>NC_091131.1:166477334-166839834 GCF_040183065.1 Periplaneta americana
TGCGGACACACTCACACAAGTCGAACTCCGGCCTCGAAGCTGGCTTCACTGCTACACTGACTGGCTGCTGACCAAAAACTAGCAACTACTGCAACTGCAACTAACTCTCAGCTCACTTGCGTCCCTTATTTATAACTAAACCACAGTTTCGAGTAAGTACGGTGCTGGAAATTTCTACAGTTGCCCAGAAGATGGCACCTCGCGAGACTTCTGGATTTCTCCCCTCAGTCACCAGCTACTTTACTTCCCCCTCTCCCCTCGTCACGTCCACGCTGCCACCTCGCGCCCCCCCCCCCCCTTTCCTGCCAGACACGCATGAAGTTCCCCGAGCACTGAGAATATTCGGCCTGCCATCACAATAAGATAGTTTGGAAATCTTATGCACACAATATCATTATTGACTGGTTCAAAGTTATTCTGTGATGTAGGAGAAGAAGGGACACATTTGAACAGTCTTTCTATTTACATTTTTTAATTCACATCCATTATCAATTTTTTTTATCTCTAAGTAGCACAGAATTATAAGACATTGCTTAGTAAACACCTGACTATTTTATATTTGCAGAAATTACATATATATCTGAAACATTAATTAAACTGCCCCATGTATGGGGTTTCTTTGAACAGGTAATATGGAGTACTTTTGAACAATGTTCAAATCATCTGTGAAAGAACTAATTAACGCTAAAAAATATAATGTAAAAAGCACTACTATGGTTACATTATTTTTTCTTTAAAACTACTGAAGTTCACATCAGAGTGGGTAATTCACTGTGTCCTGGAACTTGACATTTCCAGGTCCGTCGTCCAGACTAGCCTGGCGTAACGAGTCCAACAGAGTAGATGACCTCTCTGGTCTCACCTCGATGCTGGAACCTGTATGTTGGAAATGTTAACTTCCAGAACATGGTGAATTGCCCAAAAGCCTAATTCCAGTCACAGTCACATCAAAGTGTGAGCACTTCCTCCTGAATTCTCTGTGCTATAAAACATCAATTTCGATATTTTCAAGGAAGTAACATTTCAGCATCTCTTACTGCGTTGTATGAAACAACTTGTTTTGAGTTAAATGTAATTCTTGTTTTTTTTTTTTTTGCATTGTTGCATTATATTTCTTAGAATTGTGTATTACCATATATTTCAGGGTAAATATTCCATGTTGCGCTCATCTCAGTATAGAAGCTTCTTCAACAGCACGAACTTTGATCTAGAAGAGGGATAGGTTCGACATTTTCCACTGGAATTCCCAATATTTTGAAGATTGGCTCTATCATCGTCTTCAGCTGCAAAAAATGGTTGAGAGGCATATTCTACTTGTTGGGGTGGTTGTAAACAGCTATTCTGCTTGACCAACCCCAACGAGAATAAGATACCCTTTTCACCTGAAGTTGAAGATATTGCTAATTTTCATATTTGTTGTAAATTTCTTACACTGTCAGCAATGGCAAATATCCAATCTGGACTTCTTAGTGTGAACTTTCCATCTCCAAACTGAAGAGAGTGACACAAGCAGATAATGTACTTTAATGTATTTATTTTTTTTTACTTATTCACATTTAAATTTTATTATTAAAATTAAAAAACTCATGTTTCTGGAGGTTCGCATTTGTTAATAGTATTTTGAATTCAATGATCAGACTCAAATAGCATATAGAAGTTAGGATCTATTGCACAGTGCTCATATTTTACGAAGAAACTAGATTACAGCGGAACCCTGGCATGCACTTTCCTGCGTGTCATGCTTGCACCGGCGGGGAGCGTGTCCCTTTACTACCAACACCATCAGCTTCAGAACTCGAGATTTTGTACAGTCAGGATATTTGTGAGCAAATCTCCGAATGTATCTTCTATAGTTATCTTTTTTCACGTAACATTCCACCAAATAAATTCGCTGTTCAACCGTATACTTAATGCACTAGTAATATACGTTACAAGAGCGGTATGTTGACGTTTTCATGGTCGAGGAAAAGATTGAAAAAGCGAAACATAGTTGAGCTTTTTTAATTTCCGAGAACATGAAAACAAACATACCGCTCGTGTATCGTACATTATTTTATGCGAAGATCGTTTATTACATACCTGAAAGACGAATTTCTAATTAGTTGCAATGAAATCTCCATGTTGGTTTCTGTTTAATGACGGCAACTTCGGAAAACCAAAATATCTTTCTTCAACATTGTTGCTATAAAATGTTTTCTGTGTTTACTATACTCCAGCAGGCCGTGATATAAGTCTGTCTTTTTTTTCCCCCCCAGTCTATAAATGCGAACTTAAAACAAACGGTAAGGTTATGTAATGATTTATTTTTCATTTTAATATTTTAACAATATTATTTATATAACATATTGCAGTAATAACATCGGCATCTGGAATCTTGTTGATTTTTTCACGGCTTCCTTAATGTTACTTGTATCAGGAATGCAATAAGTTACGTGGAGTAGTAGACTTTACTTAATTTTTGCAAATATTTAAAAACAATAATTAACATTGCAATTTAGGTGAAATTGCAGTGGTAAGTTTCCAATTTATAATTATTACTATGTTAAACGTCTCTAAAAATAATATGTTAAAAGCCTAAAGCAGTAAAATGAATGTCGCGCTTAAGCGGTAAGAAGAGGGAAATTGTTATGTGTGTCACGTTGGGAATACTGAATGTGGTATTTCACACTTACCGCATATTGGTTCTGTGCAGAAAACAAGCAAATACGCACGATCTCTCACACATTCCGGTACAATTCTCAGAAGCAACTAACTGCTGGGATGTTTTGTAGAACTGGCTTTTCAGCTTTGGTCTTGAGAGCAGGAAGGAAGTCAGTCGGTGGCGGAATGATGCAAAGTTTCCTTATAAAATGAGAGCACTGTATCTCCACCCCATGCCATAAGGCGTCATGCCTTGGACTAGGGTTACAGTATGAGTGCTGTTTGAATCTTCTTGGGGGAAGAAATTTTCTCACGATTTTCGTCGAGTGTATGTAACTGATGCCCATCCAGCATTGTCATAAATTTTGGGAGCTATAGTGGCTTGCAAAATGAGGTTTCACAAACCAGCTATAACAAATGAGGGGATCATTATGCTTTCTGCACAACATCTCTGTACTGATTGCATGATCGTTAAGTTCAGTTGAGGAATGTGTATGTGGGGTGTCAGCAGTTGGCTTGTTTGCTTTTTTTTTTTTTTTTTTTTATCTACATAAAAAAGGTTTTTTTGAAATCTAAAAAGGTAAAGTTGAAATTGGTCCTCAGATTTGTTGATTTAGTATGAAGTGACTAGGTAATAATATTCAGAGTCTTTTAGCTTGTATAATATTTTATGAGATAAACTTGTATCGCAGCTATTAACGTTACATCTGACATTTGTTCTTGGTTTAAATTATCGAATATTACATATCAGGTAATACAAATGTCTGAATTCTGCTTGGTGGGTGTAGTAAATGTTTTAAGGTAAAGGAGGACTATAGAAGAACTAACTACCCAATAATGACAAAGATGAGGAAAAGGAAGATTGAAGAGGTTACATTTCATGCAAAAGTTTATCGTTTTTATTTTCAGGGTTTCTCCGTTCACGAGATAAGACTCATAATAAGTTCTTCACCTTAGTCATGAAGACACAAATGTTCATACGATTTATTGAAGAAAGGTCATTTGTATCTGATATGGATGCTAGTTTGGCCTTCTTTGATGAATGCACCGAGAAGGTAGGAAACATTACATGCATTATTTGTTGAAATGGTTATGTATCATTGATATAATTTTTTTACATAGTGTTAGTATTATGTGAGGATATTTAGTTTTAAGGTCAACTGCATTTGGAGAAGCCAAGTTAATGATACGTGAGGAGCTTAGTATTAAAGATGGACATACGCCATTTTTATCGAAATTTAGTTAGAATCAGTCCATATAATATTTTTCGTGCTCTTTCCAAATCTGTGGTCTAATTATTTCAGAAACGATCATTTATATCTTTTTGTGAACGTTAAAATATGTTGTTACTTCCATAATCGGATAGTTTGTTTCAAATGCAGACTTGACCATTTCAGCCAATCATATTAGCTTAAAACTGTCATGGTGACCAGTTAATATTTATATTCTGTCGAGCTTGGATGTTGTATGTTCTCTTTTATTTCGAAATTTGATTAAAATTTAAGGATTTTGGGGCACCTTGAGTTCATTATGGAGCACAATATGTTAACTGACTAGAAAACGTAAATTTAATCCTGAGCAATGGAAACCTGCTAAAAAACAGTTGTAAATGAATCCTTCACCAATGAAAATAGGGGTCAAAATAAACTCAGAGAAACTTGCGGATGTTCAGAAGTTATTAGGTAAACACTTTGGAAGTGAGTGGAAGGAAAACCCCTGTCTTCAGTGGTATAGTACTGTAATCCAGAGTTCTGATAAAAATGTGGACATTCATAATGAATGTGACTGTTTTGAAGACCCTTTAAATTCTCATCACAGATTATCTGTGCAGAATTGTAGTAAAATAAGAACTAAGGAATTGAATAGAAATAACATTCTAATTTCATTTTCTAAGTTTTCCAGTTAAATTGTAGTTTTAGATAAAATTATAAATTCTGTAGGATTAGTTGCAGTGTATCAAAAATGAAATTTCAAACAAGCAACACATTTTACTGTGTGATGGCTTACATTCTGACAATAGGAGAACAACAACATTGAAGCAAGAGAGATGATTGTGAATAATCAACATGCTGTTATCATTATTTGTAATATTCAAATTTCAAATTTTCATTTTTATTTATTTAATACACAAGGTTTACATTAAATTAGGCATTGCATATTATTTTTGTATCTACGAAAATCGGTATTTAAAATAGACTTCGCTTTGTTTCACTCAGATGTAACAAATACGTTTATGACAAGGGATGCTAATCCTATAGCAGCGAGGTGCTCTTCATTAATAGTAGTGACCTAGGAGCTCAGTGAATATTCAAGATGGTTATACCATGTGTATGCAATCCCGAAGCTGTTAGCAGGTCCATATGACACAGGTCACAGTATCAGCAATTCGTTTCTGGAACTCCCTATCCATCTCCCTCAGGAACCGTCGAACGATATTGCAATTTAAAAGTGAATTGTTTAAACACGTGACCAGTATTCAGGTTTAATTCTCCTTTGTGTGTATATGTATATATATGTAATATTGCTCAGTGTTGTATAGTTATAATTTACATTTGAATTTGTTATTCTTGTAATTTGTAATTTTGGTTCACTTGCTGCTTGCTTATTCATTGAGTGTAACTTCTAGCCTTATATTATTTTGTAATTGTTATTTAGTATGTTCGCATTATTTTACTCGACTTGTGCTTGTATAACTATATCAATTTTTATTAGTGTTCTTTAAATATTAGTCTGTAAAATTGTATCAGCTTCTTTTGTTTCTGGATAAGTGGAAGAGAAGGCCTGATGGCTTTAACTTCGCCATAATAAATAAATAGATATTATTATTATTATTATTATTATTATTATTTGAGTACCGGGTCTTTCCCAGGGGTAAAAGGGTCAGAGCGTGGTGCCGACCACACCACCTCATTCTAGTGCCGACGTCATGGAAAGCATAGGACTCTACCTCCATGCCCCCATCTGCCTTCATGGCATGTTACGGGGATACCTTTACCTTTATTATTATTATTATTATTATTATTATTATTATTATTATTATTATTATTATTATTATTGTTGTTGTTGTTGTTATTATTATTATTATTATTATTATTATTATTATTATTATTATTATTATTATTATTATTATTATTATTTATCAATGATTGATGTAGACTATTATATTGTTTGTATTTCATCTCATTGCCATTTTCTATCAATCATTCTCATCATCATTTGTTGTTTTGTTCTGTTTTGTATCGTGCAAACTGTAATTGGCCTTGTGCTGTTGTTTTTGCACGTTAATATTCTAAATAAATAAATAAATAATAATAATAATAATAATAATAATTATTATTATTACTATTATTATTATTATTATTATTATTATTATTATTATTATTATTATTATTACCTAGCCAGGAGGATTGTCAGGCAAATCCACTGACCATACTCTCTCTTCACCACTTAGTGGACGCTTATGTAGTCATGGCAAGTCAGCATGCTGACATGACATTCTTCCATTTGTGATGGAACACTTATACCACTGTGACTTGGTCCCTAGAGCTCGTTTGTTAAAAACAGGTTGAAACTTGATGTTCCTTCATGAGTAGACTGCTGTGATGGGTCCCTGCCAGTAGGAAATCTTTCGCCATTTGCTTTGTGTCTAGCTATGCATACTCACAGAAACAAAAATTGACCAGCTGTGTTTTTTTAATTTACCACCAAATGATACAGTTAATGGCATAAATTCAACCTGACATTAATACGATTAAAACTAATCCTGATGTTGCGATATGCATAGTCATCAAGGTTTAGAATGGTGAGAAGCTACATTTATATGTGTAGATACTTGTTGATATTAGAGATAATATTAGTATATGCCAATCACCTTCAACATTATACTCGTACACATACATCTCATATCTCCTTTATAGCTGAATGAATATCATGTCATGCTAAGAAAATGTTCCGTCTTTGGTCCCCAGTTGTGATTGGTTTTTTAAGGATCTATTATTACATATTTGCAATTTGAACGTGTGTTATTTAGAATTATTGTATGTTTCTTGAATATATTTTGGGAAAATTATGTTGCCCAGAAAAGGACTGTTCTTGGGTGTCCATTCAGTATATACACCAGTAAGTGGTGCCATGTTGGTATCACTTGTGAGGTCCAGACCTGTCTTCGGACAGTTGACTGAACAACCCCTCTTGTCACCGACTTTTTGTAATCAAGTGAGAAGGCATACACTAATTGTTAATACTCGTGTAAGCATATTGTAATACTGAAAAACATATATAGACCAGACTAATGATATTTTATAATTGCCATCTGTATGCAGAGTGTTACATAATAGGTACAAACTGCATAGGTGAATAGAAGACAGTGAAACAAGACAAAAAGTCCTAATCAACATAATTGGCTCATTCCGAAATATATGGGGTTTTATTATGTCTCGTGAGTGCAAGTGCTTTGGGGTAACACAACATCCGATATGCAGTGGAGATTAGAGAGTGTTATATCATATGCTCAATATGACCGCCATTCATGATGAAGCAGGCATCAGCACCTTTCTTCCTTGCATATTCCTGCATTCTCTAATGCCTTGAAAACCATTGGCAGTGCGTTTGTTAAAATTACCAACAGGACTGGAATACTCAATCACTTCAAATAACCTCAAACAAAAAATCCAAAAGGTTGAAGTCAGGGATGCCATGGTGATTCAGCTGGTTGGGAAGCTTGTGCTTAAGAACTCTGAATGTTCAAATGAAAGTGAGCTAGTACTCCATCATGTGTGTACCATGACAGCTGTCTTTCCCAAAGAGGTACATCATCCAGAAGATCACGTAGCTCATGTTGGAAAAATGGAAATATGCGATGCATTCCACCCTATGAGTATATTGAATGAAGGGTGGGAATATGGAGAAACAAAATTTAAATGCTCATAAATTCAGTAACAATTTACAGAATCAAGTTAACATTGTGTTATATATATATTATTTTAATGTACCGAAGTACATATGATATTTCCATGCAGATATTCTGCGTCATCATACGATGAAAGAGTAATGGAACGGAGAAAAATTCTCTCTTGTGCCGGGATTTGAACCCGGGTTTTCAGCTCTACGTGCTGATGCTTTATCCACTAAGCCACACTGGATACCCATCACTTTTTCATCGTATGATGACGCAGAATATCTGCATGGAAATATCATATGTACTTCGGTACATTAAATAATATATATGATATGCGTAAATCACTTCGTGATTTAAGACGGCGCTTATTCCTTCGGATCCCGGCCAGCTAGTCACTCATAACAAGTGCACCTCAGCACATGTGTGGACTTCAGTCCTACGTTCATAGACATCTATGACGTAGTGCAGAGGGCGGCCACTAGAGGGAACCCAAGAGTTGGAACTTAATCTGAGACGATTCTGTCCGACTCCGGGGTGGGTATCCGTTGTGGCTTAGTGGATAAAGCATCAGCACATAGAGCTGAAAACCCGGGTTCAAATCCCGGCGCCGGAGAGAATGTTTCTCCGTTCCATTACTCTTTCATCATAACATTGTGTTTCTTTAAATGAAACTTGTAGTCTTTTTCGTATTTACCACAAGTGGAATTATTGCATAACATTAATATTATAAAAACATTTACGATGGAATGTTAAGAATAACATGTGTATAAAAGGGTTATGTAAATTTAATTACTGAATTTTTAAAATAATTATTTAATTTTATAACGAAAGGCAAAATATAGCTCAACAATGTTTGATCCTCATGGAGTTTTAACATCGGAAACACATATTACGGCCAATATACCATGAGGTGCAGACAGAATCATTTGATAAGGAAAGCTCTGTAAAAGCTATTACTTAATGTAATAGGCATTGTCAATTCGAAGTAATTATCGTCATTATTTGATTATATTATCATTTAAGTGTATTGTTGTTCTGCAGTGATGGACTTTAATTAGCACAAGTCATTTTATCAAAGTTAAATTCTTGTCGAGATACACACAAACTGCTGAATGTTAACAGCAACAAATGTACACCATAAAAACAGGTTGCTGTTTTGGGTATGTTAGTAAATTGCCGTACTAATAAGACACAATATGAGCAAAATATTATGACAGTGATAGTGCAATAAAACTAATGTCACATGAAAATACAAATTAAAAAAAAAATGAAGTAGGAAGACGAGATTGAACACTGTAACTTGTTTCTTAGTCAAGCATTTTTACCAATGAGCTACTGCATTAAGCCTTTCCACATGTATGTGCAGTGAAAATCGTGGGCACTGAAAACGTATTTGTTGTTAAATTCGAGTATTTTGAAGTTTCGTGAGTTAGAGTTAGCAGCAGAACAGGGTTAGATTTGTTCTAAAGGCGTGGGAAGGAAAACAGTGAGTAGAATGATAAAAATAGTATGATGTAAAATTTCTGTACTGCATGGCAGCTACGAAGATGGTTCTCAGCCAGCCAGTTTTCTTTCCATGGGTGTACTTGTGCCTAATCAGTTCAGTTCAGTTCTATCTATCAAGGATTTTTAAACCTCTGTCAGTGTTCTCTGTAGCCAAGGTTTCGTAGTACAGTAGAACACTGATTATCCGTCACCTTATTAACCGATCTGCGGATTATCTGACTGTTTTTCTCTAGCTATTTTTTTAAGCAGAAGAAAATATGAAGTCCTGTAAATTATGTTAGTAGGCCTATGTATTTTTAATGAGGGTTATTACAAGGCTTTAATGTTAACACAGTACGCAGTAGAAATGCTTTCGCTGCCGGCAACACAAATAATTACTTGTGGAAGGGGGTGCATTTTCCAACATGTAAAATAGTCACTACCTGCTTTCAAAGGAATGATTTTCAGAAATCCACAATTGCAAACCCGTGCACTATTCAGTCCTTATCCTTACTGTCCGAGTGGCCATACTGTATAACTTCTAAAATGTTTTTAACAGGTGTCAAAAGAAAATGTGTTACACACAGTATTAAAAAAAAAAGAGGTGCAAATAATATATATATATATATATATATATATATATATATATATATATATATATTTGAAAGGAGAAACTGTGGCTCATCTCATATCAGAATACGAAACTAGCGTTATAAATATGAGAGATTTAATGAAAAACAACTATAAGTTGTATAAGCATGAACATGTAAATCTATAACACGAGAACTGTACTATTCCCATCTCTCTACAGACAACCATCACAAGGAGTTCTCTTGACCCTTAAAACCCCGTCGTTGACAGCAAATTTAAATTAGTGAACTTGAGATTCAATACGTAGCATGCTAGCCACAAGACCATGCTCTTAATTTATGAAAATCAGTTATGGTACGGATTATCCGATTTTTTTCCATTAACTGTTCAGTTCACCCCTTTCATTACCACGGATAATAGAGGTTCTACTGTATTTTGTAGGTACACTAGAATGACATGGTGGGATTATTGTGACATGTCAGCATAATGCTATGCCTCCACCTGAGACAATACCTGCCGTATAGATAGTAGACATCCACACTCTGGGCAGGGTTCAAAACCACAGTTGATGCTTCTACACAGCCCTAACCATACAAGGTGCAATATATTCTGTAACGCTGATTGCTGAGTAGTAGGGAGAATATGACTATCTCTATCTTGCAATCCCCACTTAACCATTCAGTTGATATGGAGTTGTTGGGCATTCACTGTGAAACCATTGATCCTTGTATGATTGTGCAGCATGCGTTTCAGAACTATTTTAATACGTGGATAAAATAACTTCAAGGAAACAACTTTACATTAAAGAAAAGAGTTGATATTGTAAAATGTGTACATATACCAGAAAATGTTGCAAGAGGAGAAGGAGCTTTTCAAAGAAGTTGTAACCAGCTATTCAGCAAGTAGGTTTGCAGTTCCTTGGCATTTTTATTGCACCATGTGGAGGATCTCCACTACTACTCGTAAGATTTGAATGATGATGATCATGCAGACAGTTAATGAGTATGACAAATGTGAGTCCAGATCTTACAAACGAGCTTTTGATGAGTGATGAGCTCATTTATACCTTTCAGACTTTGTCATTAAGGAAAACTTTCGGTATTGGTCAAGCGAAAATCCTAAAACAATAAGCAGCACCATGCAACATCCAGAACCTGAAAGAATGAATCTGGGAATAGATGGCTGGAATTTCTGTGGCCATGTACACCACACCGACAGAGTATGTGAAATGAAATGGAGGTCATCTTCGTGTTGTTATTTTTAAGGATTGTATCATCATTTAGTATGTGTTAAATTAATAAAATAGAGAATTTTTAAATGCTTATGGCATTACATAATCAGTTAATTCACTGCTGCACGTTGTATTGATTCGTGTTTTGAGGGTAAAAGGGTCAGAGAAATTCCACAGAAAGATATAGAAAAATATATAATTTGAATGTTACGCTTCGGAAAATGTATCTTTGCTGTTTGTCATTTTTAGGTGGACAGTGATGATGGAGATGGCCGACTTCTTGAACTTGATGAATCGCATCAGAGTGAACGGACTGTGTTTATAATGCCTCCAGAACCCACAGGACTGCCACTTGGCAGAATGTATTTTTATAAGGTTGAGTTTCATTGTATAATGTAGTTGTAATACCCTCTTCAAGGACATTATGGCAGCTTTGAAGCTTAAGTCCCTAGTTTTCATGAAGTCCTACTTTAATCCATACCATTTTTATTACAATAAATATTTTATTTTAAAAGTGTTTAGAACGAATATTGTAAGAAAGAGTCCAATAGGTTAGCTTTTTATTTTTCATGTGGCCAGTAGTTCTGTCACATATAAACGTTAAAATAAACAGATAATCATCCTTTTGTAAACTGTGTTGAATGTGTGAGTTGACAAGAAGAACCCATACATAACTAAAATGTTCTTATCTTCTGATGAGTTTTGCAGCATAGAATATCATGGAGAACTAAGATGTTATGACAATAAGGCCCAATTGTATAAAACTCCCTGACTAAAGATCAACTTTGATCGAAGATCGAAAAGTGAACCGAGTTCAGACAGTTCTTCTATTGTATAAAACTTTTCTGCGATCAAATTACCTTGGTTCAAATGCAATCTAAGTTCACGTGAAAAGGATTTGGCAACATCGCATAAACAGGTGAAATACGTGATGCACGGACCATGTTACACAGGTTTGTTTTCAACAACAATTTCCTTTAACTTTTATATTGCTTAAATAGGGATTTAGTGACCTTTTTAGCACCCCATAGTGACAAAATTTAATCTTTCTTTGTTGATAATGAGAAATCTAGCGACTTTACAACTACTTTATGGCGACTTCCCGTATTACACTCTGTTGGAGACACTGTTTTTTTTTTTTGTGCAATGTAAATAATGGTGGACAATAAGAAGAAGGTTGACTGTTCTCCAAGTTGTTATCATTTTATGGTGTTTGATAATGCTAAACATAATAAAGCTTTATAAAACGACAATTTTCCTTTAGTAATACAGTTAGGTACATTTATGAATGTACCTATCATATCCATTAATAATTAATGGTTGTTATAAACATAATATAATTATAGTTTATGTTATTTGATACTTCTGAACACGATAGAGCCTTATAAAATATAAGAATGTTTGTGTATTAAGGCAACCTAACATATCTATTAATATTAATAATAATAATGGATACCGGTATTTTATTTGCACAATCTGTCACTCGTATATTTCAAACAGAAAAGAAATAACTGAACTTGGATCATCTAACTTAATCGGAGAAATTTCTTCAGTCAAAGTTGACTTTAGTTTGAGACAAATTAATCTCAGATTAGACTTTATACAACACAAAATTCCAAGTTCAACTGAAACAAGGATCAATTTAACCTCTGATCTAAGATTAAATGGTTTATACAATCGGGCCTAAATTTGATGACTGAAAGTGGTAGGAAATAAACTTGTGTGAACCTACATAACTTATGTTATTTTTGAGTGATTTGTAATGGATGAAATGTTTATACTTAGTATGAATTGTTGATAATATTTCAGAGCTTTGTGTTGGATCCCCTCCTATTCAGTCGCAAGGAATTAAAGTTCCACAATACAGGATCTCGTTTGAGCGGAGCTGTGCCAGGAAGTCCTATGGCGCGGCGAACTAAGCATGAAGTAAAGTCTGCTCAGAAGTTAGCTCGGAAACATGCCTTATCACCTGAGCTCTGGGCGAAGTGTCTACTAACAACGTGTTACAGGTAACCTACTAGTCTTAAAACACTAATTGCATAGGTACACTGCATAGGCTGAATCAGCACTTCATTTGGCATCTGTAATCTGTTGACCTGACTCTAACAACATACACATCTTTGTGTACAATCTTAACTTCATATACTGGGTGTTCATTTCAAAGTGTGTCTTGACGTCACTGTTGTTGGGTCACCGATTTGAAGCGAGTTTCAGCTTATATGTCAGAGAAGTTACCTATTATTTAAGGCATTCTTCAATCTGAACTTGAGAACGTGTACGGTATAACTTGAACTTTGTAGCAACAGATGGCGGTCTGTAAGGTCTATGTGCTACCATAACCTCTTTCGAACTGTGTTTTGCGCCGGCAAGTCGTACGCAGGATATTTGTTATCATCGGTTGCGTACGGTAACATTCCACAACACAAATCAAATGCTCCGTGTCCATGTTGACCGTCGAAGTTAATGTCAACAAATACGTAAGTAATCGTCTTAACCCTCTCCCCATATCCCGACAGTACGTATTTCCAAACAGTTCACATTCCTGCCACTACCGGCATTACCGTACGTATCGGTACGTACTCTTCAGAATGAACGCCGTACTTGCTAGGCAACTTCTCTGCCTCATAGGTTATACACCTCTGCGGAAGTGTAGGAAGATTGAATTCTCTAGGCTCATCGGCTAGCCACATGACGGCATACAGCGAGCCATGACACACTTTGAACTGAACACCCAGTACAAATTCTATTACATAACATTTTATTTTGTTTCTTTACATTTTCATTATAATTAAGGCCTATTTAAGGCGATACTCAAGAATGAAGCTGTGAATAACAGAAATAGACCTGACAATTTTCATTATATGAAGCAACACTATTAACAGCATAGACTGGTGCTAGTATTCACTATGATTTCGAAGGTTTGTTGCTGCTACTCACATATGTTTGCCATAGTATTCATTTGAATTACAGTCATGTATTATACTTGTTTCAATACCGTACATGAAGGGAATGCTCAGTAGTGTAGAGTATTGCATTTTCTTTCATATAAATGTCTTCCTTACGAGTATAAATTCTAGGACATATTTCACAAAATGTCATCTCACTATCATCAGTTCCATTAATGTTGGATAACTTCACAATCAGAAGGAAAGAAACTAGCCACCCTACCCCATTATCTCCTGGCCTAGTTGCCTCATAAGTGGTGCCTTCTTGGTATCACTTGTGCGGTTCAGACCTGTCTTCGGACAGTTGATTAAAGAACAACAACAACTTCACAATTTATACAGTGTCGTTAAATAGCCGATTAAAATAAAGACATAGTACACAAACTATGAAATACAGTAATAAATGCCATCTTGTCTTGAGAGGAGTGGGAATAACCAGTCAGGTACTAACAGTAATACAAATAAATTCCAAATTAAAAACGTGTTTAGTTTATTTCATGTCAAACACAGCTACTGCTTCAAAATACATTTTCTGACAGTATAGTAAGGAATCCACCCTCGTAGTTTACTGCTGCTACCAACAACTAGATCTTGTGCAGTTAGGAGTTCTAAGAGAACCAGTCTCTTCGGTAAGAATAAAGTGTAATCACAGCATAGCAAGGCACCTACACCAATTTCGGCGGTTCATGAGTGTGTGCACTAATAAATCAGAATTGCAAGGTGCAAGCTTGTATCTAGGGTTGAAGTGACTCCCACAGATAACGATATCATGTTAAGGACCCTTACATTGAAGAGTACTGGGGGAGGGGGAGGGGAGATCAGGGTTCACTAAAAGCGAGAAACGAGTTATTATTACAAATAGGTAACTAAAGGTACGGTCACACATCGCTACTTTTGCTGCATAACTTTTATACTGCAGCTGCAAAAGTTGCGTGTCGTGTTCACACGTAAGCCAAAAGTAGTGCGCTGCACGCTACTTTTCGTGCTGCGCAACCCGAGTGCAGCAAAAGTTGCAACTGGAGGTTGCGAGTCTGTTCACACACAAAGCGCTACTTTTGCAGCCTCAGTCATGCTGCAGGTTTCCATCTCCGTGTTGACGTCTCAATATACATTTTGTGGTTATGTTCGCATTATTAAGAAACTCATGCGAAAGCGTACTTATCTATTATTTGCTTTTCTGTCGTATCTAGTATTCAGAAATTGACATTATTTTTACTATAAAGCTTTTAAAAACGCCTATATACTTAAATGATAACCAATAGTATATTCACGTAATCAATGTTGGCAACCCTCCTGTTTGGAACTATGCTACGGAAAATTAAAAAAATGAATTATATTGTCAGCAGTTATGCTCAGACTGTGTTGTGTATTTAATAACTGTTACAAATAATTTATTTTCATCACATTGAACATTAAAATATATCCAAACAATAAAAGTATCATTGACACATTTGGGTGGTAACACTGGTTGCAACCGCAGCAAAAGTTTCAACAAAACCGATATCAAAAATGCTGCGGCTGCAACCCTAAGAACCCTGTTCACACGTTGCTACTTCTAAGCTGCGCGCAGCATGGAAAAGTAGCTAGCAGGTTTGGGAGCCGCTACTTTTCGGGTTGCACCGTTGTTCACATGTCACAGTACGAGAGTTGCGCAGTTTTTTGTACTGCAGTGCTGCAAAAGTAGCGACGTGTGACTGTACCTTAATATGTCAATGTAACTTCTTTTTTTTTTTTTTTTCATTTCATTTCATTTGTATTCCATAGATCTTACATTAGCATGGAACTTTAAGGTGTGGAACAAGTCAAAATTTTACAAGATTACAATTTTTTGGTGAGATGAAGTGAAGTGAGGATTTGCCATAGATCATCTGGCATTTGTTCTATTGTTGGGGAAAACCTCGGAAAAAACCCAACCAGGTAATCAGACCAAATGGGGATCCAACCCAAGCCTGAGCTCAGCTCTGGATCAGCAAGCTAGCAAGTCCACCAGCTGAGCTATATTGGTGGATCAACAACAAAAAATAGTATATAGCGAGTAGATGATTCAGTTTACAAACCTAAACAATTATTCATCAGTTGAGCTATAAAAATATAATACATAGCAAGTAAATTAATTCAATTTAAAAACATGAACAATTCAATTAGTTGAAATATACAACTGATAATACATATCATGCGAATTACTGTAGTAAACAGATTAATTCAATTTACAATCATATTTTAGTTGACTATCATCATGTTAAATATTACTTAGCATAAACGATTATTCTTTGAGTAGCACACAGTTTATGAAAGAACGCTTTCAATTTGCTGTCCTGAAAAATTTGCTTCATGTGACCCTGATCTCTTTTCCCCTGTATCCTTCATATTATAATAATAAAATTGAACAGCTCACTTTGAAGTTGGTTTAACATGTGTACAGTAATACATGTTGTATATTTTATATTATACTTACTTACTTACTTACTGGCTTTTAAGGAACCCGGAGGTTCATTGCCACCCTCACATAAGCCCGCCATCGGTCCCTATCCTGAGCAAGATTAATCCAGTCTCTATCATCATATCCCACCTCCCTCAAATCCATTTTAATATTATCTTCCCATCTACGTCTCGGCCTCCCTAAAGGTCTTTTTCCCTTTTTTATATTATATGTAACTTAAATTAATAGATTTGTGGTTGCAAAGAAAATGTTTATTTGTGCAAGTATGCAAGACTTACCGGTTGTTCTGTATGGTTGTGAAACTTGGACTCTCACTTTGAGAGAGGAACAGAGATTAAGGATGTTTGAGAATAAGGTGCTTAGGAAAATATTTGGGGCTAAGAGGGATGAAGTTACAGGAGAATGGAGAAAGTTACACAACGCAGAACTGCACGCATTGTATTCTTCACCTGACATAATTAGGAACATTAAATCCAGATGTTTGAGATGGGCAGGGCATGTAGCACGTATGGGCGAATCCAGAAATGCAGATAGAGTTGGGAGGCCAGAGGGAAAAAGACCTTTGGGGAGGCTCAGACGTAGATGGGAAGATAATATTAAAATGGATTTGAGGGAGGTGGGATATGATGGTAGAGACTGGATTAATCTTGCTCAGGATAGGGACCGATGGCGGGCTTATGTGAGGGCGGCAATGAACCTCCGGGTTCCTTAAAAGCCAGTAAGTAAGTAAGTATAACCATTTCCATGTCAGGTTATAGCAGAAGCAGAATGGTGCTTTTCTGCATTTCAGCATGTTGTTGTTGTTGGTCCAATTACATAGGTGCTTGCCAAAGAAGTCATTCACTGTCTTGCACTTCAGTATTTTGTATGATGTCATCTCCATGTGGCAATGCTGTGCTTCTTTTAATGTGTTCCATGTCCATCTCTTCATTTGCATCACACAATACACAGGCAGACGTATCCTGTGCAAGTGGCTTGCCAAAATTATGACCTGTTATCAACTTGAACATCACAACAGCAGATTTACGTGGTCCTTTGGGAATTATTTCGGGGTTAGTCAATACAATTTCGAGATTTTATCTTTTGCTTCATCCGAATTTTCTTGTTTCTGGGCAGATCTGAGTTTAATTTTGATTAGTTGTTTCATAGAATCAAACATGGAAGTCCGTTATTAGATTATAGTCCATTCTAAACTTTCAGTGCCCTTTTCATTCAAGATATAATTGTAGATAATAACCCGACAAAAAAGATTTATATACAGTATATTATTTTTTGTGTAGATTCTAGTTATTACTTTTATTAGGCGTAGTAGTTGTTCCCTTTGCATGCAGTGAAAGTCATTGTCGTAATGGGTAAATAATATGTAGAAAGTATTTAAATTGTATTCTCTTCTACTTTCTATTAACAATTTAAGGCAGATTATAGGGTCTGAAATTGGACAGGATCAGCAAAGAGGCAGGCTTATCCATGAACCCAGAAAAGACGAAACTAATGACCAGGGAAAGGATTTATATGTAAATACATATTTACTTATAAAGCTAATATAATTTATATTTTGCATTATCTTTATGTTTCACAATGTGTAGGGTTGAAAAATCCTACTTTTATTTTCCATATTTTTCCATATTTTAGAGTTTAGTACATATTTTCGTTAATTTCCATATATTTTCCATATTTCATATAAAACAGTCCATATTTATTAGGTTTAACAATAAAACAAAACAAAATTCCATTAACTTTTAAAAATACATTTCAACAATAGAGATTTAAACACATGTTCAGTAATCCCTTTAACATCAGAGTTATTTGAAAATTAGCAGTCCTATCAACAATGGGAAAGTAAGTTACAAAACTGTATTAATTTAATTTAAAATTTTTAACAGACTTCAGTTGTGCAGCTCAACAGTTAAATGCCAGTCAGAGTACACATAGGTTCAGTTTTGTAAATCATACTATAAAGACGGTAAATATGCCAAAAGTACGTCATTCAGTCAATTTAAAATCAAAACTAACAAGTTACATTTCAGAATTTAAAGAAGATGGTTTATCAACTGACAATAAAATATTATTTTGTAATTTGTGTCAGTGTGCAGTATCATCTACACAAAAGTTCCTGGTGCAACAACACATTACAACTAGTAAACATCAGGCCAACAAACAACTAAATTCCAAGCAGAGACAATTGTTTTTAACACAACCAACAACATCGAATGTAAGATCTGAGTTTAACATCGACCTGTGCCGTTCTCTCATCTCTGCTGATATTCCTCTCTACAAACTAAAGAATAAGGTCTTCAGGGAATTCCTTGAAAAATATACTCAACATACAATCCCGGATGAGTCAACACTTAGGAAGACGTATGCTCCATCCATCTACGATGAGACAATACAGAAGATAAGAGATGAAATTAAAGATAGTTCAATTTGGGTTTCCATTGATGAGACTCCCGACAAAGAAGGTAGACTTGTTGGTAATGTAGTTATCGGTTTGTTAAGTGAACAATATTCTGAACGAATTCTTTTACATTGTGATGTTCTAGAAAAGTGCAATAACAAAACTATAGTTAAACTGTTCAACGAAGCTATGGGTATCCTGTGGCCAAAGGGTATTATGTACGATAATGTGTTATTCTTTATTAGCGATGCTGCCCCTTATATGGTCAAAGCTGGACAAGCATTATCTGTTGTATATCCTAAATTGACTCATTTTACTTGTGTGGCGCATGCATTTCATCGTGTGGCAGAAGTGGTCAGAGACAATTTCCCTAAAGTAGATTTGTTGATTTCATCAGTGAAAAAAGTATTTCTCAAAGCTCCCAGTAGAGTTAACGTGTTGAAAGAAATGTACCCTGAAATTCCATTGCCACCAAAGCCAATTTTAACTAGATGGGGTACATGGCTAGAAGCAGTTGAATATTATGCCGAACATATAGACTCTATTAACAATGTTCTCCTTGCATTGGACTCTGAAGATGCAGTCTCAATTGATACTGCGAAAACAGTTACCTGTGACATAAGTGTGAAGAATGACTTAGCTCACATTCAGCATACATTTTCATGCATCATAAAAACGCTCAAAAGTCTCCAAAATAGGCACCTTTCACTATCTGAAAGTTTTGAAATTATAAATAGTACTGTGGAACAACTGAATCGTGGTAGAGGTAAAGTTGCAGATGCAGTAAGAGCTAAGGTGGACACTGTACTTTCAAAAAACCCTGGATATGAAGAACTACAAAAGGTTGTTGCTGTGATGAGTGGTGAATCAACAGTGAAGATTAACTTGGACTTATCCCCAGCAGACATTGTGAAATTGAATTATGTACCAGTTACTTCTTGTGACGTCGAACGCTCTTTTAGTCAGTATAAATCTATCCTCAGAGACAATAGAAGAAGATTCACTTTTCAGCACTTGAAAGAAATGTTTGTAACCTATTGTTATGGTAACAGACAATAAAAATTGTGTTTTGTTGAAACTACATTGGAAGATAAGGTACGTCCATTATATTTTTTGTTTAGTTTGATTAAAATGTACCAATATTTAACGTACATAGTCATTTTTTTATAATTTTAAGTCCATATTTAATTCCATATTTTGGTAAAAATCCATATTTAATTCCATATTTTGGTAAAAATAACTACATATATATTTACATATTTCATATATTTTTAGTCCATATAAATCCGTTCCCTGCTAATGTGTCTGAAGACCCGATCCACTTAAATGGCCAGCCACTAGAATATGTGGAAGATTATACCTACCTGGGCCAGAACCTGTCCTTCTCCAGCAATTCAGAGAAAGAAGTAGAGAGACAAATCAGTATGGCATGGAAGAAGTTCTGGTCTCTAAAGTGCATACTTACAGACAAATTCCAGAAGCTAAGCTTAAAGGTTGAGACCCTGGAAAAATGTGTATTACCAGTCCTACTGTATGGATGTCAAACCTGGTCCCTAACATCAAAACAGAAGCATATGCTTCAAACCTGCCAACGCAGTATGGAAAGAAAAATCCTGCAACTTTCTCTGAGGAACAAAGTAAGGAACGAGGAGCTACGCAACCGTACCGGCATGAAAGACGTCCTAAACACCGCCGAAAACCTAAAGTGGAAATGGGGAGGGCATGTGGTAAGGATGGACCACAGACGATGGACGCATAGACTGATATTGTGGGATCCCAGGATCGGCAGAAGAAGAGTGGGACGACAGACAACTAGATGGGCCGACTTCTTCAAGAAGAAGGCAGGACCACATTGGACGAGCAGTACAAGAGACAGACAGCTATGGAGAAATCTAGAAGCCACCGTCCTCAGTGTGTAGTGTGATGCGAATCTTACAAGTGCATATAGTGTTTGTGTACATAGAACACTGCTTAGGATTGGCTCACCTAACGAGTGAAGTCTACTGAGCCAAGCCCTGTCAGTCAGGAGACCCTTGCCCTTACGGGATCTAGCAGGCTAAATTTATTATTTGTTATATTATTATAGGTCTGAACATGAGCAGCCTTTCGGGAATTCGTGTCGTGTTTCTATCATGAAATTTTCTGAATGAGTTGAAGTTTTATGTTAAGGTTTTAGTTTTCAACAGGGAATCAAAATGTTTCATATTTTCTCTTTCTTCTTTTAAAACTGTAACTTAAAATGTTATAGTTAATAGAAATTAATTTTGCTGATGATCTTGACTCGATTTTTATACGTTAATTGAAGACTTGAATTGTCAAACATTCCAAATCAGAAATTTACGGAATTTGACTTTTAAGTTGTGTTTGACATAAGCTACTATCCTGTGAAAAAGAGTAATCCAAGTCCTGCTCTAACCCTTTGCTTTTGAATCATACAAGTATTTATTTGCAAGCCTATGTAGTTTTTTTTTTTTTTTTTTTGCTTTCTTGAAAAAGTTTATTTCAATGGACTTCGGATGTTTGTCAATTCAGGTCTTCAATTTTAAAAGAACAACGTTTGCTTGAAAAAAGTACAGAGTTGTTCTCACTTACGTAATTAATTGGTTCATAGTCCTTTACGCAAGTCAGATTTTACATTATGTAGGATTTTTTACCCTCATCATCACCTGTCTACATACTTGTATATCGCAAGCACATAAGACAAAATATGCTATGTGTAAATTGCTGTAGTATAGAACAAATTAAATAAATGCTGTACTAACAGAAAGACATATTAAATGAAACGTGAAGATTACGTTACATCTCCATTCATTCATTGTTTTCTGCTCAAGGACACTGCAAACTCAGCATTCTCCAATCTTTCCTATTTTCTGCCTTCCTCTTAGCCTCTGCATATAATTCATATATCATAATCTCGTCTTAGCATCTGATATCTATTTTTGTCTCGAACTTCTCTCCCGTTCACCATTTATACCAGTGCATCTTTCAGTAGACAGTTTCTTATCAGCTAGTGACCCAACCAATTCCTTTTTCTCTTCCTGATCAGTTTCAGCATAATCTCTATTTTAATCATAAATTTAGTTGGAAAAAGAAAAGTATAGTTGAAATGAAACATAACATACAGTATTGTGCCTACTTAAAATGAATGAATGAATTGAAATGAGTCGAGTCCTTTTGGTCCCCTGCACATAGGCCACTTAAGTGGGCCCATTGTGCCCAAAGTAACTGAAGTTTACCCAAGTCCTGAAGCTTCCTTGAAGGTCAGGATTGCTCTCGGATCTACTTTCCTTATTTCCTCTGGTCCCAGTCTATCTGAGCCCAGTAGGAAATATCTGATTGTGGACAAATACTCACAATCACATAGCATGTGGAGCGAAGATTGCACTTCTCTTTCACACTGTGAGGTCTGCAGTCAGTCCCATCACGTGCCGGTGTTTCCTTAGAGTGTTGCGTCCTGTTAATATCTCTAAGCTGTGCACGGTTGAATGATGAAAGTATCCTGACATTCTTTTGCTAAGACCCTCTGTCATTGTTCGAGCTTGCCTAGTGTCATAGTGTGCCATGTTGGTGAATCACTTACTGCATGATTCCTTGGAGTAATCATACATGTACGTCCATATTCCGTATACGTATTTAAGAAGCCTTTGATGCAGAAGAGATCAAGCATGTCTCTAGCCCATATCATTACTGTTCTTCATTGAGCTTGGCACCTCCTGGATATAATATAGCCATTCACAGTTACCAGATTGTCTCCACACCATGAATCAGGTCTCATTTCAAATCTTTACTTGTCTGTGAATAATATAGAATCCCACTGGGTCCACTGAACATGTTGATGTGCCTACTGCAGTCTTTGATTGTGATTTTTCCTTCTTATTGGTGGGAACCTAATAGGACATCAATGACATGGATTTATACATGTTGATTACACAACTTTTAATACTGTATCACTTAGGAATAAATAAATTTAAATATATATATATGTGACTTTCACATGTAAACTTGAACTAAGTTTAAAAATACCTTAGTTACTAGTTTCGGCTTGGAAGCCATCTTCAGAACTGCGTGGTCCTTGCATCTCCTGGTGTCTTCGTCCCCAGTGAAGGTCCTTTTGTGTTGTGTAGTGTGGAGTCAAATAGTGTGTGTGTTCTGAAATTCAGTTATGTGTTGAGGATTTGTTGTGGGTGTGTTTTTGTGTATCTGTATATTTCGTATTGTTCTAGTGTGTTTACTTTCTGGTTTTTCGGTTGGATATGTAGAATTTCCATGTCTGTGTCTATGTTGCTGTAGTTGTGATTGGCGTTTGTGGTGTGTTCTTTGTAACGTGTTTGAAATGATCTGCCTGTCTGTCCAATGTAGAGGTTGTTGTGCGCAGCTATTAGAAGGTCTATAAAAATAAGAATATTAGGAAGACCCGTATAAAATAGCCCATTCAGACGTGAATGAAATGATTCATAGGCATTTGTTTTTCGGCATGTTGAAGCATTGACTGTGCCCAGATGTTTGGGGGGAGACCTTGCATCACTTGCGATATAATTATCCAACATGTAATCAGTAAACTGAAGGACTCTATCGTCTTGAGGTTGCAATGCCATGATGTCATGTCTAAACATGTCATTCACTTACAACAACTTTAAGAACTCTCCTATTTCCGACATACATACTGTACATACATACATACATAGTGTTCTGCCAAATTGCAGGTCTTTCACTGCAAACTTACCATTCTCCAATCTTTCCTATTATCTGCCTTCCCCTTTGTCTCCGCATATGATCCATATATCTTAATGTCGTCTATCCTCTGATATCTTCTGCCCCAAAGTCTTCTCCCATTCACCACTCCTTCCAGTGCTCCTTCAGTAGACAATTTCTTCTCAGCCAGTGACCCTGAACTTATATTCTTTTTCAAGACCAACAGCTTGAATTTTGCGCCACCAGCACTGTTCAAGATGAAAGCGACAGCCCTTTATTTTTGTCTCAGGAAATATATCGCTATATAGATAATGGATTAAAAATCAGGATAAATGCATACCATCGCTATAGAAATGGTGGGGGTAGCTGAAACAGAGAAATTTAGATCTGGCCACACATAGACCATGTAATAAAATATCCCGAGTCACACTTGCACATGTTTGTCTGATCAGCTTTTCGTCTGCGTCGCACCTGGATAGTCCCCGATCTTGGCAAATTCTGTGGCTCCAAGACAAAATGTGATATATCATTTTTACAGTTTTTCAGAAGCAAGCATTTAAAGTTTGAACGACTGTATAAAATCATAATCATATTTCATAACAACTGGTTAGAGAGAGAAAAAAAATATACATATGCATGTCATCCTTTGCCACAATATGAATACCATCAGGATGCACAACATATCGCAAAATTACATTTTCGTCAAAAATTGACATATCACCTTTTACCTTGAAACTACAGAATTAAGGTCTATTTTGAGGACTCTTTCACATTTGATTTCACATTTTGTGGACACAAACTAGAAGAAGCTAAAGGTTCTTGGAAAATGTAGTCATTTACTGTAAGCACTACTTGTTTCTTTATTGCCTCTGGAGGAGCTGTGTTATAAGTAGTCAGCATTTGTATATTTGGTATTACACGAGATTAGAAAGATTTTATCTCACCCTACATTTGCCATCTTGACAATAGGTACATATTTACTGTTTAATGTCTCTGAATTTGATGTACATTATTACTACTGCTAGGTACAGATATTATAATTATTTTAATGTTTTATTTTATGTACATTGCAGTTTCATTATAGGCATTGTTTCTCTTTATTCAGTTTATGGTTCATACATTTGCCAAGTTACGCCATGCAATCAAGATCAAAGGCTGCAACGTGTCTTCAAACAGCTTACGAGTTCCTAGTCAAAATACAAAAGATGAAGCTGCAACCTACAGATGAGGTGAGAGCTAATTGTTGATCTTTTGTATTTATAAAATGAGAGTCGATTGAAGCAAAGACACTACACCTTTTCCACTTGTATTTCAGAAAATATCAATTTAATTTCAGAAATTATCAATTGTATTTCAGATTTGTCAATTCAATTTCATATAGCATCAATTGTATTTCAGAAAACATCATTTGTATTTCAGATTTGTCAATTGCATTTCAGAAACTATCATTTGTATTTCATAAGTTGGTGGTGATTGTGCTCGTGCAGTACAATGCAGTACAATTCATCATGCTGCAACTTTATGGCTATGGAGAATATGCCTGTCGGATGCTAAAATGCAGTAAAGTTGAGGATTTTTTAAATCCATTTTCCATTTTTTTAAATATATGTTAAAATCTCAAGTGGGCCTGCATTTGTTATTTTATGAAATAAAAGTGACTATGTAATCTTAAATGCGTTGCTTATTTTCTGAAATTCAATTGACTGTGTACAGTACTGTACTGTACAGTAATACATCCGTCAATTTATATTGTTCCTATGTATGTAATAATTCGATAAATAACTTCGGAATTTATTACTGCATTAAGAAGTACAGTACAGTATAGTACCTTTTTAAAAATCCTTATATCAAACCGAATGTACTTTATAAGAATAAAAATAAAACAAAAAATTGAAGATACAAAATCTGAAATACAATTGAAAAATTTGAAATACATTTGATACCATCTGAAATACAATTGACAAATTTGAAATACATTTGATACCATCTGAAATACAATTGATACTATCTGAAATTGAATTGACAGATCTGAAATACAATTGATAATATCTGAAATTAAATTGACTAATCTGAAATACATTTGATAATTTCTGAAATGCAACTGGAAAAGGTGTAGATAAAGATACCATTTGCAAAGGTCTTGCCTGTTTTGCAGTGTTATCAACTTAGTGGTTAAATATCCCAGGATATTGTAACTTTTATTATTTCACAACAATAATGAGACTTGTATTTCTACTTGAATCCCACACCCGTCAACAATGGGTATTCCACTCGACACTGCAACACAGTAGTTGTTATTGCACTCCACAGAACGACAATGACAACTCATATGGGATTATTGAGAAGAACAACAATGTACTTCTAATTTCAACTGATGTTCACAAAGTACTACGTACAAAACAAAACTGTCAGTTCTCAGTTTACAGTTCGTTCGTCTTGGCTAGTTCTTCCAGCTCACTCACTCAAGTTCACTGCACTTCGAACCCAGGACTTCCAGAGACAGTTCATTGCACTTCGAACCCAAGACTTCCGGACGCGTTGCCTTCGCCTGGACGCTACCACAGTTACTCAAGTTCACTGCACCTCGAACTCAGCTTCACTGGATACGTCTCCGCTAACTAACTCTCTCGCAGCTGACTGAAAAACTAAACTGAACTGACCCGCGGCTATCTCGCCCTTTTTATTTATTAAATCACATGTTCTCGAAAGTACTGCGTCCCGAAGTTTCTACAACAATTGGTCTTCAGACGTTTCTTTAATTCCGCCGCAGTCGGTTTCCTTCCCCCTCTCTCTGCGCTGTGGCCCAGCACCCGGCGAAGCTCGCGTCTCCTCTCCCCGCGCCCCTCCTTTCTCCCCAGACGCACATTCTCCAGTCTTTCCTATTTTCTGCCTTCCTCTTTGTCTCCTCATATGAACTATATATATTAATGTCGTCTATCATCTGATATCTTCTTCTGCCCGTTCACCATTCCTTCCAGTGCATCCTTCAGAAGGCAGTTTCTTCTCAGCTGGGTTTGCAGTGAAAGATCTGCCCTTGGGCAGAACGCTATGAATGAATGCAATAATTAGAAACGAAAATAACAAAACTTCCATTTAGAAATTATTGTTGAATGTGAAGTATTAGAGCAGCTGAGAACAGTGCTTATGTGCAGCCGATTTTGTATTGTGGGCTAAAAAAGTCTGCATACTCAGTTGAAGCCAGATACTGAGTAAATATGAGCCCATATTTGATTTAATTTCCTGTCTTTTATTATAACAATGGTCCATCGCTGTGGGGTAACAGTCAGTACATCTGATCGTGAAACTAATGGGCCTGGGTTCAAATTCTGGTTGGGGCAAGTTATCTGATTGAAGTTTTTTCCGGGGTTTTCCCTCAATTCATTAAGAGCAAATGCTGGGTAACTTTCAGCAGTGGACCCTGGACTCATCTTGCTAGCATTATCACCTTCATCTTACTCAGACGCTAGCAGTTGATAAAGCATCGTAAAATAACCCACTGAAAAAATTATAACCATGACAACTTCCAATTTAGTTTACACTATTGCAACACACATTAGCATAATATTGTGTTTGCAGCAGAGAAACTGAGGGTAAAAGTGTGGAATATGAGGTGATACATATGTCATTTTTGCTCTAAGTAGGTATGAAAACAAGATATGCAAAAGAAATTACTATTTTGTCTCTTTTATTATGTCTCTGACCCTTTTCTCGTCCTCCTCATCACTGGTATTACTGACTACGTCATCTTGGACACACATGCTGATACTGATATTACCAATGCTTTCTTCATTTAAATTATTAGCATTATCAATGCCCTGAAGTAAGTTCACACTGATCCATTAAATCACTTGCATTTGTGCTTTGATTCACTACTATTTCAGTCTTCGCTTTTTTATTTAAAAATGCAAGATTTTACTCTTTCAGAGTGAAAATATTAATAATATAACTTTAAAAATGTATTAAAGTTGTTTAGGGGTTAGGAAGATCAACTCGAAATGAATACTAGAAACAGGATGATCAATGAAAAAGATACACCCCTTACAAACCGTTTGTTCCAGCCACTGTTGAGCACAAGTAAGGAATACTGACTGGCTGGTGCGATAAGCGGTTGGTCATTTATTACATTGACAGTAGCAAGGGTAACAATAATAATCTGCTGAAATAATTTCTGTTATGTCAGCTGTTTTGAAGGAAAGGTGTCGAGACAATTGTAGAAAAAAAATTCATTGCTTCTATAGCTAAGGTGGTGTTTGTTGCCCCAAGAATAGATACACTTGCAAAAAAATGAGTACTAGAAATGGAAGTCGGAACATTGTATTAAACTGCCTGTTTTGAAAAGAAGGTGTCTTTCAAATATCTGAAAAAGATTTATTTTATTACCACTACTAGCCGAGGGAAGGAGCAGAAATGGAGGAAAAAAATCATCCCAACTTCAAGGACGGAACAAGTGTTAGTTGTAGATCAACACATGTAACAGGAGGGAATAGTAGTGAGTTCAGGAACCCACATACTGATGTACAAGGAGAAGAAAACAGTAACATGATCATGCAGCGTAAGCGGATTCCTAGTCTCCATACGATGGCGGTAAGATTAGCGCACTCCAGAAGGAATGCTGGCAATAAAGGAACAAGGAACACGGGCGCTAGAAAAAAAGGCGAGTGGGGATAAAAAGAGAAACCAAGAGTCAGGAAGTGATAGGGAAGAAAGTAGTGAAAAGAATAAGGGTGCAAGTGTAAGTGGAAATCTAGTATATGCAAGTGAAAGCATGGGGGGGGGGGGGGGGGAATAGAAGAGGAATAGAAGAAACCATTCAAATCAATACCAGCAGTGAATCGGTGTCTGGTAGAGTTCCCGGGTAGCTTAGTTGGTAGAGTGTTGGTACGTTTAACCAAAGGTCCCGGGTTCGATACCCGGCCCCGGAACAATTTTTCCCTCGAAATTATTCAAATCAACTTTACAGGGAGTTATACCTGAAAGCTTGATTTGCATAATATACGTCACTGTTCGTTAACAGAAAACCACAATTTAAGTCACACAGAGTTAGTGTGCACTCAATGTTGGCTGCTTGACGGTTGTCAGCCCACTCTGAGGTCTGTGGTTATAGAGGGAAAAATTGGATCAGTGTCTAGTAGAGTTCCTGGGTAGTTCAGTTGGTAGAGCGTTGGTACGTTTAACCAAAGGTCCCGGGTTCGATACCTGGCCCCGGAACAATTTTTCCCTCGAAATTATTCAAATCAACTTTACAGGGAGTTATACCTGAAAGCTTGATTTGCACAATACCAGCATAGTTAACCCACTTATAGGGTCAGTGAGTGTTAGAGATAAGGAAATTGAAAGGAAAGGAGACATAAATAGAAAGAAAGACAGAGATAGAAATAAAGCTGAGACGAATGGTAAAGAAAGGTCAGAACCTGCGACAGCTAGAGATTTGGATATTAAAATTTCAGAGGTATTAGATGTGATTAAAAATGTGGGGATGTGATCAAAAAGTGCAAGTAAAGTGGAACTATAAAAAGATCGAGAATATAAGGGAGAGAGAAGTGTATAATCAAATGTGTAGAGATAAAATATAAGTATTTATAGGAAGTGAGAAGAGTGAGAAAGGATTAGGTGTAAATGGAGTAGCGAGAAAGTGAAAGTGAGCGCAAATAGGAAAGAGTGAATAATAATAGTGAAAAAATGTTAAGAGAAGTGAACAAGTTACAGCATAAAATTAGTATTAACATTTGAACATTGGAACAGTAAATTAATATAAGGGAAAGATAGGAGAAAAGGTCAAAGAACAAATAGGATAATGTTTAGATGGGAGGTTTGGACTTTTTCCATTGCTGGTTGTCACAATCAAAAATTAAGACACAACGTTTCGAAGGGTGGTTCTCTCTTTGTCTTCAGGTGGAAGGAAGTAGAGAAAGGAAAAAACCTACTGTTGGGGTCGTTACGTACAGCTATTCTCTATGACTGATCGTTGATTCCTGGCTTCGGTGGAGATTCTAATTAAGAAAAACCCGAAGTCATCAGTCATACATAATAGCTGTACGTAACGATCCCAACAGTAGGTTTTTTTTCCTTTCTCTCCTTCCTTCCACCTGAAGACGAAGGGAGAACGACCCTTCGAAACGTTGTGTCTTAATTTTTGATTGTGACAACCAGCAATGGAAAAAGTCCAAACCCCTCACCTAAACATTAATGATCCACCATTGCGCTCCAACCCCTCATTTAGATCAACAAATAGGATAAATAATACAATATGATAATTTATAGACAAAAGTGAAATTGAGATTTTAGTGAATATTAGTTAGAGAAAAAGGGGGGGGGGGTTGAAAGTAGTATAGGCTAAAATATTAGATATATCAGGATTAATGAACAAATAGGGGATAGGAGAGGAGAAATATTGAAGGGGAGATTAGACCGAGCAATAAAAAGGTGCATACAGTAGTGTAAATTGGAGTATTTGTGTAGGCGTGTACTGCTTATAATGTGTTGTTGTTTTCTAATGCCAGGCGTTTGACAATAAAGTCATTTGACCTCTTGCACTCCAATATTTTTCAAAGATACTATCATGACTAGTCACTGAAGCACAGATTTTGAGATGTTCCGAATCCATTTCTTGGTTTGAGTTGCACAATGGGCAGTTAGAGGACTGATATATTCCAATTCTATGCAGGTGTTTGGCCAAACAATCATGGCCTGTTGCCAATCTAAATGCAGCTACAGACGATTTTCGTGGTAAATCGGGAATTAACTGTGGATTTTGATGCAGAGAGTTCCATTTTTTCCCTTGGGATTGAGTTATCAAATTTTGTTTGTTGAAGTCTAAGTATGTAGATTTAATAAATCTCTTCACAGAGTAATACGTAGATTTAGTAACAGGTCTGTAAGTAGCAGTGCTGCCCTTCTTTGCTAAAGCATCCGCATTCTCGTTTCCCAGGATTCCACAATGGGATGGTATCCATTGGAATGCAATTCTTTTATTGAGTGATATTAATTGAGAGAGCAAATGTGTTATTGTAATAATATGTTAATGGTGACACTAGATACAGAAATGTGAGGTACACCATTACATGTAAAGAAGTGCTGTGACGAAATATATATCATATCATATATTGCCACTACTAGCTAAAAATGGATGTTTATTGAACCAACTTGGTGTAGTCCCTTATTCTTAGGCTGTCTTCCCATTTCACTTCTCGCATAAGCAAGTGAAACAGATGTGTGGATAAGTTACATTTTCCAGTACTAAAATATTTTTAATATCATTGTTGAGTTTCGGCTGTGTCCATTTAATCTCTGCTCTGCTTGACTCCAAAGGATGCAATGTCGAAGCCACACCTAAGTAATTTTCTAATTATGGTCGCTACTACTTTTTTTCTTTCTATTCAGGTTTGTTACCGAGTCATGATGCAACTGTGTGGGGTGTATAGCCAGCCAGTGCTAGCTGTTAAACTTCTGTCACAAATGAAAAGAAGTGGTATTCAGCCCAATGCTATTACATATGGGTTTTATAATCGTGCTGTTTTGGAAGCAACGTGGCCTTCAGACTGCACAAATTCCAGCCAGTTGCTCTGGAATAAGCTCAGGTGAGCAAGAAAATAGTTCCCAGGTGAAATAAATGTGTATAAAATTTGCAATATTAATAGAAAATTATGGAAATTGTAAAACATTAATTAGTTGGGAAACTTAAAACATAATGAAATAAATGCTAATGTAATCCGGTTACAAACAGACTGGGTAGCCATTATGAAGAGAATAAAAAAAATCTACTTTAAAAATGAAAAGATTCCTCTTATACAGAAATAAGATATAACAAAGGGAAATTAATCCACTATTCGTACAAGATATATACAGGGTGAATAGTAAGTAATGTCAATAATTCTGATGGTTGATTCCTAGAGTAAAGAGCAACAAAAAAATGAAGTATCATTTTGCCATATTTTGAATAGTTTTCCAGAAAAACGTGCATTTTAAAATACATTATGAGAACTCGCAATGCTGCGTCCTACAGTCAGCTGGGAGTACAAATGAAGTTGTGTTGCTTCAAACAAACCTCTCCACCTGGATTGTTGAAGGTCAATACCATCATGCCATGCACATTGCATTTAAACTCGTAAGAAAAAATACAGATGATGTACATTTTAATTTTTGTGTTTAATCAACCAATCTTCTTAATGTATCCAGCTGTTTGCTGACAACATAAAGGCCACTATAGTCCACTGTAGTCTATTCAGTTGTTTTTCACGAGAAATGAGGGGTATTTTGATCGGTGTTCATTATCGATGCCTGTTGCTAGTAGCCAGAGTTGGGGTGTAGTCAGGGCTGGGCAGTATTTGAAATACATTTGAAATACATTTGTATTTTGTAAGGGTTTTCGAAAGTATTTTGTATTTAAATACATAAAATTGATGTATTTTGTATTTCAAATACTCAAAATACTTTTTTCTTCTTCTTGTCCTTCAAGTTTTGGATTTCGATTTGAAGAATGAATTTTTGTCTTATTTGCCTACCCATTTCAGTTGTGCTAGCCATACACTTAGTTTTCTTGCCACAACTGATTTCCTTAATGCCATGAAGAAATCTCCAACAGCATCAAGGATCCATCACCCAACACTTGCTAAATGTTTAGCATTATGGAATGCGTCTAGGAGACTCAAATACTCAGAAATGATATCAGATGTCTTGAAATATTCATTAAAGTTTCCTTGCCCAACTCGATGGAATTCTCTTTATGACTCAATGTCTCAAATATTGCAATTCAAACATGATATAAACAGTATATGTGAAAACTGGGATTGCCAACCTTCAAAGATGTTGAGTTTCAGTACCTTGAAGAATAGTGTGTAGTTCTGAAACCCATTGCCATAGCCCTTAATTTAATGCAAATGAGAAGATGTGCTATTACGGCCAACTTTTGTCCACATTAATTTCCCTTAAAAACAGATTACATATTCTGTTAGCTAGTAATCTAGGAATGTTGTTCCAGTCAAGTTATGTGAACACCTATTTTGTGATCTCAGCACAAATATTAGTTTTGTTGACTCTGAATGCCTGCTATATGTCAGAATCATCTATTTGTAGATGTACACACTCACTGTGTTGGTTTTTAAGGTTTGTTTATTATTATTATTATTATTATTATTATTATTATTATTATTATTATTATTATTATTATTATTATTTGTAATTAGTTATAAACATGTTTCTTTTCACTTCGTATTTACAGGACTTAAAGTTCACTGACTTTAGACTTATTAGCATATACTTAATAGATAATGATCTGTTTTGTTACGTAATTATTATGTTAAAAGGTATGTTTTTGAACTTTTTCATATATCTTTATACTTGACCAAACCTTATTTACAGTCTCATACTTTAGGTATTATATGTCGATAGTTTCCTTTGTTTATATTTTTATTTTTTGGTTTGTTTACATTCTTAACTTGTTTTCTCTAGTTGTAGTTATTTAAAATTATATCTGAGAAAGTTTACAACAAATAATTCATGAGAACAGTGTTGTTATAGTGACTGGCCACATTCAAACCAAAACTGGCTTCCTAGGTATCTGAAATATTTTATAGAAAAGCATAACAGATAATTGCATGAGATTGAAATATATATGATATCCTAGACCTTTCACGTTAGAGATGATACACCATAAAGTGGCAAAACATCAGTTATTAGTTAATTGATTGGAATAGGATACTGCAAAAGTACATCGTTATTGCATTACAGAATTATTTATTTTTGATACAAGTAACATTTCTTTATGTATTTATTTATTTACCTTTGTACCATCAATAAAAAGCATTTATGCTTTTAATTTTTTAAGTTATTTTAAGTGGCATAGTCTTTGCATGTAAGTACTTACGTGGTATTCTGAAACTCAAATAAAATACCATTTCGGATTACATAGTAAATTACGTACATCAGTATTCTGAATCTTGATCATATCCACTCATGTATAAATTAATGTCGAAAATGTACACGTGAGAACGGAACCAAATCACTGTAATGTCTAATTCTGATTACCACATTCAAACCTCGTGCTCTATTTCGCCCCTGGCCTTGTCTCCTCTCAACAGTACCAGACATACTGGCTTGTAACTGAAAGTGGCTCTGGTATATACATATAATAATAATAGTAATGGTAATAATCTAAGAAAACATGTTGCAGTAACAAGAAAACATCCCCAATTTCTCGTCAGTTTCGCCCTTTGTCTTGCTGACCAGTGCTTTTTCATAGAATATATAGTGAAGTTATCAGAACTACACACATTCTTTTAGGTGCTTATTGCAGAATATTATTTTACTTGCAGAAATGTGATTATTGGTGTGGCCTTGTTCCGACATGCAGGAGTCCGACGCAGGATTTCCGATGACTCTATGTCTGTGGTAGATGGTGCTGATGTAATATCACATGCATCTCTAGATAGTGGCAGTTCACATCAAGAAACTGCTGCTATTGAGTCAATACCACATGATAACAAACTTGGTAAGTTATTGTTGTGCTATTTACTAAGTGAATTGTAGTTGGAACTTCAAGGTCATAAATTGAAATATTTTAATTTAGTTATTTTATTGTCCCATATATTTTTTCTGAAGATAAAATATAATTTAACGTTGACTTTATCAACAGTAAGTAACAGTAACACTGAGGTAAGCTTTCTGAGTTATATTACGATTCCTGCTTGAGAACTACAACAATAAGTAGGGAATAAAAACATTTACGTTTTGTAGCGTCAATGGCATTTCTAGGAATAAATATGTATATTATTGGAGGTTGATAATTGAGGACTTCACCCGAATAATGGCGTATACGCTTATACGCCCGTTTTCCGACGATCAAGGGATTAGATAGTTGAATGCGTATAGTACACTGTAATAAATTTTCGTAAGTCTAGCTTCAACACGTAACACAGGACACAATGTTACGTGTTTACGTTGAACGAGTGAACGCACCTACTACAGCGGCAGTCACATGCTGTTGCAAGCCGTACTGTAGTAGGCTAGTATTCGATGTTTAGGTCTTCTTCAGGTTGTCACTTGCAGCAGTGAATCATGACCGAAAATGTGGGAAAAAGAAGCTTGTGAACAAAACTAACTGGAAAACTGAAGAAATGAAAATATATAGAAACAGTGGCAAGTCATACACAACTTGTACAGACAAGGATATGGAAAAGAAGTCAATTACACCGGTAAGAAGATGATGTATGAAAATGTGTAGACATGAAATTTCAAAGGACGATCAACTCTCAATTTTTAAACGTTTTTGGGACATGGGTTTGAAATTAGAACAATATAATTTTATTACTTCTTGCCTTGAAAGAGTGAATCTAAAAGCTAAGAAACTTCAGTCATTCAAGAAAAGGGATAATGTGTGGAAACATAGTGTTTTCTGTAATGGGGATAAAAAAAATTGATGCGTGTCGAAACTTTCTATTGAGTCTATTGAAAATTTCAGAGAAACGATTAACAACAGTTCAGAATAAACTGGTTCCAGGTGACATCCTCAATGATAAAAGGGGTACACACTTAAATCGTCCTCATACAATCATGATGCAAAAGTATAAACAAGTGCAATACAGTACATCAGGGGTATTTTCAGCATTTGGAAGACGGGAATGGAAGTGTCGCAGCTGAAACTTTTGAGTCCAACACATATGAACCCAGTGCCTTTGAAACCCTCCAAGGTGAAGAACTTAAGCGACCTCTTACAGTTTTTAGATGGAGATGTCCAAAGTTGGCTGAACTCAATGGTGAATAAAGCCAGGACATCATCACGCAATGGTGAAGATGATTCTAGCAACAATAGTGATGATGCATAAAGAATAAAAAGACCTAAGAACAAGAAAACCATAAACTGAAAATGTAATGCTATTTTGTAGGCCTGCTTGTGTAATTATTAAATAATTTTATTTAATATGTTACGGTAAATGTATATTTCATTTTGTTGAATTTATTTTATTTTACTTTTTTCAGACAAAATTATTAATAAAGTATTAGATGTTCCCATATATCATTAATTTTCATGTGAAGTTAGACACCTAGAACATCAGAATAATTAAAAACAGTACTAAAGCATATTATCGCTGGAAAAAGGGCATATAAAGAGTTTCATATTATATTTATTTACTAATAGCAGAACATACTATTTGCTCATATGTTTCAATAATTTTGTTTTAAATATCCTCGAAAGTATTTAACAGTAATGAAAAACTTTTTCGACGTAACTATGATGAACCTGACAGCTTACAAACATTGAAATTAGTTTATATCAGAACTGCATTTTGTTGTATACGCCCTTATTCAGGTGATGTCCTCAATTAAGCCTCGATCGGACAGGCTCGTTTAAAATCACCACCAAACACACAATACAATTTAAAAATGACTGAGACAGTGAGGTTTTAATACATTACATTATTTTATGAACATCCTTCCTTATCAATAAATATGTGTAGTGCCATTGAAGATTATATATTTTTATTTGGTTCACTAGTTTGTTGTACACTGAACATGTAGCAGCACCAATGTGCTCTATAAAGAGATATTGCTGTTCCCATTCACTTTGAAAAATTGTAGACATAAAATACTTCTGTTTTTCCGGCTCTGATACACTTGCCATCGTGGAGCTTGTTTCCAAAAGGTACCAAATCTATAATTTTCGAAAAATGAGTTACAAACGGCAGTGCATACTTACTAGGTTTTGGCATCTGTATACTAAAGAATTTTTGTCAAAAAGTATCTAATTCCGTCTATAGAGGTCGTCTAAATTTACATTTTACAGCAAAACATACCTTATGGTTTCAGCTTTCATAGCATAAAGTACCTCCTCCTCTTTCAATGATGTGGCTGTGTGCTGTTACGTAAATTTTCTTAAATTTTTAATGGCTGCTGTGTGAATTTTGTGTTATTCTGCATAACATTTTTTATGCTTCTTGTTATATCGCTTTATGGTGAACTCTTAAAAATGGTTTCTGATATTTGAGATGAATACATCAATGTGCCAGAATGTACTGTCAAATAAAAGAATCGTAAAATGTCTCCAAATTCATTGTAAACAAAGTGTACTGAGACAGGAAAAGCTTAAAGTTGCTGCAAGTGCAAAACCTGAATTTCATACACACATACAGGTAATAACTTTTGTAAAGCATTATCCATTTCAAATAAGGATATGTTCGTGAAAACAAGCAATACTGGGCCAATACAGATGCTGTGAGGCAAACAAAAATTATAATGGGATACAAAGACATAAAACCTCATAAAAGACAGATCCAAGGGCTAACAAGCAAACGTTCTGATGGGGGCAGATAAAAATGTTAAATTTTTTTCTTCCACCATGTTAATAATGTCAAAAGAAGTGCTTATACAAATTTTGGCCGCTCGACCACAATTACGAGGGCCGTAAAAAATATGTTTGCCAGGAGCCGTTAACAGAAAAAGAACACAATTTCATTGGACAAATTTATTGGAAGATACACAGCAATTTTTGAGCTATTTTTCAAAATATTTTCCATCGGAATTGAGACATTTCTCATAACATGGGATGCACAGAGAGAGGTCAAACGCTGGTTCCGATCTGAGGCGGCTGACTTCTACGACACAAAAATTGGTCTCATTGTATGACAAATGTCTCAGTTCCAGTGGGGAATATGTTGGAAAATAGCGCAACAACAGCTGTATCTGTTTCAATAAATATTTCAATGCAATTGTGCTTTTTTCTATAAACAGCCCCAGGGAAAATCACTTTCTGGACGGCCTCGTAATTGCGGTCGAGTGGCCAAAATTTGTATAAGCACTTCTCTTGACATTATTAACATGGTGGAAGAAAAAAAATTAACTTTTTTATCTGCCCCCATCAGAACGTTTGCTTGTAAGAGCTTTAAAAATAGTGAAGCCAAATGACTGACTATTCAGCATAGTAGGTGTACATTCTGCTTATGCAGTGACTCCAAAATGCTCAGAAGTGGGATAAGATATGATTGTATTTTGGTTCAACTGAAAGAAATACCAAACTGTAGCCGTGTAAAACAAATTTAAAAAATGACTTGATATCGCCACTTTCTATTAGGAGGTATCAGTTATACAAAATTACACTTTACAAGAGAGTCATGAAAGTAAATAACATGATATCAGATGCACCTTTATTAATGTTATTGACGTTCGCTATGATGTTTGATAAGTTTTGCTTCTGTTGCTGCTGGGACAAGATGTTATTTCTAAATGTTGTCTTATGTATGAAACAACATTGTAATTAATACTAAATGTCACAAAATATATTATTATTGTAAGTTATTTAGTCATTAAGTGCACTGTAGAGAAATCTTTTCGAGATTTTATGCCAAAACATACCAAATTCAAAATTAAATTCCCAATAACTTTGGAATAAAATGTGGAATAACATAAAATTTGCTATAAACATCTTAAAAGAAGTGCAGATAAACCCTAAATAAAATATTGATATATGTTGTTGTTTTCTAATGCCAGGCGTTTGACAATAAAGTAATTTGACCTCTTGCACTCCAATATTTTTCAAAGATATTATCATGACCAGCCACTGAAGCACAGATTTTGAGGTGTTCCGAATCCATTTCTTGGTTTGAGTTGCACAATGGGCAGTTAGGGGACTGATATATTCCAAATCTATGCAGGTGTTTGGCCAAACAATCATGGCCTGTTGCCAATCTAAATGCAGCTACAGACGATTTCCGTGGTAAATCGGAAATCGACCGTGGATTTTGGTGCAGAGAGTTCCATTTTTTCCCTTGGGATTGTGTTATCAAATTTTGTTTGTTGAAGTCTAAATATGTAGATTTAATAAATCTTTTCACAGAGTAATACGTAGATTTAGTAACAGGTCTGTAAGTAGCAGTGCTGCCCTTCTTTGCTAAAGCATCTGCATTCTCATTTCCCAGGATTCCACAATGGGATGGTATCCATTGGAAAACACTCCAATATTGATATATTACAATAATTATTGTAGCTTCAGTACTTTTTTTGCTCTCCTGTAAAATTTATCCAGCTTGATTTGATACCTTTTGGAAACAGCTGCACAAATGTACTCCGCCACTGAACATTCCAGCTAGAAAGCAAACACAACATTCGTCCGCCCTGAGTGCTGCCCAGTACTGTGGCACAAGCGTTCTTCCCACAAGTTGCAGAGCATGCTTAAACTCCTGTAGAATCCTCTTTGTCTTTGGGTCCTTTGTTACAATCTGGTGAACAGTGACTCTGAAATCCGTTCACTATTTCGAATGTAAACAAAAAAAGATGATAGTAGGCTACACTCTTCACAGGTAATATAATCTGTGGGTCATGGTTTACGCAGATAATTTTTTTAACTTGAAATACTACGTGTTAGCATTGTGAACCAGCAGACTCTTATCTTACATATTCTTAGATATAATCGAAACTCTTGTCATTTTTAACTTTTAGGTCATAAAAATCCGAATCCTGACTATGAATCAATCCATAGTAAAACATCCAGAATTAAAAATGGAAGGTAATGATTACATGTTATCATATTGTTTATTTATGTTTCAGGAAATAAAGTTGCTAGTACAATACATAACCAAGATTCAGTGGACTATGCAGCATTTGATCGCCTCCGTTCACGTGTTGGTAGCATTGTTAGATCAACTGGAGGACTTACACTAACATCAAGAACTGCATTGCAACAACAACCTTGTGAGTTCCATAAAAACGAGTATTATTTTCTGGCATAGTGTACAAGTAATTTGATGATTTGGGTTTTCCATTCTACCTTCTATAATATGCACATTTAACTAATAGATTATTGTAATATTCACAATGTCATAGTTTTCTCTGAATACTAAAAATAGTACGAGAATTATGTGGTTAGCTACCTATCTAAGGATACAGCATTTTGAAAAGGTACATTTACTGTCATTAACAGTATATTGCGGCAAGCTAGTAAGAACTTGGTGGGCGGAGACTACAGGGGAACATAAATGGAGCAAATTGTACTATGTGAATTAAATCTTGTTTTAAATTACTCCATTTTAACAGTGTTGGTCAGTAAATGGACAATTATCATAGCCTTCGCAACTTATATAAAATTGTTAATGTTCACACCTCTCCGTTATGTTAACATTAGGCATACCTTCAGTCATTCGTCTTCAGAACTGTACAACTGTACAATTCATTTTCAAAAGAAAACTCGACATTTTTCTCTTAATTTGGATTCAGTAAAGCATTTATTTCTCTACTGTGCTCGAAATACGTGTCCCGAATTTTTCAGTTGGGCTCAACTGCAGTATTTGTCCACCTATGCTTTAACATCTGAAGGAGTGCCAATATATTTCTTGCGCTTTTTGCGCTACCAACCTTAACTCATCTGCCTCCACTGTAACAAAAATTGTTACTTATGCCAATCTTCCTCTCGATGAAAACCCAATGCAGGTCGAGCAGAGAGTACAAGACGCACAAAGAATGTAGAACACTGCTGTCTTTATTACAAACTATTTGTAGTAGGGATGGTTCATCTATGGAACCACCAACATAGGAACCAATTAGGGTCGAGTTCGAGCTCCGAAAATATAATTCTTCATTGTAGGTATAAAAAATTACAGAAAAAGTCCAAAAACATGTACACACGAAATTATAGTCTGTAGTTTGGACTCAGTGACGGCATTATTTCCTGAGTTCGAGTGCTGAAAAAATATAATTCTTTCTTAGAGGCAGGAAAAATTTAAAACTTGTATACACAATGCACATCTTCCGCCAAATTACAGCCTGTAGTTTGAACCCAATGATATTATTCTCTGAGTTCGAGCCCCAAAAATTTATAATTCTTTATTAGAGGCATAAAAAATTTCAGGAAAAATTTAAAACTTGTATACACAATGCACATCTTCCGCCAAATTACAGCCTGTAATTTGAACCCAATGACGGAATTACTTCTTGAGTTCGAGCCCCGAAAATGTATAATTGCTTATTGTAGGAATAAAGAATTGCAGAAAAAATCTAAACTTGTATACATAATGAACTCCCTCCATTAAATATAGGACTGTAGTTTGAACCTAGTGAGCTTGTTATCTCCTTAGTTCGAGCCCCTTAAAATTAAAATTCACTAATGTGGGTATGAAGGATTTGCTGGAAAATCTAAAAAAACCCTCACATATTGAACCCCTTCTGCTAAATTTCAGTCATCACTGTCTCCTCAGTCATTGTTTTATTCTCAGTCTTCTCTTTCCTGCATGAACTGAACATTGAGGCGAGAGACAGTGGACAGAGGGAAGGCAAAGGGCAGAGAAGGCACAAAAAAGACAGAGTGAACTGAGTGTACAGAGAGTGGACTAAAAGTTCAGAGAGTGGACTGAGAGTACAGAAAGTGGACTGTGAGTAGGCCTACAGAGAATGGACTCAGAGGACAGAGGGTAGGCTGAGATAGATGGAGCACTGAGGGGATAGTGAGGGAACTAAGAGAATAGAGGGGGACCAGAGAGTGGACTGAGAGGATAGAGAATGGACAGAGAAGAGAGAGTGAACAGAGAGTGATCTGAGAGAACAGGGAAGGGACAGAGAGTAGACTGAGGTGACAGAGAGTGGACTGAGAGCACAGAGTGTGGACTCAGAGGACAGAGTGAAGACAGAGAGTGGACTGAGAAGATAGAGAATGGACTGAGAAGACAAAGAGTGGACTGATAGGATAGAGAGTGGACAGAGAGGATAGAGAATGGACTGAGAAGACAAAGAGTGGACTGATAGGATAGAGAGTGGACAGAGAAGATAGAGAATGGACTGAGAAGACAAAGAGTGGACTGATAGGATAGAGAGTGGACAGAGAAGATAGAGAATGGACTGAGAAGACAAAGAGTGGACTGATAGGACAGAGAGTGGACAGAGAAGATAGAGAATGGACTGAGAAGACAAAGAGTGGACTGATAGGATAGAGAGTGGACAGAGAAGATAGAGAATGGACTGAGAAGACAAAGAGTGGAGTGATAGGACAGAGAGTGGACAGAGAAGATAGAGAATGGACTGAGAAGACAAAGAGTGGACTGATAGGATAGAGAGTGGACAGAGAAGATAGAGAATGGACTGAGAAGACAAAGAGTGGACTGATAGGATAGAGAGTGGACAGAGAGGATAGAGAATGGACTGAGAAGACAAAGAGTGGACTGATAGGATAGAGAGTGGACAGAGAAGATAGAGAATGGACTGAGAAGACAAAGAGTGGACTGATAGGACAGAGAGTGGACAGAGAAGATAGAGAATGGACTGAGAAGACAAAGAGTGGACTGATAGGATAGAGAGTGGACAGAGAAGATAGAGAATGGACTGAGAAGACAAAGAGTGGAGTGATAGGACAGAGAGTGGACAGAGAAGATAGAGAATGGACTGAGAAGACAAAGAGTGGACTGATAGGATAGAGAGTGGACAGAGAAGATAGAGAATGGACTGAGAAGACAAAGAGTGGACTGATAGGACAGAGAGTGGACAGAGAAGATAGAGAATGGACTGAGAAGACAAAGAGTGGACTGATAGGATAGAGAATGGACAGAGAAGATAGAGACTGGACTGAGAAGACAAAGAGTGGAGTGATAGGACAGAGAGTGGACAGAGAAGAGAGAGTGAACAGAGAGTGATCTGAGAGAACAGGGAAGGGACAGAGTAGACTGAGCTGACAGAGAGTGGACTGAGAGGAGACAGAGTGTGGATCGAGAGGACAGAGGGGACTGAGAGGACAGAGAGAAGACTGAGAGTGAACTGGGGAAACTGCGAGTCAGAATTCTTTCCTCTCAGTCCTCTCTGCTCACTCACTGTAATTTCAGTACTCTCTCTTTGATATCGGTCCATTCTGTTTCCTCTCTCTCTCTCTCTCTCTCTCTCCCCCCTCCCTCTCCCTCTCCCTTTCCCTTTCCCTCTCCCTCTCCCTCTCCCTCTCCCTCTCCCTCTCCCTTTCCCTCTCCCTCTGCATGTATTTTGGTTAATGGTGAGAAAAGAGTTTTCTTTAATCTCACAGAAGACTTTAAATGTGTTACTCCAATTCTGCACATCTTATTTGTAATAACAAGCATTTCCTTGTTTGACAACCAAACAACAAAATAGACTTTGTCCATTGAAGAACAACTTCGAGTTTACCTGTCAAAATTGCGACCTAGAATAAAACTATTGTGTTTCAATGAAAAAGCACAAATTGCACATTGAACTGACAGTGAAATCAAATTATACACTTGAGGAACTGTTTATTTCTATTTGAGGGTTAATCTTTTGAACATTTTTTGCGATTTGGAAATAGTTTTGCCCAAATATGTTGTTGTTGTTTTCTAATGCCAGGCGTTTGACAATAAAGTAATTTGACCTCTTGCACTCCAATATTTTTCAAAGATACTATCATGGCCAGCCACTGAAGCACAGATTTTGAGGTGTTCCGAATCCATTTCTTGGTTTGAGTTGCACAATGGGCAGTTAGGGGACTGATATATTCCAATTTTATGCAGGTGTTTGGCCAAACAATCATGGCCTGTTGCCAATCTAAATGCAGCTACAGACGATTTTCGTGGTAAATCGGGAATTAGCTAAAAAAATATAAATACAGCATCTGTTAATAATGTCCTCTGTAAGATATAACTTGAAAGTGAATGTCTTTCTATGAATATTATTATTAAATCAATATTGTTTATTTTTTTTTAATGAAATAGCAGTGATATGGATCACCTACTGTACAGCACAAGCTTATACTGTGGCCTAGGTGAAAACATTATGCACAGGCTGCCAGGGTTCCCGTAGGTTTAATTAAATATTTCTAGAGTTCTCCAAAGCGAAAAAGATTGGGAAACGCTGCTCTAGGCTGTAATTTTCTGTATGTCAATTTAGTGGGGGGATCTTTCCATAGTTGTTATTGTTTCCAATAGTCCTGAAGATTTTAGCTTAATGTCATTTTTCTTCTGGCCTCCCAACAGAGAGCCACATCGTCATTTCTGTCTTGATGTATAAATTTGAAGCTAGCATTTTATACATTATAATAGATATTTACTTATATATACTTAGTTGTGAGAACTCTGTAAGCAGAGTTTTTTTTAACTGATTTATAGTTGAGAGCAGTGCTGGTCTGCTGATGACTGGACTGTATGATGGTCCCACTTTATCAGAAGAAGGAGACTTATTTGATAGAGAATTATCAAATGAAGTTTCTACATGTGTATCTCCCAGCAATGCAAGAAGACGGAATCGTAGTGGAAGTTGTTCAGAATTCATGTTCGGCTTACGTCAGGGCCACCTCTCAGGTAGTGGCAACTGTCAAGGAAGTCCGCAGTCACCACGATCTCCAGATGCCAACAGTCCATCTGAATGTTTTCGTCTACTGATCAGGTTTGTCAATTTTCCCTGTATTCGAATAGTTAGTGGTTGTTTTTAGATTGGCGGTATGGAAATTAAATGCTTGTATACTCCAACATACTGAGGAATGTGACAATAAGTACTCGTAAATACGATCTATTTTGTTTTAAATAAATATGTATTTTATAGAACAGCTTTCTGTATTGTATTGTATTGTATTTATTAACATTCCCTGGTATTCATACATTGCTTTACAGCTAGAATACGGAACAAGTCAAAAAGCTTAATACTATTATAAAGTCTTAATTTATAGTCACAGTCTAGATGAAATATATACAGACGAGATTTACAATATAGTCTACTAGTTCAACACGAAGTTTTAGTATGAATTTCATGAAGCGTTACTGAATGTCATGAATTCACCTACAGAATAGAAGGCATGAGAAATTAGGTACTTCTTTAATTTGGCCCTAAATAATCTTATGTTTTGAGTTTAATTTTTTATATCGATAGGGAGGCTATTAAAAATTTTTACTGCCATATAACGCACTCCTTTTTGATAGCACGATAGACTTGCCAGTGGAGTATGAAAGCCATTTTTTGACGTGTATTTATGCTATGAACTGTTGAATTAGTTACAAAGTTTTCACGTTTACATACGAGGAAGATTATTAATGAAAAGATATACTGACAAGCCATGGGCATTATTTGTAGTTTTTTTTAAATAGTCCTACACTATTCCCTAGATTTGGCACCTACTATTATTCTAATTACTCTTTTTTGTAATAGAAATATACTGTTACTATCTGTGGACTTTCCCCAGAATATTATTCCAAAACTCATTACCGAGTGGAAGTATGCAAAGTATATTGTTTTTAAGGTATTGATATTTACTATCTTTTGCATAGATCTAATAGCAAAACAAGCTGAATTTAGTTTGGGGGTAATCTCTTTAATATGATTTTTCCAGTTTAACAGACATTTGTAGCATTATACAGTAATACACTCGTAAGATAACACAACATGGAACAGTGGGGGTACACACTTTGGCCACACTGTCTCCCACTTGTCAGAAGCATAATCAAAAGTGTATGAATGGCTACAGCATTGGGACAAAAAGTTCTTGTCTGTGGGCATTAGGAAGTTGGTACAGTGATGAAACAAATGTGTACTTGTATGAGGGATATAATGAAAAGAACCAAAAGCTACAGTTTCTAAAATAATTACGCACTGAATTATGTAATTTTACATGTCAAGTGGACGTGCATGCCAAGAACCTTCTTTTCCACAAGTGAATATGCTTAGCTGTCATAATTATGGTTACGAAGTTGATGCTCTAAAATCTCCTTTAATATGTATGCAGATATGCCCTTAAAATGTGCAAAATTTGCAAAAAAAAAAAAAAATGCACTAAAATTTCGCATTGGATCTGTGTAAAGTCATATTTGTTGATGTGCTTTCACAACCACTGTGTTAAATACTCTCCATGGTAAATTTGTGTCTGCTGTCTCTCTAGATATTCTTGTAGTCCTTTCCATAACTCTGGAAGGTTTGGTTGGTACTTAAGAAAATCACAATTGCTCCACAGAAAGAGAGGAAAGTCTCTAGTTACATTCAAAGGTTTTCTTTTCACAATACCTCGTATTTTGCAAATCTGTTAATATTCAGGATTTCTTGAAAAGCGTCATTACTTTGTCTTTTATTTTCTGCCCTATAGCATCTGGAATGGACATTGAACAGGATATGGTAGTATGCAAATCTGGCTTTCAGGTAGTAGCTCCCTGTAAAGCAGGTTTGAATAATTTCAAGGAAAAATTGTTTGATACCCGGCCCCAGAACAATTTTTCCTTGAAATTATTCAGGATATGGTAGTATCAAAAATATCTAATGAATTAACAAAGGGAATCCCTGCTATTGTAATGGCTGCAGTCAGAGAAGAAAAATGTGCCAGTAAGCAAAGATTTCCTTGAAGTTTTTTTGATAGAATATTTTGAGCTATGTCAATTCACACAGCATTTCTTGAATCTAATGAATTGCCATAATTAATTAATCTTGGACAGAATGTATAGTCCATTCGTTATCTCGTGAAACCAAATGAAGACATTATTACAAAAACAGCCGTAGTCACTTTTAATGAAATTGTGTTAAGGACACATTTGCTACTATTTTAAATGTTGATAGACTCCAAAAACGACCATGTCAGCTGCACTAGCCACAAAGATAAGCACCAGTTGTACGGAAACAGCTGACATGTGTTGTTCTTTTCATTTTTTATTGTTCTCTTGAAAAATAGCAAGTTTGACAAGAGCTGTTTTTGTAATAATGTCTTCAAATGCACGTGTGTGCCATAGCCCATAGTAAGAAACTTGTGGTGGGAGCTAGTTTACTAGCTAGCTGCAAGTGGAAGCATACCGATGGAGGGCAACTTTCCAGTTTACTCTTGTTCCCCTTATGCGCAAGTTGGTTTCACGAGATAACGAATGGCCTGTAGGTATTTAGCATAATACAACGCAACTATATACTATGAACTTCACTGGGTTGAAGGACTTCATTGTGGTAGTTGAATTAATAGGTGCAGGCTATTTCGAGAGCTGGACCTGTGACAGATATCCTTGCACTTAGGCTTAATAGGCTTACACCCACGTGCTTCAATGTCAGTTAGAGTAACCATCGCTTAAAATTGCCATCTAACCTGTTATTAAGCATTTTTACTGTGCATCGACCTTGGTTAGGACTTAAAATAGGAGGTTAACCACGATAATCTCTAACAGCCATATTCGAGCAGTTAACCCTGCATTAGTCGCGTGCTCAAAGTTATGTATTTAGTCGCGCATGGAATAATAATCAGGCAAAACTGCCATAATAATTAAAGTGACATGATTTATATTTTTATTGTTGGTTGAAATATTATTTTTAATAAGTTTATTTCCTTTATTAAGTTTATTACAAAGTGTTAATAAATTCTAAACTTGTCATATTTTAATAAAATATTCAATTTTAATAAATCAGTAATAATTAGAAAGAAAAGCACGTGCATTTTTTTTTTTAATTATGTAACATATCGTAATCATCATCTTATTATTATTGGTGAGCTATTGTGTCACATATAATAGTAAGTAATGAGAAACATTTGGACATATATGCAAATCTAGACAAGGAATGTATGAAACACAAACAGAGAAGTGCAAACATAACAAGAAATCACAAGCAGAATCAGAAATACGAATTTGGGAATGAGGTTTTTGCTTCATAGGCCTACATCTTAAATGTCCTCGTGTCCATTTGCTTCTTCTTCTTCTTGTTCTTATGGATTTTGCTGACTACAGTGTTGCTTGGCTTAAAGGAGACAGACCCTTTAAGCCAAGCAACATGCAGTTCGATCACCTGAACCAGCTGTCGTGGTAAAGTCACTGAGGATGGAGAAGCATCTCCGAAACATGTCTGACTTTTACTAATTTTTTAATAATTATATTATGTTTATTAGTGTTCATATAACTGTAATATATAATTTGTTACGTTTCTTATCAAATCTATGAACACTGTATGATTGGCCCAACATGTGTGGTTTATCTTTGAATACTTCACATGAAGTTTTATCAAACTTTCCTTCTATATCCAGGAATGCTCCAATGGCAATTTCCTTAAAAGCCAGCACTTTCTCAATAGATGACACAACAAGATGAAGCACTGCTTCTGTAGATTTACCTGGTAGATAGGCAAATTGGTACTTGCATAAAGGAAAATCCTTTCCTTCAGTATTTTGTCCCTAATGTTCCTATCCCCTAGTGTCTCCAGTGCTTTTAGAAGAGATGAGGAGAGGGTAATTGGACGATATGCCTTGTCCTCGGCGTAGTTAGGTCGCCCAGGTTTGGGTATAAATGTCACTTTGGTCTGTCTGCAAGCCAATGGAACGTAACCAGAGGCTAGGCAGACCCTATATGTACTGCAAAGTAGAGACTGCAGTGAGTCAATTCCCTGTTGCAGCAAGGCAGGCATGATCGAATCAGGACCCGCGGATTTATATGGTTCAAAAGAATTGATAGCCCGTCTTACCTTGGTTACAGTGATCACATCCTTAACCAGGTTCCAATCCCCTCTGCTCGAACTTAAACAGAGCAGATCTGGTCGCCCCAGATCAGTCAGTTGGTCATTCTCAACCACTTTTGAGTCCGGAATGCTTGCTAAATGTGCAAGCATTTCCATTCCAGACTCTGTATAACTACCATCTCGTAGTTTGATTGTGCTTGCTATCTTGTGAGCACCTTCACACATTAGCTTCACGAGTCTTGCACTGCTAGGAATGTTTTCCATCCCCTTGCAGTGCTCCCTCCAAGCCTGTCTTTTGGCTTTGCGAATAGCCATGTTGTAACTGGTGACTTCTCTCCGACAGGTGGTTCAATCACCAGTTCTTCGTGCAAGCTTAAAAAGCTTCCTCGTTTTACGTCTAAGTTCGCTTAGCTCTTTAGACCACCAAGGAACTTGCCTTGGCGAGCCAGCAACCTTAGCTTGACAATTATTATGATAAGATAGGAGAATGGACTGTTGCAGCTGGTCAACCGCCAACTCTGCATCTATTATAGAACGAATGTTCTTAGAGATACCCGATACCAGTACTGAAAGGTCCTTTTTATGTCCATCCCAATCAGTTTTCCTCGTTATGCTCGTAAACCAAGGTTTTAATGTAATTCGATTGTGAGTAGTCAAATATGAACTGTCAGTTTTAGCTTCAAGTCTGATAACTTATGAACATCCGAACAGAACATTACTTTAGAAGCTATACTTAGTTTATCTTACTACATACTAGATTTAAGTTGTATATGAGAATTGATTCATCCCATATCCTTAGAATGAGAACTGTTATGTTGTGATAAATATTGGTACAGTAAAATCCCTTGCAATACTAAAATAACGACATTTTTGGCTAGGCCAAAAAAGAAAGTAATTCACGCAAAAGGGAAGAGTCGGACGAAGATGTGAGTGGTTTTCAGGGATCGCACATGCCGGACATTGTTCACGTGTGAAAACATAGACAGAAAACCCCATTATGTCCCTAGAGATCGGTAAGCTGTCACTTGGGCCTTGCAAACAATTTGCAGAGATGATATCTTTAAATTTACCACTTGAACTCGCCCTTTCGAAGGGGTGTTGGATGAGTCTAAATAGGAAAGTATGAAATTCTCTATTCCTACAGTGCATAAAAGTTTCATTTGAATGATAGATAGTATAAATCAGGCCTGGTAAACAGCTGCTCTCAAAGCACTTAGCTTCTCCCGCTACAGTTGCTATTGCAAAGATACTCATATACCGGCTCCTCTGTTTACTATATGAGTTTGCCGCCCCTGGTGTATATAAACAAGAAGACATTAGAGATATGTTAAAGAGGTTCAAATCATCGACCGCTACTTCATCTTCATAGTTGCGACATTGGCTACACTGCTTTTCACGTCACATGGCTGCTATTTCAAATTGTCATAAGGTTACGAAAACGTTTAATATTTTTTACGTTATTATGCATTACAATAAATTATGAACTGATGAATGTACATTACTGTATTCAGCACTAAAAATAAACATTGTACGTATTTCAAAGCTTTATTTTTAAATATCAGTATGAAAATTACTAAATTTCAACATGGAAAAAAAATGTTTGTGCAGTACAGTGTGTCTTTACATAACCTATAAACGTATTTTCCAATTATCCGGCAAAATCAGTTATCCAGCACTGGCTTCGTCCCACAGTTGCCGGATACGAGGAATTCTACTATATTTCTTTGTTTATTTACTTGTTAAAACGATGCCCAGAAGAAAGCTGTGTCTATTATCATTACGTTAAAATAAAGTCTAAATTTGACAATGAGATTTCGCTGCTGAATATAAAGTTAAAGAAGAAATTATAAGCTGTTAAAATGAGATTTTTACGACCATTCCCGTACTCCATAAGATTGAAGCAGCAACATGATAACAGTGGCTGGAATGGGTGATATTTTACAATATCAACAAGAATACATATCTTCTATATTACCAAACAGGATCTGTATAGATTTTGGAAGACAAAACATTCTCGAAAAGTTGAACATCTTTTGATATACAGGGTGATTCAAAAGTTGCGCGACATAGGACATCTCCGTTATTAGTGTTAGTACAAAAAATAGTTTCAAATAAATGTTTTAGATATTGGTACGTGTAGTTCATGTGCAGAATTTAAAGAAAATCGTAAGAGTCATTTTTGAGAAAATTGCAAGAAACATGTTTGCGTTTCAAGTAAAGTACCAGTTTGGTTAGGGAAAACGCATCCAAAAGTTAGGTGTCACATCTCTGGAGCTTACGAAACTTAATTTATAAATGTGGTTTGGGTCGCACGCCGTAATTAATAAATTGTGTTTTTTGTGTAGACAGGTGAGTGCTTGTTTCACCAGTGAACCGGGTAGCAACAGACAATGTACACAATTCCTGCAGTGTTACGTAATATGCGAAGTAGTTACCTCAACTGTGTATGGATGTGTCGTCAACAAAATGGCCACCAATTTGAACACTTAACTCCATTAGTGTGCATGTGGAACAATTTCACAGGTCGTGAAAGTTCAAGTGCTAAAATGTTTCAATTTGCCATTGTGACTCTCAACTTACTCACCTGTCAACATAAAAAACACAATTTATTAATTACGGCGCGCGACCCAAACCACATTTCTAATTTAAGTTGTTGTACCCTCCAGAGATGTGGCACCTAAGTTTTGGATTCGTTTTCCCTAACCAAACTGGTACTTTACTTGAAACGCGAACATGTTTGTTGCAATTTTCTCAAAAATGGCTATTGTGATTTTCTTCAAATTTTGCACATGAACTACATGTATCTATATCTAAAACATTTATTTGAAACTATTTTTTGTACTTACAATAATAACGGAGATGTCCTATGTCGCGCGACTTTTGAATCACCCTGTATTATAAGAATAGGCCTTATTGTCCTGAACCTCAATTCCTCTGTGGTTGTGATTATTTATCTGCTTATTTTCATCTCCAAGTAAGATTTTTTTAAGAATATAATAATTATAATGATTACTTTCCATTATATATTACATTTCTAAGTGATAGGTTAGTGTTAAAAGTTGTGTAATCAAGATGTATAATGTTGAGCTCAAGCTCGAAGCTGTCAGGCTCGATTCCTGGTGGAATCATGGATTTTCTGTGTTCCTTTAATCCGTACAGCTGCACTGTGTTTCCAGCGTTCACTGTCAGCATGTAACAGAAATGGATACCAGAGGGCTTTTCTTGGCAGTAAAGGTGGCAAGCATGTAGCCTGTCATCTCTACTGTGATTAATACTGTTTGGCTAGGCTATGGCATGCAATAGGGATAACTGTGTGTGCAAGTGTGCGAAAAGAAAATTTCGCAATAATCCATGTTTGTTTAGTAAAATGCATTAAATCAGATTCTGTGTAATAAATCTGATAACCTGTTTCAGTGACTAAGTAGGTTGTTATTGTTTTGTATACATTATTTACATTGCAGTAAACATGGAATCCTTCTACTGTATATTGGAGATAAGTGTGGAAGCAGTACAGTGTTAATATAGTAGTTGATTATGTACTTATTGTAAGTATCATATCACTTGTTTTAGGTCTGAGAGCTTTGCCAACGATGCACAAATCTTGGACAAGTTGAACCGGATAAAACTTGGCTTACCTGGAGATTCTAGTGGATTGAATGGACGTGTTGTCCCAATTCCAGAAGGTGAAAGCGATTTTGACAAAGGAAATGTAACGAAACCCAGTTCTAGCAGGTAATTAAAAAATAGCAATTTATATTCTTTGTTATATCAGTTTTTTTATCTTGGAGATCATCATCATAGACAAAGATGACATTAATACATTTTCCTCTGTTTTCTTTATTTATCCAGAAACAGCAGTTTACCATGTTTCTATCAGGTAGCACCTAAGTTACGTGTTGAAAAGATTTTGATGCAGTAGAAGTTTATTTTAGTTGTACACCTTGAATGTATCACATCAATGAATATAAGGTATATTCTCTTTTAGTGCAGTTTGTGTCATTAATACAAAATAAAGTTACAGTAGAACTCCTATTTAACGTTTTTCCTGGGAACACAGAATAATTACCTTAAATGGGGTTGACATTAAATAAGGGTTTGCTATTTTTGTTTAAAAAAAGTTGAATACTTTTCCAAAACTTTATTTGCAGAAGAGCTACAATAAGTAACTTACAGATAATACTATATACAAAACTAGAAAACCTTAACCCTTTCTAACCCAAATTAAATTTACAAGCAATCCATGTTGAAACAAATAGCTGTATTAGGACCAATTCAGTGACCAAGTTACGCGAGTGGCAACATTTGAAACAAAACTATATTGATGAAAATGGAATGGAGGTAACCCTCCTAATGATAATAAAGTGGTAAATATTAGGAATTTTACTGTAGATATTTCACTTCCTATTAAAAATGTTTGGTTAATAAATGAAATTTGATGTGATCTAACAATTGTATTGAAATAGAAGTTATCCAGCAAAATTTACCTTCATATGTAACACACAAGTATATAAATGCTATAAAGTTAATTATTGCCATATGGTATCTATAGGTAAGAAAGGGTTAAGGGGAAGAATTGAATTCACTTTTTTCGCGAGAGACAGCATTTTCCTTCTCGCTGCATTGTTTTCCTGTGATGTGTAACAGTAAAAACAAGTCCGTCTCTTCACTGTAGCACCTCAGCGAGCACAACAGAGACAAGTGACTGATGCTGTAAGTTGTGATGGTTACACAGGTACACAGCTTTGTGTAGCAGTAGGTAGAGAGAGGGAATGATCCACATCATTAGCACAGGCAGTAAGGCAGCTGCATTTTCAAGTTGTTGACTCTTCAAAAAATTTATATTCTATGCATTGAATCAAAATGAATTTTGCGTTAAAAATCATTTAATAACCCATTTTAATGTAAAATACAGGTTTGACGGCAAAAGGAATCATGTTAAATCGAATATAAAAATACACTAATCATGTAATGATTGTTGATACTGTGAAAATGTAACTTTAAATAGAGATCACTTAAAGTCGAGGTTCTGCTGTATTTCTTTTTAATACATTATATTTAAAGGTACGGTCACATGTCGCTACTTTTGCTGTACTGCAGCTGAAAAAGTTGCGTGTCGTGTTCACATGTAAGCCAAAAGTAGCGCGCTGCACACTACTTTTCGTGCTGCGCAACCCGAGTGCAGAAAAAGTTGCAACTGGAGGTTGCGAGTCTGTTCACACACAAGGCACTACTTTTGCAGCCGCAGTCATGCTGCAGGTTTCCATCTCCGTGTTGACTTCTCAATATACATTTTGTGGTTATGTTCGCATTATTAATTAAACTTATGTGAAAGCTTACTTATCTATTATTTGCTTTTCTGTCCTAACTAGTATTCAGAAATTGGCATTATTTTTACTATAAAGCCTATATACTTAAATGATAACCAACAGCATATTCACATAATCAATGTTGGCAACCCTCCTGTTTGGAACTACGCTACAGAAAATTAAAAAAGTGAATTATATCGTCAGCAAATATGCTCAGACTGTGTTGTGCATTTAATAACTGTTACAAATAATTTATTTTCATCACATCTAACATTAAAATACATCCAAACAATAAAAGTATCATTGGCACATTTGGGTGGCAACACTGGTCGCAACCGCAGCAAAAGTTTCAACAAAACCGATATCAAAAATGCTGCGGCTGCAACCCTGAGAACCCTGTTCACACGTCGCTACTTTTAAGTTGCGCACAGCATGAAAAAGTAGTGAGCAGCAGGTTCGGCAGCAGCTACTTTTCGGGTTGCACCGTTGTTCACACGTCGCAGTACGAGAGTTGCGCAGTTTTTTGTACTGCAGTGCTGCAAAAGTAGCGACGTGTGACCGTACCTTAAGATCAACGATAGTGTCGGAGTAAGAAAAATAAAATTGCTTGTATAGATCTTAAATCTGATTAGTGAAATATGTTACTAGTCGGCGATATTATATGAAATGAAGCGGAAAAGGAACTGGCCATCCTACCCTGGCTTAGTTGTCTCATGAGTGATGCCTGTTTTTAGACAGTTGACTAAACAACATGTGAAATGAAAGGAAGAAACAGTGTAGTAAAATTTGACTTATTATTAATAATTCAATTGAAATATTAATTTATTACAGTTGTGTTTGATAATGTAAATGTAAAGTTAATAGTTAACAATTGTAGAAAGTGATCAAGTAAATAAAAATAATATCTTATCTTTCCTCTCTTGTTATGTACGCTCTTTTCATACAATTTAGCCCCAAAATAATTGTGGATCGTTTCCATATTTTAAACTCAGTACTATTGATCAATAATTTTGCTGTTCATTTAGCACAACCTAAAGACTGTGTTTGGATGAAGGAATTAGATGTACACAATCATAATTACACTATTTTTTTTAAATTAATTTTGACCGGCCAGAGGCCGTTTACCGAAGTTATCTTTGTTTTCCTGTTTTCTTTCATTTGTTTCCTTTTACTTAAACCAATACAAACACAACACCCATGCCCGAGACGTGACTCGAACCCACAGCCCTTTGGAGCAAGCGGTAGAGACAGTCCGTGCCTCTAGTGCTTGCGCCACCGAGGCCGGCCTATTTAAATCCTAAATAATACAGTAGTTTTTAATTGTATTTTTCATTTCATAAAATAAGGCTTATTTTCAGCATACACGTGACTAAGAATGAGTTACTACAAACGTTCAAACCACTTTCATTAGAACAAAATAATTTGATAGAAAGAGAAAATAATTGCAGGGAGGGAAAGCATTATAATCATATGAATGTAACATATTGCCATAATGTTGTCTTGTCAAAGTATGAATTTATATCGAAACTGGACGAGTTTTGAATACTCCTTTATCAGAAGAAACAGTTGCACTCACAATTTGTCCGTCCATTTTGTGTTCTTGATGTTGTATATATGTTTAATTACTTGTGATCTTTCTGCCTTATGGTAGATCACTGTTTGGGCGCAGAAGTAGCTTCAATTTTCGTCGAACGAGCAGAGACTCTTCTACAGAGAATTTAGAAGAACGAAGTTCAGCTGGTAGTACTGATGATTTGGATTCCACCGGAAGCCACACTCCAAAGCATTCTACTAGCAAGTTATTCTCTGGTTTGAGTGATAGAGTTAGTCGACTTGGCAGTGTTGTATGGGAAAGGTCTGGTTCAAGGGGAACTTTAGATTCGGGACATACAAAATTAGACTCACAGACATATCTTAAATCTCATAGTATAAAGAATAACAGTTTAGAATCCCTAGCGAGAGTTTCTACCTGTGACAGTGGTGGAAGCAGTAGTGATTTAGAGTTGCAAAATAACAGGAGAAATGATGTTGGAGACATATTATCCAGAATTAATAGCTCGTCATTGCAGAGCAATGTGAGAGAAAAGTGTGATAGAGACTGTGATAAGACAAACAATGTGTGTGATTCACCGTCCAAATCTCCAAATTCACCATCCTGTAAAACGTCGCCAATTCGAACACCTGTAACAGAAAATGATCCACTTGGTGCGTTGCATATGCAAGAGACTGACGAAATAATGAAGACAATAGACAGTAGTGGGGATCAGGCCGATTCTGGTTCAGCATCTTTAAGTTCGTTTGTTGCACCAGGACTGCTTGAAAATGCAGAAGCGCCAGGTGGTCCCGTTCTTTTTGGGGGACATAATAAGACCAGGGGAGTTTCACGAAGTGCCACCTTTGGACATGATGGTTCTCAAAGTGAATGTGTGGAGAAGGGGAAGTCACTACAACGATCCTCCACCATGCCCGTTGATGTTCCAGTATCCACAGCTGCTGGTGTTGCTTCAGGTCTTGGAAGTATTGGGTCCAGCTTTAAATTGCCATTCAGGTAAATATTTTAATTAATTTTGCTTGTGTCCATGCGACATATGAAGGTGTTCTGTGAGGGTTATTTGTAGAATAATAATTACTTACATAAAACACTTGTGGGTTTTGGAAGTTTTAATTTCATATTTCCATTGTTAGCTTATGTATTCCACGTTTAACTAGAGTATATGAATAGTAATTAATCTACATTTTTAAATGCGGCAGTGAATGGCATTTTGTGTGAAGTGTTGTCTCATTAAACTGCTGGTTAAGACCACTGCTTCAATTTCTTATAGCAATATTTCTATGGCTCTTAACTCCACTTTTGTTCAACTTAGTAATTCAGCAATTAATTTGCAAAGTAAAGGCATCACGTCATGAAACTAAATTACGAACCAAATTCAACATTTTGGCATATGTAAGTGACATAGTTTAACTGAGCAGTTACCATACTCATTGGAATGAGACGAACAGGCTTACATATAAATTCGAGGGGGTAGGGAAATCTTGTTACAATCACGCCATTGTGGTGTTAAAGTATGGTCACACTCTTGCTGCACAACTCTTCTACTGCAGCTGCAAAAGTTGCATGTCATGTTCACACGTAAGCCAAATGTAGTGCTCTGCGCACTACTTTCCGTCCTGTGCAATCCGAGCGGTGCAAAAGTTGCAACTGGAGATTCCAATTCTGTTCACACACAAGGCTCTTTTGCAGCTGCAGTTTATTGTATTGTATTTGTATTTATTTATTCCCTGTACAATCTATTACAGATTATAGGTTCGTCATTATATACAAATACAAAATACAAACACATACACACAAAATAAGATTTATAGTACCAGTATGAATTTAATTTTAACACTCTTTTAAGTTTTCAAAAGAATAGTAAAACTACCAAAAGACACAATAAATAACAAGATATACATTTCAGTTTACAAGACATTAAATAAATAGATTAACATAGATTAAGTAAAAACGAGATAGGCATACACAATGAGATTACATTAAACATGTTTATGCTCGACCATGCCGAAATGTACTAATTATACACCTGGTAGCAGTCCTTTAATGCATGTCATTAAAGTACACCTACTCATTAAAGTACAGGTCTTCAGCCAATGATAACTCAGCTTACATGTGTTCAGCCAATGACAAGTCAGCTTTGTACCGTTATAAAACCGCAAGTATCGGATATGCAATCGAAAGAGAATTAGCGAAAAGTGACGGAGGCTGGAAGTCCAATACTGTCGCAGAAGGTTATGTTCTATTACTATAATAATTAGCGTTAATTGTAAATAATATTCAAATAAATTCAATTTGTCATCTCGTTTTTCAATGTCGAATTCAATAATCAAGGTTATAATATTATAATATTATCAAGTTTAATGGGACTACGTCAAGGTCAATGACATTATTGTTCCTCGGAAAAAATCAATACTTTCGCGTCTTCGCACATCTCACAATTCACGACCTAGAACAAGGTCACTTTCGATCTTGTCAGATACAAATAAAATGTATACATCTGAATACCGGTAATTTCAAGTTAGAAATATGGTCGAGCATAAAAAGTCGTATGAAACTCGCCTATAATGGTAATTAAGAAGCTCGTATGAAAATTATGAAATGAGCTTGCGCTCGTTTCATAAATATCCATACTCAATTCTTAATTATTATCATTATAGGCTCGTTGCATAATGTACTATTATCATCTGAGGTGATTTATTTGGATAGTGATTGAATCTTTAAGAACCAAGAGACTTCATCTTAGTTACTCTGTACATTTACTATTAATATTGTTTGGAGAAAAATTATGTGCAACAGTAATGAAGGTAGGTATTTTACTTTATAGCTTTAATGCAAGAAATCAGTGATTTTGAATGGCATGGACTGGAGCAAAATACTGTAGATTTTACCCTGGTTTTGAAACCTTCATAATTTAAATGTTTAATATCCCCAGGTATCTTTTATACAATAAGATACCTGTATGAGAAGTACTGTTACAACTTTTGGTAATAGTATGACAATTTATATGCAAGTTGTTGGCAGTTCTTGTGTTATGGTTATGAATTTCAAAGTTTCTTTTAAAATAGTTAAGATTCTTATGAATAAAGCAAACAGTTTCTAGGATGTAGATGCAGGGGAGTGGTAAAATATTTAATTCTTGAAAAATTTCTTTGCTTGGAGTGCATATAGGGACTTGTTTTATTATTTTTATTATTTCCTTTTGAAGTTTAAATATTTTTATAGCTTCAGAGGACATGCCCCAAAGCATTACACCATATGAAAGAATGGAATGTACATGGGCTTAGTAGACTACTTTTAAAGTTGGAAGAGATATGCTTTTTGTAAGAATTCTGAAAGCATAACATAATTTGCACAGTTTTCCAGAGAGAAAGCTTACGTGCTGAGTCCAGGACAAATTGGAATCAATCCATACTCCCAAGAATTTTGTGCACTCAACTTCTTTTATATTCTGATTGTCAATATATATTTGCAAGTTTTTATACGTTTTATTTCGATTAAAATGAATAAAATCTGTTTTGTCTATGTTTAGATTAAGTCTGTTACGTATTAGCCACTCTTTTAATTGATTATTTGCTTCATTTATGTTATCCTGTAGGATATTCTCATTTCTACTTCTGAAAATCATATTTGTATCATCTGCAAGGAGCACTGTTTCTAAGTGAGATATATTTATTGGCAGATCATTAATATATAGCAGAAATAATATTGGACCCAGTACTGAGCCTTGGGGAACACCGGTTTTGATAAAAGCTGGATTTGAGTTAGCTGCAGCTTTGCATCTCTGTTGATTCTTTAATACATTTTGTGGTTATGTTCGCATTAGAGTTTCAGATTATGAAACTCATGTGATAGCTTACTTATCGCAAAACATTGAATTACAAAAAGCAGACAATGCTGGGGCAAAGAAAGATAGAAATACAGAACAATTTGAAGTTACAATCTCCAAGAACTACAATGAAGGGGATGAAGAAGCCCTAATGTTATGATATACGAAATTTTTTGCGAGTATTAGGAAGATTATTATTTTTTGACCATTCTTTATTGTATTGGTCCCAAAGAGAGTACATTATTTTTAACATTGCCTCCTGAAATTTTCATTGTACTAGCAATTTCTGCTAAAGCAATTTTACTTTTTGTTGTGGGAATCGGCATTTGCAAATTCCAGAAGCATTCTCTTAGTTCAAATCAAATAGGTCTAGTATTTGGTCTGTGGATAAGCTTCGTGGCTTCTACCGCGTTGTCTTGGTGTTGGTGACTGACGTTTCGACCGCTGTGTTGTGGTCATCTTCAGAGCAAGTTGGATAAGGAAATAGTCTGCGAGCTCATATATATATAGTAGTCTCGATGGGGGGAGTACTTTCGGTGATAGATCGTAGGTTCTCCTTCTGGCATCTGATTGGTCCTTTGTTGTCCAATCCGGTTGAGGTCTGTATGAAGGGGAGTATTCATATTAAATACTGGCCCTCATAAGGTCCGAAAGCGTGACTTTGATACCGTGCCTGATGTCCGGATGAAGGGGGGGGCGTACATGTGGAGACCTGGTTTCTCGTTCCTAAGTATGATCTTGGAATAGACTTCCCCATGAGTTGCTGAGTTGTAACCCCTCGTCGTTGGGATGTTGTTTGATGTGGACGAAGGCTTCTTTGACCAGTCTTCTGATAAGTTGTCTTCTTTATTATTATCCTGATGTTGTCAAATTCGATGGTGTGGCCTGAATCTGCTGAGTGTAAGGCTATTGCTGATTTTTCATATGGTCCGTATTTGCAGAGTCAGACGTGTTCTATCTTCCACCGTACGTCCAGTTTGGCCTATGTATTTTAGATTTAGATTGAGACTTGTATTCTGTTCAATTTTGGAGCCTTTTTTCGCCAACATATCGGCCCTCTCATTCCCATTTATGCCACAATGTGCAGGTATCCACTGAAGAATTATGTGTTTATCTAGATTTTGAATTTGTTTAATCATAGAATGTATTTCTTTAATTTTTTCAATTTTTGGATGATTTGTTGATACTATTGCCTGGATTGCTGTTCTGGAGTCTGATAATATGACTATGTTCTTGCAATGGTGTATCCAATTGAATAAATTTTGGAGCGATGTATAAATAGCATCTATCTCCCCATCAAAATTTCTAGTATGCTTACCAACTCTTTTGTAGAAAGAAAAGAACTGGCAAGTTCCTCCTGCTCCAGCCCCTTCCTCATTGTCTGTGAGGGAACCATCTATATATATATATATGAATCCAATCATGTGGTGGATATATTGTGTGCAGGATTTCTAACATGAGACCTTTTACTTCATATGGAGTATATCTTTCTTATTGAAGGATTTGTTTAAGTTTAATCTGTTTAATTAATATTGTCATGTGGGTTGTTACTACTCTGCATATTTTCTTTCTGTTTGGGGATTCTTAGGATTTCTTCTAATTTGATTGCTTCTTGTATGAATCCATTTTGGGTTTTCAATGTATGCTTGGAATTTTGATATTTGTTCCATTTATCAGAATTCTGGAGTCTTATTAACTTTTCATAACTTAACAGAGCTTGAGTTTCTAATTCTAGCATAATGGGTTTGATGGCTTGTAATGCTGAATTCTATGAATATAAAAATTATAGAATGTTTACAACTATGTGAGGTATCAGATAAACTGGTAAAACTGATCACTTTAACATTAAAGAACACGACAGCCAAAGTTAAAGTAAACAATAAATTCAATGAGAACTTCAAAGTCGAAACTGGTATAAAACAAGGTGATCCTCTTTCAGCAAAATTATTTAGTTTGGTTATACAATAGAGTTCCGATTATCCGGGCAATACACACCGAGGGCAATCCGCATAATACAGAGGTTGAGAGCGCTATATGGTTTTTGATCCTGTAATCTTAACGGGACAAAGATTGGACCCACTAATGTAGAAAGATGTTACTCACATGTACATAATAAACGATTTTTTATTCATAATACAGTACAGTATCTAATTTACTTTAAAAAACTTTGTTATAGTTGAGTATTGTATATATGTACACTAGTGTAATTTAAAAAAAATGACCCAGATAACATGGAAAGCTGGATAATCAAAATCTGGATAATCGGGATTCTATTGTAGATACAATAATTAAACAACTAGACATAAGAGGTAATATAAGTACCAGACTAAAACAGTGCATGGTTTATGCAGATAACATAATATTAACAGCCAGAATAAAACAAGCACTAATTGAAAATTTTCAGATTCTTAAATAACAATCAATATAATATGGCCTGTTGATTAATTACAATAAAACGAAATATTTAAAATTTTCTGAAAACGGCAATGAAATAAGTAGGCTTAAAATTGATAACATAATATTGAATGGTGTAAAATCCTGTAAATATCTTGGTTCAATAGCAAATAATAATAAGAAATAAAGGAGGGAATCTCTCTAGGTAAACAAACTTATTACGTCAATAAACTGTTATCCAAAAGTAAACTTGTATCCAAACAAGCAAAATTAACATTATGTAATACAGCAGTAAGACCAGTTGTAACTTACAGTAAATATGTGAAACTTGGGTACTTTAAGAAGAAATCGATGGTGTTTAGGTAAAAGGGCTTAATCCAAATTTTTTTAAACTTGACTTTTTTCAGTAATTAGAGTAACTATTTAAAATTTCCGCTAATATGTTTTCGCGGGAGATCAGCCGGGTTAAAATTTTGGAATGTTCCAAGCTTTCAACTGCTATCTCTGCAGCCATCTTCAGGTAAGTTGTGTCTGGACAGAAAGTCGTGGGTTATATAGATGTTAGGCTGTCTCAGGTGATACGGGATTGGTTGGCGGATCGGCCAATCCGGGGCCAGGAATTATCATTCCTCACAAGCTCCGCCCCTCCCGGGATTCTTGTGTGAAGTTTGGCGGGTGACGAGTCCTGTTCCGCCTGTTGGAATCTTTTGCTGTCCTCAGTCCGTGATCTTCATGACCTTGTTTGTAAGAGGGCCTAAGCTGGTCCAAGGCTGGTGTCCATGCCTGACTGAGCTGTAGTCCACCGTCCCTGTTAAAGTTGTTTCTCTCCAGCTTAATCTCTATGCACTCCTTGATTGTACGATCCCAGTAGTGGCTTGATTTGTTAATGACCTTGGTGTGGTCAAATAGTATCTTATGCTCCTTTTCTATGCTGTGTTGCTTCACTGCAGATTTTTCCGGGTAATAGAGCCTCAAGTTCCTCTTATGCTCTTTGATTCTGTCTTCTATTGTGCGGCCAGTCTGCCCTGTGTATACTTCGCCGCACTCACATGGAATCTTGTAAATCCCTGGTGTCCTTAGGCGCTGACTGTCTTTAACCTGACGTAGATGACTCCAGATTTTGCTCTGTGGTTTATGTATGGTTTTGATATTTAGCTTCTGGAGGATTCTGCTTATTTTGTGTGAGACATCAAACAAATCTAAGGATGAACTAAGTAAGTATTTATCAATTAATTCTCGTTAACAATAATAGTAGTTTCAATTTTTTTCAATTGTTTTAATGTTTATGCATATAATAGTTTAAATATTCAAATTCCCTCATGTTATTATTATTATTATTATTATTATTATTATTATTATTATTATTATTATTATTATCATTATCATCATCATCATCATCTTCATCATCATCATTATTATCAATGTTTATCATTGTTTCACCAACAGTACTTATCTAACTTTCATTATTTAATTTTACTCTTATTAGTTACTAATACTGCTCATTAATCCTCTGATTGAGGTTCTGGCTGATATGTACATCCATTATCAAGCAGTACATCTCACTTGAAGATGTGTGTCAGGGTAAGAACAATTGTTTGTATGCATCTGAAGTCTGACTAGTGTAATATGTAGCTTGTCAGTGATGTATGCAATGGAGGGGGAAAGCAACTGGCCACCCTACCCCATTATCTCCTGGCCTAGTTGCCTCATAAGTGGTGCCTTCTTGGTATCACTTGTGAGGTTCAGACCTGTCTTCGAACAGTTGACTAAACAACAACTACTCATTGTCATATTATTATTGTTGTAGGTTCCAGTTGTTATTGTAATATAAGATTGTTGTATTCAGTTAGAGTATGGCTGGGCGGAAGAGAAGGCCTGCTGGCTTTAGCTCTGCCAGATTAAATAATAATAATAATAATAATAATAATAATAATAATACATTAAAACCTGTCTAATCAGAAAGTGCTTGGGACCAGAAATAATTTCTATTCTGAGAAGGTTTCTGTTTAAGCCTAGCCATCTAGTGGCACCGTGAACGGCCGAATATTTGTTAGACCGTATACGGCCGAATGCCGGACAACCGGCAGAAGAGCCGATCGATCGTCCACTGGAGCCGACGCTTCGGCCGTCAATTATCAGTTGTATGTCCTCGTGCTACATGCTTATACTTAATACATATATACATACATACATACATACATACCATACACATACATACATACATACATACATACACACACACACACACACATACATACATACATACATACATACATACATACATACATACATACATACATACATACATACATACATACATACATACATACATACATGGAATAGCGAAAATATAGGGTATATCCGATGCTTAGATAAAGGTGTCGCCTGGGTAATTTTTATCATCTGCACCTACACAATAAACTTCTAGAGCATAGTGCTATGTTTTTCGATTACTATCGGATGAATGTTGATACATTTCAATAGCTATATTTTAAATGTAATTCGTCCATCAATCTCAAAATGATCAAATTTCAGAGAAGTTGTACCATCTGAGAAATGTTTGTCAGTGCTCTTAAGGTAAGTATTTAGTATTAGTATTTATTAGTATTTATTTATCTAACCTGGTAGAGATAAGGCCGTCAGGCCTTCTCTGCCCCTCTACCAGGAGATTCCAACTACAATATGAATAATAAAATTACAATTAGTATTAAATTTATAATTACAATTACAAATAACATTACAATTAGTATTAAATTTACAATTACAATTACAATAAAATCAAAGTACGAAAAGATTACCTAAATAATTAAAGCTAGATAATTTATCATAGAGAAACAAAGAATATTTTATATTTACTGAATTGCAAATTAAGTCTACCTAGAATAACAAAATTGTATAGTGATGAAATTACTGAATATTGAAATATTTTGTGATAGATTAAGGAAACTATTTACGAGAAATCAATTACTGACCAAGTGCCTAGTAAGTTTTCGTTTTAATTGAAGTTTATTTCGACAATCCCTGATGTTAGCAGGTAGCGAATTCCAGAGTCTTGGCAGGGCTATTGTGAAAGAAGATGAGTAGTACACGAATAATAATTTGTTAAGCCTTAAAAACTTTATTTCACTTGTTTAACCAAAAAAAAAAAAAAAAAAAAACACAAGAACTAATTAATTTTTCGGCGTTCATGGCGAAATTTATGGAAACAGTCATCACATGTTGCCCTGTTCGGCCGAATGAGACCGGAAAATCCCATCTGAATTGGATCGAATCAGCATTCGGCCATCTTCGGCCGAATAGGACGAGTGTAATGGACGCGCGCCAATGTATTCTCTTGTTGTGGGATCATTCGGCCGTGTACGACCGTAAACAGCCGAGTTGTTATTCGGTCGAATTCGGTTCCAGTGGACGGCCAGCCTAATGAAAGGTTGACTGATTTTTAAATCCCTATGCTGGTATTTCAGTACAAGCATTGAAAATTTAAATTTTAAGAACCTTTAATAAAACATAAATAGGAAATTACAATATACAACACATCACAGTATAAAAATAGCTATTTATTGCAATGTGCAAAACATTGCAGTGTCATAGAACTGTACAATATTATTTTTTCCAAATGTCCTCCATTGTTTTTGCTTTATAACTTTTTCGGATACTAGAATGCAGAGCCTCCTCAATTACTCATTTTGTTGATGAAGTACATGGTAGTAATTATGAATTATTGTGGTTAACGCAAATTCCTTCAATTGCAGAATAGATTGCTTCTGAATATCATTTGTTTCTACGAGCTTATTTTTTCATTTATGTTTCTCCCCTGCCATTGACACTAACTAATTGAAGGATAACACAACCACAGTAAAGTTGTGGCATGATAGGTTTGTTATCAGTAAAGTACTAGTACCAAAGAATAAACATTGCATAAATATACCAACTTGAAGCAGTCCACTTTATTTTTCAGTTCTTCAAAGAGGACTAATTTTATTGAAAGTTTGTTCATGATCAGTTGCTGTAAGTTTCTCCCCCCCCCCCCCACCGCCCCTCCCGCAGTTGGGGTCCTTGTCTTTCATAGACCAATTTATCAACAGAGTTGTTGCCCAGTCTGTACGCCATAGTAGGAGAATGGTCTATGCCACACCTGCAATGAGATGAGATGGTGATGGAGGCTTGTAAGATCAATGTGTGCATTCATTTATTTTATATATATATGCATAATACTGTATCAGAAGAACAGGAAGTAATCAGGAAATACTTGACAAATGAATATGTTAACATAAAAGGATGGTGGATTGAAAAGCAGAAATGTAAAGGTCAACCATAGGTATGAATTGTAAAAGTGGCTGACAAATAAATATCAATATGCATAATACGTTACAGTTAACTCCAAAATAACCTTCAGATAATTTTTTCATATATATTGAGGACTAATTTGTTGAAAACTACAATTAGTACCACATTACAAAAAACGCGCGTGCACACACACACACACACACACACACACACACACACACACACACACTCTCTCTCTCCCTCTCCCCCCCCCCTCTCTCTCACACATAGATTTTGAAGAATCCATATTATTTATGCCCCTACTTTTTGTAATTTCCACGAATGTGTTTCTACACAAATATTTCAGCAAATGAAATCTGTAATTTCAGTAGGTATATTAAAAGTGCAGCAAATTATCCCATTGAGGTAACATTAACTTCTTGATTATAGTCCCAGCAGTCTGACCAGTAAAAATGAACTGCTTCGAGGAGGTTTGAGCACCTTGAAATCAGCTGGAAATTTGGTTGCTAAGAAATTTGACGAGATCAAGGAGGCCATTTCTGCCAACAGTACTCCTGTCAAAGCAAATCTTGGGTGAGTAGGCTATAGAGATTCACTCGAAGTTATTTTAATGCTGTGAAACTATCGACATAATTGAGTGCCTCTGAGGAATAAGGTTGAATCACTTGGGCAACATGTTACATCCAACCTTTTTCCACGAAGATACTCAGTTATGCCCTGGTCTGTAACAGCAAGTAAACTAATGCCAGTACATCACCAACTGCTGATGTTGTAATAGGCTGTCCAATTATTTATCTAAGTTACATTACTTTCTTTTTTTAAATTACATCTTAATACTTTTCAAAAGTTTAAGTTTTTAAAGTTTTATATTTTAATAATACAGTTTTTAAAGTTTTGTGTTTTAATAATGAGTATTACGAAGTCAACCTCAAGAAGAATGAATAAGTGTTGGTTATTATCTCGTAAGTTCAGAGTTAGGCTTTTGGGTAATCCATCCGCAATGTGCATCATCCAGAACTCTAATTCTGATCACTAATGATCTGATCTCTAATTCTGAATTCTAGTCATACAAACAAATACTTGTGTATGAAATATTTGTTTGTATAATTATGTCTGTATATTCCACATTACTCTAGTATGTATAATAATATTTGTTGACTTATGGACGCTATATGTATTATTTCATACCAAATTCTATGTTATTGTTATTCAGTTATGTTTTGTATTTACAGATATCATTTTTTTTTATGTATTTTGTATAATTAGGCGCTTTCTTTTATGATTGATGTAGACTTCTCATGTGTTTGTGTTGCTAGTTGTAACTGTCGTAAAATTAAGTTTATATTTCTCTTATTCATAACAACGCCAGAAACAAAAAATGTTAAAAATGTACGTATATTATATTATCTCAAGTTGATTGAAAACTTTAACCCTAATATACTCATGTAAAATACGGTTTTTATGTGGAAAATAAAAAAAAAATAAAAACAAACAAAAGAAACTGATCACAGTGTTCATAGTCACCGTGAAAGCCTAAAAACTCATATAAAGGTAAAGTTGCTTAAAAACAGGCCACAATGACCCATTGACAACAGTGACGTAGAGATATCCCTTCTTTCGTAACTTTCCATCATCACGAACTTATGTTGAGTACCTACTGCATTTTGACTAGAAAATTATAAATACATACAGTATTCCCTACCAGTGATAGTTCAGTGCTTCCAGCAACAGAAGTTGTCATGATTTTCATTCCGTTACTGGCATTAGAAACTCATGTGATATTATATAAAAACTATTTGTATTGTTCACAAAGTAGCCTCGAGTTAAGTCATAGAATTTCTGAATGAAGAGGAGCTGAGAGCAAAGTGAAAGATTTGGTTTGCTGATCTCCATCTTCAGCCATCTGTTGTCTGAGAAATTTTATCTGAAAAACTTTTGTTATTATTTCATATTCTTTTTAATCTATAGATATTTCTCGAGTCTTTTTGCTACTTTCCATTGAGTAGTATTTATATTGTCAGTTTTGTGGTCGTATTTGTACACAGAATGTAAGAGTTATTGTTATTATAAATAATTAATTTGATTTTTCTCTGGTAAGCCACACACGGGTGAGTGGAGAAGGAGAAAGTTTGTGTCATGAAGAGGATCCTGTGGAAGGAAGTGGTGGGCCGGAACGACGTGTGTCAAGTGAATTCTCACCTCTGGCTGTGCAACAGCATCTCGACTACTTTAGTAGCAACCTTTTAGACCTATTTGGGGAGGGAAGCCGGAAAGGAAGCTCCTCAAATCTTCAGCCCCTTGACGAATCAGGTATTATGTTCCAACAGCAATTCGATACAGCATTGTAGTTCGTAGCTAAGACATGCTTTCTTTGTTGTGCGTGATCCATAATATTATAATTATTCTTCGGATTTTAGGTTAAATGACTATTTTTTTTTTCTGTAGGGATAAACTAAACCTAGTTAAATATCTTCACATTGTATATAAAATATGAACATTTGAAAGCGGTTTTATGGGGCCTAAAATGCCTATTTTGCTCATTGAGACCTATTTAAGGTTTTAGAGTCTAAGATTGCGTATTTCTATTTTTCGTGTAGCAGTGAAAAAGAAAGTTTCGAATGTCATAGGGTGGGTTTGGTTCAAATATCCTGTAATAGCTTGGTTGTAGGAATGAAGAAATTCCTGGAAGGTGTCTGGTTCTGTTGAGCACTTGAGCAGACAGTAGGAATGTGACGAATCGAGGGGATGTGAGTAGTTTAATATCAAAGACGGACATCTGTCATTTCTATAGTTTTGATATAGAGGCAATTTTTTGTTTCACAGTGTTGTTTGTAATATTTTAACACAATTCATTTTTATAAATGTAGTGTTAGAGTTCGTATATGCAATTTAGATCCTGGCAACACCACTTTTTAAACAATTACTATGTGCAGTCCCCTTCTGTGAATTTGTTATCACTTTCCTAACTGTAGCAAAGCCAAGCTGCAATAACAAACAATAACATAACACTTCTAAAAATTGTTATATCATAAAATTCATGCATGATACCTACATTTAGGGCTATATGAATAAAAATTATCAACATGTTAGGTTAAGTCTACGATAGGTTTTAGTAGGCTAATATTTCGGTAATTCTCCAGAAAAGCTACATCAAAGAAGGCATAATTTTATTTTGTTTAATTCATTTCTGTGATATGTACATAGCGATGAACACGTGGTTTTAGTTTACAGCCACAAATACTTTCAACCAAAAATCCTTTGACACTTACATGTATATTCTAATGCACTGTTGTAGTCCCTCCCTCAAACTTGTTACTACTTACCAATATAACATGCGAGGTTCAGGACAAAGAGAAATGGTTAGTTTCTCAGTAGTGCGCCCTGGACCTCTCGAGTGTTATATCTGTAACAAATAGAGTGAATGGGATAGCTTTTCTGAAGAAACATCACATTTAATATTACTTAAATCAGTCATGAATAAATTATTCAGCCAGAGTCAGTGTTCTTAAGTTTTATAGAGTATCTGGTTATTATATAAAACTGAATTCTTTTTTTTAAGCACCATAATAGGCCGACATTCATGTAATATTTGCTGGAATATCAGGATTATTACAACAATATGACTTTTATTTTCTTCGGCCGATATGGCATGTAAATTGCGATCTGAACGGTTGTCAATTTAATAGCAAAAGAGAAAACCGGAAATTTACTTTTGTGCTGTTTGATTATTTGTCCGTCTAATTTGTAAATGTATTTAAGTTATCACCTACTGCAGTATTAAGGTACGGTCACACGTCGCTACTTTTGCAGCGCTACTTTTATACTGCAGCTGCAAAAGTTGCGTGTCGTGTTCACACGTAAGCCAAAAGTAGCGCGCTGCACGCTACTTTTCGTGCTGCGCAACCCGAGTGCTGCAAAAGTTGCAACTGGAGGTTGCGAGTCTGTTCACATGCAAGGCGCTACTTTTGCAGCCGCAGTCATGCTGCAGGTTTCCATCTCCGTGTTGACTTCTCAATATACATTTTGTGGTTATGTTCGCATTATTAAGAAACTCATGCGAAAGCTTCCTTATCTATTATTTGCTTTTCTGTCGTATCTAGTATTCAGAAATTGGCATTATTTTTACTATAAAGCTTTTAAAAATGCCTGTATACTTAAATGATAACCAACAGCATATTCACCTAATCAATGTTGGCAACCCTCCTGTTTGGAACTACGCTACGGAAAATTAAAAAAAAATGAATTATATCGTCACCAATCATGCTCAGACTGTGTTGTGTATTTAATAACTGTTACAAATAATTTATTTTCATCACATTTAACATTAAAATATATCCAAGCAATAAAAGTATCATTGGCACATTTGGGTGGTAACACTGGTTGCAACTGCAGCAAAAGTTTCAACAAAACCGATATCAAAACTGCTGCGGCTGCAACCCTGAGAACCCTGTTCACACGTCGCTACTTTTAAGTTGCGCGCAGCATGGAAAAGTAGCGGGCAGCAGGTTCGGCAGCCGCTACTTTTCGGGTTGCACCGTTGTTCACACGTCGCAGTACAAGAGTTGTGCAGTTGTTTTGTTCTGCAGCGCTGCAAAAGTAGCGACGTGTGATCGTATCTTTACAGTATCTTAAATGTATTTTGTCTGGCAATATGAAATTCACTGACTTGACTAAACAGTTGCTTCACGACACCTAGACCTAACCTAAACATTTGTTTTGTTTGACCACTTGAAATTATTAGTACAATCTCCGAAAACTGAATACCACTTTGAAATGTATGCTTAAGAATACTTACTCCTAATAATTTTGCTATTCTGGTTATTCCGTTCACAAAATTCCTTCTCCATTATCTTCTTTCTTCAACTCATTATACATGTGAACTACAGTTTTTTGAAGCGTACTCTAAATGGAACACATTTTCTTCCTTGGAGGAGTCACTGCCATGCTATTTCTTCTCTTTGACATCGTAATAAAAATCCAAACACAAAAGAAATTAATTAAAATGTGAAGTGGTATTTCTATCGACTACCCATGTGCATTATCACACCCAAGTATGTTATATTTATTTGCACTTACCTGACTATTCTTGAATTGTAACCACAATGCAACACACAAAATAACTATTATGTATTAATATTAATACTGATATTAATTAATTATTAATAAGTTCATATTTCACTAGCTTCCAGTAACCGACTTAGAAATCTAGTAGTATTTAATTTTCAAGAAAGCCACTTGACAGCGCTTGACTCAGCTACGAACATAATACCAACATAACAGTTACAAAATCACTAGCAATTGTAGCATTTGTCAGTACGGAAATTTGAAACTAAGTTTGCAAAAGAAAATGTAACCTTCAAACTAGAAAATCATCATAATCCACTAGCATATGTAATAATGGGGAAAAAATGGTTAGGTTTCACCCTTAAAGTATTAAGTAAGCTGACCTGGACAATACATCTATTATCAGGCAGCACATCTCACTTGACGATATGTGTCACAGGAAGAACAGTGGTTTGTATGCATCTGAAGTCTGATTAGTGTAATATGTAGCTAGTCGGTGATGTATGCATTGGAGGGGGAAAGGAACTGGCCATCCTACCCATTATCTCCTGGCCTAGTTGCCTCATAAGTGGTGTCTTCTTGGTATCACTTGTGAGGTTCAGACCTGTCTTAGGACAGTTGGCTAAACAACAGCAATGAAATTGTTATTTTGTACAGTTAAACTACACAGGTCTATACTATCTTTACTATTATATGACATATGAAACAGAAAATAGATCATTTTGGACTTAACACATTTTTCCCCTGTGGTGGTCTTCATATGCACACCCATTGCTTTGGTATCATTGGAAAATTTTTTTTTCGCTTATAAAAATGGTTGTCTTAAAAAAAAAAAAAAAAAAAAAAAGAAAAAGAAAAAGAAAAGGCAAAGTTTCACAATATCAAATTAGAGAAAAACTTTTTTATACTTTGCAATACTAATATGAATAATATGTTAATTGTAAATTCTTGGTAAATTAAGTAATTTAATTGTAATATGAGCACTTATGTATTAGCAGCCTTAGAGCAATGAAGCAAATTAATTCATTAAAAATTACGTACCAGTATTCATAATTTGACTTAAAAATATAAAAGTTTCTAACCACAATATTTTTCACGGTTTTTGTCACTGTATACTGTAATGCTTAATATTCACCGATTAATTGAATATTTTGTTTTTACTGTAGTTTGTGTGGATAGAAATACATTTTAGATGCCTAAATCTATGTTTTAGTGCCTATTTTGATCAATTCAGGGCCTATTTTAGGTGCCTAAAAGTAAATTTTTAAGTTCCTAAAAATCCGTTGTCTTGTTATAATATAATGAAGTGTGAAGGATATGCGTTCTCTTTCTCGAATGGCTCTAAAAGTCCTACCTCATAACCCCACGAAGTTAAATGCCCTATATGTAGGGTGATCCAGGAGGAGTCTGGATATTCTGGAAGGTGATATTATTGATTTAATGCAAAAAGGGACATATGTACATGAGTTTTATTCCTAATGGTCATTGAGATATTCTGATTATAATAGTAAATGAGCACCATGTGTAAGCAAGAATAGAACTGAAAGAAAATGAAGACTAAACTAATAGTCTTACAAAATAGTTTTATTGCAGAAGTAATATAGAAGGAAATGCGGTACATCTTATAACTGTTTTAAAAGATGAATGTGTATCACAATGTGACAGGTGCTCAGCGGAGGTCATCCTGATGTTCCTTGATTTGGATAACAGCATCTGTTATCCAACTGATCTTTTCATGACATATATAGTGAGGTTATAAACCTCACCCTTCATGCAATCCCATAAACCAAAATCTGAGAACGTGAGATCTGGTAGTTGTGGTAGCATGAAATGAGATTACCATGACTGTTATACTGGTTAGGAAATGTGTGAGTCATATGCTGGATGCTAATTTGATTACTAGATTAAGTTGACAGTTCGATTTATTTTTATTATCAGAGATTCGTGTGAAGAAGTATATACAACAATCCTGCATTAAATTTTTGTACTGTATCATGTGAGGAAAAAAGTGGAAATGTTTGCGAGAGAACAAAGAAATAAACAAAAATATTTAAAAAAATACAAGTAAATCATGTAGGCTATATTTACAAGTATTATTATTATAATGAGTTGCAAGTGATGGGGCAAAGTTAACAGCTTTTGCTGGGACAGAGCTTCTCAATTACCGTAGGTTCACTTAACTTCTTTCCTTATTATAATTTGATGACCTCTTTTGAATTCTTTTTTTTCTTGCAGGCTCAACAATCTGGTCTCAGTTACAACTTATTCCAGAACAGCTGTATCCCCGAGATGCTGCCATTAGGTAGAAATTTGATAGTAATAGTTGTAATATTAATACAGTAGAATCCCTCTTAACTGGCACCCATGGGACCAGGCAAGTTCCGGATGCGAGATTTTGCCGTATAATTGAATAAGTGTTTAAAAAAATTACCTCTTCGTATTTTATGGTGCCAACTTGAAACTGCAGTCATATGAAACTTACTTCTCAGTCATTTGACCATAACTAAATAACATAAAACTGTGGATTTTCTTTATTAAAACACATCACTTAACACAAAAATACACTAATTTTCGGTTCTAATATTCACTGAACATGAAATTCGTGTGAACTTCCTAATGTGGCAACACTGATGACCCAGACTGTTGGAATCCATCCATGTATTCTTTTGTGTCTGATAATGGACAAAGAGATTCTTTACGTTTTTGAAGCACTTTGTGTGTACCTGCAGCATTTCTGCATACCATAACAGTTACATGATCATTGTTTTGTTTGAAGCCCTTAGGCGAGGTTTCCATCACACATGCCAGTGTTGTTGTAGGAAGACACCTCCATAATAAACCAGTCTTATCGGCATTATATATTTGTTCCACACTAACATTACCTTCAGACACAATTTTCTGGAACTGATTAATAAACTGATCCATGGATACTTTGTCGGCACTCCGTTGTTCACTGGACACGTCTAGTTTTCTGATTCCATATCTCTCTCTGAATTGAATCTCATAAGCCACCCAACGAAAAATCCACACTCACCTTGGAGTTTCATTTTCTAGTGCAATTCCTTGGCCTTTTCTTGTAGCATCAGCCCAGAAATGCACATTCCCTCAGATCTTTTAATTGTGAACCATTTGTATAGAACACAAATAATTCTTCACAATGGGACAGATGTACAGTTTTCCAACTTTTCGTAACTTTCGTATACTCATTCTTACTTATGAATCACCGAAGTTGACTGCCTTGTTTCTTTATATCGTATAAAGTTGAACTTCCAACTTTATATTCATCCATTAATTTGGATCTGTTAACTGCTCTCTCTCTCTCTCTCTCTCTCTCTCTCTCTCTCTCTCTCTATTTTGTAATTCAAACTTTTGCTTCTTGCACTTAGCAGTAGTAGCCATGATACTATCACATGAATGAAACTTATACATGCTGTAGGAACAGAGAATTTGACACTTTCCTATTTAGACTCATCCAACACCCCCTCGAAATGGGCGAGTTCAAGAGGTAAATTTAAAGACATCGTCTCTGTGCATTATTTGTAAGACCCAAGTGGCAACTTATCGACGCTATCCGATTTACACCAGGGACATAACAGGGTTTGCTGTTTATGTGTTCATGCATAAACAATATGCGCCATGTGCGATCCACGAAAACCACTCACATCTTCGTCCGACTCTTTCCTTTCGAATTAATGACTTTTTTTTTTGCCCTAGCCAAAAGTGCCGTTGTTTTAGTATTGCCGTTCATTTGGGTGCCAGATACGAGGGATTTTACTGTAGTAGTAAATCATTCTATAAGATAGACTACTTCTTCCATCTTATTACATGTCCATTACTATAAACACATTACATGATACTCATAAAGATCTCTGGAGTTTCGAATCTCATGTATTAGATATTGCTGGGATGTTTTCACGTTATGTTTAACGCATATTCATTTGTTAGATGTTAGTTGGCAGTGCCATCTGCTACTGACAAGAATTGTAGGCAGATTATACAATGACTAGTTAGAAAATTTTTGTTATGACAGTCGAATATCAGATTCTTTTTATGCCATAAACAGAGATAAGTTGTCACATCGATGTCACAGATTTATTGGAAATTGTTTCGATGAGTACATTGAACACACGTCCCTGGCTTTCTCTGGCTCTTCTTTTCGGAGGAAGCAGAGAGGGGGGAATCGGCCAACTGTTTTGAATTGTTATGCATGTCCAAAATTGCATTTTCCTTAATCCAGTTTTCTTTGGGGAGTAGTGCATAATAAATGAAGACATGTTTCACTATTTTGTTAATCCAGCTTAAATCACGCAAAATAATTGTTTAAAAATAGTGCATTACTGCTTTTATAGTCTCTTATTTTTACACAAGTCCAGTTCTGCCCTCGAACCTGCTGTGCATACTATAACCCAGATGTCAAACAAGGTTGAGCATCATACTGGATTATTAGATTAGTTTTCACAGTGTGAGTAGTTGTTTCGTCACAATAATTATTAGGAACTGATTATAATAAATTTAACAACTTACAAGCTTTTATGATACTGTTCTAATGTTGGAATGTTTAACATTTGATGAACATGGACTAAGAACTCACCTACTGCAGCTAGTTAAAGGAAATACTATTTATTATACACCTGTAAGATTAGTTCTTAACTCTCCATTACTATTCATATTTTGCCTTACTTACTTACTTACTGGCTTTTAAGGAACCCGGAGGTTCATTGCCACCCTCTCTATCTCTATCCTGAGCAAGATTAATCCAGTCTCTACCATCATATCCCACCTCCCTCAAATCCATTTTAATATTATCTTCCCACCTACGTCTCGGCCTTCCCAAAGGTCTTTTTCCTTTGCTGTGGTCGTGCCGGAGAATCAGTCCCATTCCAAGGCTTGCTGTTAGATTTCGTAACAAGCTGTTTTTTACTGTGATGGGTATTCATATTTTGCCAGCAGTAAAAATTATGTTTGGGGTTAAGAGAGGTGAAGTTGCAGGAGAATGGAGAAAGTTACACAATGTGAACTTCATGCATTGTATTCTTCACTGAACATAATTAGGAACATTAAATTCATTCTTCTCCATATATTTATTTACTTTCTTTATTCATTCATTTGTTTGTTTATTTATAATCCATAACACACACTTCATTTTTTTCTTTCATACGAGGGTGGATCGGAAAGTAACACAGTAATTGTTTTCTGCGTTGATATTGAGGCTGGGATGTTGACATTTCACCGGGATATAGTTTGAAGTTTTCACTACAACACAATTTGTTTTGCATGTGCAGCTCTAGCGAGAGAAGTGTGAACTACGCAACGAAGATGGTGCGTATGTTACTGTCGTCAGCTTGTGAAGAGCAGCGAAGTGTCGTGCGATTTTTGTGGGCTAAAGAGCATAAACCGAGTGAAATTCATAGCGACATGTGTGGCATGTCCGGGAAAGACTGTATGGACCATAGCAGCATCTCCAGGTGGTGTGTATTCTTTGCAGACGGCCATGAGAACCTTTGTAATTTGCCACGTTCTGGGCAGCCAGTAATAGCTGCAACCCAACAGAATGTCACAGGCATTGAGGCAGCAGTTTTGAACGACTGGTGGATCCAACTGCGAACCTTATCTCAGCAATTCAACATTTCATACAGTGTGGTGTATGACATCGTGCTTGACACATTGAAATTTCATGAAGTTAATGCCCGCCGGGTGCCTAAGAACCTGACAGACGACCACAAGTGCCAGCGAATGATGACCTGCTTGGACCTCTTAAAGGCGTTATGCTTCAGAAGGGCATGACTTTCTGAAAGCAATTGTCACTGGTGATGAGTCCTGGGCGTACCACTACACGCCCGAAACAAAGCAGGCCTCTATGGAGTGTAAACATGCTGCTTCCCCAGTAAAGAAAAAATTCAAAGTGACGCAATCTGCTAAGAAAGTGCTGGTGACAGTGTTCTGGGATATGCATGGTGTTTTGTTGGTGGACTTTGCTAAACATGGGACCACTGTGAATACTGCAGCGTACATTCAAACGTTGGTGAAGTTGTGTCGTGCACTTCGTGACACGCCGTAACATTAATGCTGATGATGTCAAACTTCTTCATGACAATGCTCGCCCCATGTTGCGGCTTCTGTTCGTGAGAAAATCAACACATTTGGTTGGGAGGTGCTCCAGCAACCACCATACAGTCCAGACCTTGCACCGTCGGACTTCCATCTGTTTGGTTCTACGAAGAAATTCCTGGCCGGACATTGCTTTGCGACTGATGCAGAAGTGCAATCAACTGTCCACAGATGGCTATACTCCAATCACACAGACTTCTATGAACACAGTATACTGAAACTGGTACCACGATGGGAGAAATGTGTTGAGAAACTTGGCGCCTATGTAGAAAAGTAGCTAAAAGATGTGAGTTCATTTGTGTATTTTTTTTTTTGTTTACCTATTGAACGTTTTTTTTTTTTTTTTAAATTTGCGTTATTTTCCGATCGGCCCTTCTACATTATAGGCTAATTTTAAAATGCAAAGTATCCTTATTTATATTGTGTTATTTTAGATGAATTTCTTAATAGCAAATGATGAAAGAAAAAAAAAATGTTACTTTTCTGTACTAGATTGTGAATGATCAGCCACATACTATATATTTACAGGGATCATCATGCTCCAGTTGCTTTGGATATTATGATGACTACCTGTTCAAAGTGCCATAATTGCTCTACAGTATTGCATGATGAGGAGATTCTAGCTGGCTGGACCCCTGAAGATTCTAACCTCAACACAAAGTAAGCTGGAGGATCAAAAGGTTGTAGCTATTCATAGTGCTTGTGAGTTATTAACATAAAATGTTTAAACTTCATGTGCACTTTCTGCTTTCTCATTAGAAAATTAATGGCCTTAAAATATTTCAACACAAGCACTGCCCTCTCTGTTAACAGTAAGAATTCCTTGAAACAGAATTGTGTTACATATTGTCAAATACATTTACGGATTTGCTGTGTAATGTTTCAAATGGGATAGATCAAACCAGGAGCTTCCAACTTTGCCATAGCTTGTCACCACTATGAATATATGTTATTACAGTTCTGATATTATGTCACTGGTGCTGGGTTGAAATATTCTTGCAGGATGTCTACCAGTAACGAAGGTAACATAACCAACCAAAATTAATTTAGACAACAGGTAACGAAATATAACGAGTTTAAAAGATTCGTATAATCATCATCATCATCATATCCCTCACGTATTAGATCCTGCAGGATCTGTTACGGTCTCATGCCAGCGCTTGCGTGGTCTTCCCAATTTCCTCTTTCCTCTTGGTACATAAGTAAGAATCTGTTTAGGCCATCTAGTGCGATCCATCCTTTCAACATGTTTTTTTCCACTGAAGTCGATATTGTTGAACAAAATTAACTATAGGATTCGCATAATCATGGGTAACGAAATTATGCATATTGGTCTGTGTTCCTTATTTAATCTTGGCACCGCTGCCTGAGCTACGGTGTTCAGTTGACAGCAATTACATATGGGAGTCTAATACAGCCTAGAAGATAGCCACACATCCATTGAAATTAAGATCAGAGAACTTCAAAAACAAGTCTGATGAGTGATGACAGATCGTAAGATGACTGAAATGTGATTGATGTTTTTTCATTGTGTTTTTTAATAATAAATTAAATTGTGATAACTAAAAAGTAACTAATTTTTGTTTCACATTTTCGGTAGACACCCTGTTAAGGCAAATAGCAAAATAGTCAGTACAGTGTCCAAACCAGGTTACTTTACTATCTGTGGTTGTCGTTGTCCAGGCTGTTCTTATTTAACATGTAACTCATGTTACCAATATTATGACATCTCTCGTTTGAATGTAAACACGATGAAGAACACTTTTAATTGTTTCATAACACTCTATCCTTGACTTTTAATAAGGTAAGTTTGTAGCAATAAACTACTTTATCAGCGTATTACAGTATGTTAGAAGTCTTTGGGATTTCAAGAAATGTCCTGCAGAACATTTAAACTCTCAGTCGAGACAGTGAATCACAGAGACATATATCTGTAAAAAATGAAATTTAACGAGGTAAAAACGTGTGGCTGGTAGTATTGCCTCAGTCATAGCTCCGAGTGCTGTAAATATATGATGTAGGACCTTCATTTCTGAAGGAAACCACGGTAACAATAATTATTCTCACACCTTAATAAATGTGACCATTGATCTAGTTTGACCTCGCGAAATACTGATTCATTGGCAAGTATCATGGCCACTACACCATGGAGGATGGCTATATACCATATTTGTAAGCGTATAAGACACACCCCAAAATTGAAAGAAATATTCGATAAAAATCTCAGATTTAAACAAAAATGTAACTAATGTTAAGAATTATTCACCGACCTTCAGAAGCCTTTAAATTCACTCCCATCATTGTCATTGGAAGTTTCTTCTGCATTGGCTCCATTGAACTCGCCATCAGAACAGGAATCTTCATCTTCAGTTTCATAGAAAAAAAGATCTGCACTCAGAGAGTACGGATGGGGGAGGAATTATCGAACCCAATTGAAATTACTTCTGAAGTCCCACAGGGAAGTATCCTGGGGTCTCTTCTATTCCTGGCTTTTGTAAATGATCTGCCAATTAACATCTTGTCCAGTACAAGATGTTATCAAGATGTTATCATGGATGATTGTATCGTATACAGGGAAATAAAAAGTTATGAAGATACTACTCTTCTTCAGAATGACCTCAATAGAATAAATGATTGGGCAATAGCCAACAAAATGAAAATAAATTTTCTAAAGAGAAAAGCCGTCAGCTTGACAAGGAAAAGAAATAAAATAATCTCATCATATATGTTAGGGGGTGAAACCATTCCGGAAGTTAAAAAATTTATATACCTAGGAATAACATTTAGCAGCGATCTCGGCTGGGGGGAACACGTTTACGGACACAGCGGGAAAAGCATGGAGAGCATTACACTTTGTGATGAGGAGCATTACACTTTGTGATGAGGGTACTAAGAAAAGGCTCTGATAAATCCAAAGAGATTGCGTATAAATCTCTAGTACGTCCAGTAATTGAATATTGTACTGCATGTTGGAATCCTTACAGATTAGAACATATTAAGACACTGGAGAAAATTAAAAAACGGGCTCTCAAGTGTTGTCGTAATAATTCACCATTAAAATGGGACACACTCACGGACAGGAGAACGCTAATTCGATTATGCGCACTGTTCAAAACATACAGAGGTGAGCCTGCCTGGAGAGAAATAAAAAATAGGTTGCAGCCGCCAAATTACTCTTCAAGGAACGACCACTCGTATAAATTGAGGGAAAGAAGACAGAGGACGGACACTGGAAAGTTTTCTTTTCTCAATCTTACTATCAGGGACTGGAATGCTTTACCTGCAGACTTACTAAAGGCTTTACCAATAACCAAAAATGTATTTAAAAATAGGCAGTAGTATATTATACACACTATTTAAAGGGTGTAATTGATATTTGTTATTGAAGTGTTGTATCAGTGAAGAAGGGTGTTGTCAGTGAAGTGTGAAGTGTGTTGTGTAAGTGAAGTGTGTTTCTGTCAGTGAAGCTTTATAGTTTTTAGTGGCAGTGCAAAGTATTTGAACAGTGAAATGTTGTTATTATTATTATTATTATTATTGTTATTATTATTATTATTATTATTATTATTATTTTTATTTTTTATTAATTGTGTTTATTATTGTTATTATTGAGTGTAATTAGTTACCACTGCCACTGGGTATATACCCACTTGCAGTGTGAATAAATACATACATACATCTAGGGCGTTGCTGATACCACACTTCAAAAAAGACTTCACAACAGACCTTGGACCCGGATATTTTGACCCATTCACAAACTTGAGTGAGTGAGTGTAGGCTGTTTAAGCAGCTGATGCACACTGCTATCCATCATCCACTTATTCCACTCTTCTCTCATGAACATTTTAAATGATTTGTTTAACGAAACATCAAGAGGTAGTTGTGAAGTTAGTCCTCTTGGTATGGCAGCCAATCCAGTGTTATAATCTTGGAATTTTTGTTTGATAGATTCCAGTAGATGTGATCGAAACTGATTTAATACAAGGAGAGCACTCTTCTTTAGGAGCTGATGAATGAAATACTACTACCTAGAGCCATGCATTTCCCATGTGGCACTATTCTCCTCTCTGTCTCATTCATAGGTCACGTCGTTATCGCTTGAACGTGGAGCATTCCAAGATTTTGGAAGCGAAAAACTAGAATGCAGGCAACTATGAAAAATAACAGTACATGTAGGCCTACCTTCGTTGTATAAGACGCAGCCTTTTTGAGAACAAAAAAGTGTGTTTTATATACTGACAATTACGGTAGACACACACACACACACATGTATGTATACTAAACTGGTGTAATGTAATTTGATGGTGTTGATTTGCAGATGTCAGTTTTGTGGAAAAGCAACTGTGCCATTTCTGACAGTGAACATTGTGGACTACAGAGCACATCCTATGATGGAAAACTCAAGTAGCCTGGAGAGCATTTCACAAAGGAAAGGGCGTTCTCCTACTGCTGGTAAGCTTTGTTTGAACTGTAACGTTTTATACAATATATTAAATTACTATAGCTTTGTGATAATACAGACAATTTTTCCCAGACATTTTTTGAGGAAGGAGTCTAGAAATTTTAATTTTAATGCATCTATTTAACTCGCATAATAGAACTTGTATTTATATAAATGAATATGTCATATTAACGTAATATCCTTTTGCCAAGCTTATGATAAAGATACATTTACACGTTGTTCCTCACCCTAATCTTTCAAGGATAATAATGGTATCATTGTAGTAACTGTTGAATAATATGGTCGAAACCTGGAGCATTAGACATGGTCTGAATATATAGCAATGTTTGATCAAGAGTCAATACAAACCGTAGTAAGTTGCATAATACTTGAAACTTCATTAATTTTTACACCTCTTTCTCGTGAAGTGCAGGTAGAGTTACCATAGACAAAATCGATTCCAGGATTATACAGAGAAAATGTTTGGCTCACCTGAATATATTTCGACTTTTTGCTATGATATCTGTGTGTCTGCAGGGTGAATACTAAATGCCGTCTTCGAAGACCAGAGTGTGATAGAGGATATTGTAGCGATGAAATTCGAGATAAGAACCATCATGGTATGATGATTAGTTATGGAGATATTAGAGCCAGTAGGGAGAAGTCAGATTGGGCAATAGTTGCTTTTGATCCATAGCATTGTAGTTAAATGTCAAGAACACAATAATGATGTGATGTGTACCTGCCCCTGAAATGGTCGGATTTCTTGGCTTCAGCACAAGAACTGCGAAGAAAATAACTGTAGCAGGTTTGTTTTCAAGTACTATACTGTGAGTTCTCTGTGCAATGTCCCACTTCAAATTGATGTTGCAATACCTATCTGTTTCACATTGTAAGACAAGCCTGTGATGTTCACATTACATATGTCAAGGAGGCGCCGGTTTTCAAAGCATGCTGTGCAACCCACCCGTTGTCTGGCATTGAACTAAATCCTAGCAAACCTGTGTGCGCAATGCTGGGAGTGATGAAAATTCAATTTGGAAATGTGGGAAGTTCGACGAGGACATGTGGGAGGTACAGTCTGTGCTTAAACCTGTACATGCAGAAGCGTTTCCCACAGAAATAATACTTGCCCCATTAGACATTTGGAAAAGATTGCAAGATAGAGTATTAGTCCTATCTTATTTATGTATCTTTTGATGTTGTCTATTACGCCCTGGTCTTCGAAGACAGCATTTAGTATATGTGCGTCATTCTGTTATGAAATCATGTTGCCATAATACACAAGGACTGGTCAGTTTCGTTTACAATGCTTATACAACTAAGCCATTTGTTCCCCTTAACTGGTTCTGGGCGACTTCATACCCATTTTCAAAATATACATCTCATACATGTGCATAGACTAGTAATCTATCACCACACATGTAGGACTAGGGACTTGTGAAATTATAAATGAATGTGTTTCTGCACTTCCCTGTTATTACCACAGTATAAGGAGTAATGGAGGATCTGGACATTGGATTTTGCATCATCCATCTTTATTCAGGAACGAAAGGATATTTTATCTGTCACACTTAACTAGGATTGAATCCACATACATTATGTCCAGGAGTACCGGTAACCAGTAGATCACAAATAATGACAAACTTAAAAAATCGTTACTATATGAAGATGATACTTGTTTTTTCGTTATACCTATTTCATGTCTTGCAACATTTCGCTTCTTCTATTTTTTTTTAAATTTTAGTTTAGTAGGTTATTTTATGACGCTTTATCAACATCTTAGGTTATTTAGTGTCTGAATGAGATGAAGGTGATAATGCCGGTGAAATGAATCCGGGGTCCAGCACCGAAAATTTCCCAGCATTTGCTCATATTGGGTTGAGGAAAAACCCCTGAAAAAACCTCAACCAGGTAACTTGCCCCGACCGGGAATCGAACCCGGGCCACCTGGTTTCGCGGCCAGACGCGCTGACCGTTACTCCAAAGGTGTGGACCGCTTCTTCTATCATGCTATAAAAGATATCTTTTACTGTTATTATGTAGTTTTTCGAACTATTGTTCAATAGACATACATGAATGAATAATTTATTTATTATGCATCCAAATACTCTTATGTTTTTGGATTGTACACAAAAGGCATATTCTTATAATCCAAGCAGCAAGATAATGGACTTCACTTTATGACTGAAAATGTTGTAATGAAGTAGCTAATCGCATATTATAATAACTTGTAATAGTATGGTATGTATTAAAACCTGTAATTTGGTTAGGGTGTCCAGATTTCCAAAATGCAAGCTGGCATGATTCGACATTTTGTCTACGTATGTTCATTACACAGACTTTTTTATGTCAGCCAGCAATTTGTTACATTAATGAACAGTTATCCTTTTGTGACGACTGGATTTCCTCTAAGAGTTGTGATCTTTCCTTCAGAAAACTGTAGATCCCTGTGCAAGAAATATTCTTAAAATAACATTTTGCAATCAATATTGCATTTACAGTTTTAACAGAAAACTGATTTCTCTCTTTAGTCCAAAGAGAGTTCACCTTTTCTGAAGATGCATTGGTACCAGAGATTGCTAATACAAAACTCACAGTCTATTCTTAGAACTAATGTCTTCATTTTTCATGACTTTGAATGCTTCACTGCACTAATATTCTTCACATGGTTAACTTCACTGAAGAGAAGATCTTCATCTATATACATGTGTGTGTGTATATATGTTTTATTTAACAACGCTCGCAACTGCCAAGATTATATCAGCATCACTGGTGTGCCAGAATTTTGTCCTGCAGGATTTCTTTTACATGCCAGTAAATCTACTGACATGAGCCTGTCGCATTTAAGCACACTTAAATTCCATCGGCCTGGGCCGGAATCGAACCTGCAGCCTCGGGCACAGAAGGCCAGCACTGTACCGACCGTTGCTTACGGGATTACACAAGCTGGCGCATAGCACGATCGAGAGTAGGTCTCTGTGAGTCATGACAATTTCTGCCGCTAGGTTCGCCTCTCTGCCCTATGAAATGATGAATGGTACCATTACAAAGCATTGTGCATCGTGAAAATAGTTCGATTAATTGTGCATTACTGATTGAGTACGAATATTATAAATATGCCAAGCATATTACAGTGTTATTTGAAGTTTGTTCTTCTAATTAATACCATAAAGTAATGAAATAATATAGCCTAGGCCTATATGTGATTTTATACTACCGGTATTGATGTTGATCGTGGTAAATTAATCCAATTTCACAGTGTTGTCTTTTGTATTGTGGTTCATAACAATTATAACAGTATGTGCGTGGAAATGTTTTTAAAATAATATTCTAGCTCATGATTTTAAGTGGTCGTTTCAACGGGAGGTTATATTGGAAAGATGATCACAAATGGATAATTTACTGCAAGATACAAGAACTGAATATAAGTGAGTGTTCCGTTGAAAGTGAAAGTGAAAATTTCGTTTTACAAGAGCTAAGTAGGCGTACACGCACTAAAATACTACAGCGTTTACTATTACTATGCTCAATAGATTAATCAGTAGGCCTATAGAAATGTTTTCACCACTGCAAGAAAAAATCGCGCAATAATTATACTTCTCAGTTATTGTGACGTCCGTATTTTTTTTAAAAAGAGAGGGAAAAGTTAGGCCTTCTTGCAAATGCGTAATTATGAATTCAAGGAAATTAAAGATAATGCAGTACCTTAATTAGTTGCAATAACTTATTTAATAACAATATTAATAATATTAGGTGAAAAGGGTAGGCTATAGTGCGTATATGTAAGATGTCAAGTTAATTTATTTCCGGAAATGTTTGGTGTATGAACTGAAGTACAGAGCAGACAGTCCCTCAGTTTATATGTAATATGTTTTAATATCAAGAATGACAGCCTTTTATGGTAATATAATTGAGGAGTAGAAGTTTGCAAATTACGTCTATTGTCCATAAAATATTGTACGAAGCATTTAATAAGCAATGGTGAGTCCTTTAAATGTCCCAAATGTCAATGTCTTTTAAGTGTTCTGCTATGAATATATAGGGCAGAACAGCGCTCCGAGCGGCGGAATTGGCATTACGAGGGAACCACTTCAGACTCGTTTTTCAAGCTCTATGCGCCAGCTTGTGTAATCTCGTAAGCAACGGTACCGACTATGCCACCCAGACCGACTCTTCATCTGTATCTTGTAGAATGTTGGTGTCCACTTTTCCAATATTCTTTAGACATTTTTGAACATTATACCAAGTTGGAGGATTATTTAGCAATACTCACTTGAAATTATGAAGATCTTCAAAAGGTTTTGTCAAGTTTTTAATGTACACTCATTGAAAGAAAAAAGTGGCCAGGTTATGAATGAATATCTTCATGGCTGCCATGCCGTACAGCGATGCCGAACCTTTGCATCATACTATCTTTATTATTACACTTCCTGTTTTCCCTCTCATGCCTTTAAAAGGAACCAACCCTGTTCTGCCGTTATCTGTTTTTAATTTGGATGATGTAACTCACAAAACTTCTAAATGCATGATTTTAACAACGAGTAATTTCATAGATGCCCTCGATGTTCACTGCACATACTGTACATACGTTGTAGATGACGTGCCTTTTCTAACTAATGTTAGTAGTATTGCCAATGCATAATAGTTTGAAGGTGACAGTAATGTCAATACATAATAAGAACCAAAACTTCTCATGCATGAATGTATCACCTACCTAATTAATTACAATACAAATACATTGAACAATCAAATCACAAAGTGTTGTAAACAGTCAATTAAAAGTCTGAAACACTCTCATTGTTGCACTTTAAAGTCTTAAACTCTGTTTACATTTACATAAATGGTTACATTAATAATCTTGAAGTTCAATGCAAGAAAACATAAATTTACATAATAAACACTTTAACATGATTTCACTTATTCACTCTTTGGAAGTAAGCAAAATTTAATTATGTTCGTTTGAAAGATCTCTTGGGAATTTTTACTATACCAGTAACTACGTCCATCTCTAAAATGCTCTCTCAATTAATATCACTCAATAAAAGAATTGTATTCCAATGGATACCATCCCATTGTGGAATCCTGGGAAACGAGAATGCGGATGCTTTAGCAAAGAAGGGCAGCACTGCTACTTACAGACCTGTTACTAAATCTACGTATTACTCTGTGAAGAGATTTATTAAATCTACATACTTAGACTTCAACAAACAAAATTTGATAACTCAATCCCAAGGGAAAAAATGGAACTCTCTGCATCAAAATCCACAGTTAATTCCCGATTTACCACGAAAATCGTCTGTAGCTGCATTTAGATTGGCAACAGGCCATGATTGTTTGGCCAAACACCTGCATAGAATTGGAATATATCAGTCCCCTAACTGCCCATTGTGCAACTCAAACCAAGAAATGGATTCGGAACACCTCAAAATCTGTGCTTCAATGGCTGGTCATGATAATATCTTTGAAAAATATTGGAGTGTAAGAGGTCAAATGACTTTATTGTCAAACGCCTGGCATTAGAAAACAACAACAACATTTACATAAATGGTTACATTAATAATCTTGTAGTTCAGTATAAGAAAATATTACATTTACATAATAAACACTTTAACATGTTGTTGTTTTCTAATGCCAGGCGTTTGACAATAAAGTCATTTGACCTCTTGCACTCCAATATTTTTCACAGATATTATCATGACTAGCCACTGAAGCACAGATTTTGAGGTGTTCCGAATCCATTTCTTGGTTTGAGTTGCGCAATGGGCAGTTAGGGGACTTTAACATGATTTTACTTATTCACTCTTTGGAAGTAAGCAAAATTTAATTATGTTCGTTTGAAAGATCTCTTGGGAATTTTTACTATACCAGTAACTACGTACTACAAGTCCATCTCTACCAGAATGTACATATGTAATCACACCTTTCTTCGAAACCTGTGGAGGAAGATTGTCGTCTTTGATATTATTATCCTACTGCACCTTTTGTTTAATAAGCATTTCAATTTGAAATTATCCACACTGTTTATGGCTGGTGTGTCTTTAGTCGCTTGTGTACAAATATTAGTGCAACAGTACTATCTGGTTTAATGGAAGTACAAACTGTAAATATTGTACCTGCTCTTGTGTTTCACATAATACTTCTTTTCAGTGAATGATGAAAATATATTTCAGGTGGTAGCACCTCATCCATTGAAGGGGACACCTCGAGTCCATCTATGAAATCACATCAGCTGAATGCATCGGATCAGGGTATTAAGGTATTTATTATTGAAAGTAAAATAGTATAAGTCAAAGTAAGAAGTCATGATTGAATTGTGAAAATTTTGCAACCACGTTAAAATTTAATTTTCCCAATGTTTCAGAATTTCTTGTTTCATTCCCTAGGCAGTATTGTTCAAGACCTGGAAGATCCAACTATATAGTCAGGTCCATGAAAAATTAACACACAGTTTGTGCTGTACTGCCCAATTTATTATTTTGCCTAACATTTTTCTGTTCCATTTCTTTGCACTTCACATCACAAGTCATGTTATATGCAAGGCACAGCTTTGATGCTACAGTTATGGGTTCTGATCCTGCCTAAAACATGAATGTTGTCCAGTGTTAACGTTTCTTAAGTCTCAACATATGCCTATCAAGCATCAGATCAAGAACAAGTTCAGACTTAGATTTAAGATGTTGGTTTTTCAAGAGCTTTATCACCAAGAAAGGAAATAAGAGTAAGTTGCAATAACTTAGTGAAACCTATTACCTGCTCTAGGAATTCACTGGATAAATCTTCCTCATATTCATTTTTAAGAACCACTGCTGCATTGTGAATCTCTTCATCGGAAGCAGAATTTAGAAATTTTGGGGAAATAATTTTGAAGGAATGGTTAACATTATGCATAACCTCAAACCTGTTTTTAATTGGGCTACAATAATGTCCAAACAGCCATTAAAAACTGTGGTTCTGAAATGTATCTTCGGATCTACTAGCCGCTCGTCCTGACACAATTCATAAAAAAAATGTTTTCTTTACTTTTCGAATTCTTTTCTTTTCAAATTGTGGTGGAATGCCCCAGCTCTTTGCCAAAGATGTAGCTGATGACATTGCTTCTTCAAAATTACTTCGGTAACAAGATAAATTACCGGCTGGATTCCGAATAAGAGAACACGCTTTATCAAGCTCTACATTTTCCAATTGCATAAGTTGTGATGCTAGATTAGTACATTCTGGAATCTTTGATTGCAACACTACTTGAAAAATGAATTGAAATTTTCTAATTGGTTTTTCAAAGCAACAGCTTGTTCTCTTTCTTCCTTTTTTTTTTTTAGATATCAATATTAATTTTGTCAGAGCCTTAAGTACATCGAGATAAGCATAATGCAGGGCTTTAACAGACTGGTATCTCGAAGACCAACGTGTTGGGCAAAGTTTTTTAAGGTATAAAAAGATATCAAAGGTTCCCATCTTTTAATACCATGACTGAAGAAATATACAACATTTCCACTGTGTCATAAAAGGACCTAACTTCTTGCATTCCACATGCAGCATCGTTAAGTACTAGATTTAAATTATGCGCTGCACAATGTACTAATTTTGCAGTTCTTTGTCTTTGTTCAGTTCTCGTTCTGACACCTTTGTATATGCCTGACATATTGGCACAACCGTCATACCTCTGATCACGGCATTTAGTTAATAAGAGTCCCTTTTCGTCTATTGCACTGAGTATTTCCTTCTCTATTCCTAATGCACTTTGATCTTTTATTTCGCGAAAATCTAAGAAGCTTTCATTTATCTTCACGTCACAAGGCTTTCCAGTTACATCATGTGAAACTGTAACGTATCAAAATATCTGACTTAATTGTTCTCTTTTTGTTATGTCCTGTGTTGTATCTGTAATTATTGAAAAGAATGGGACAACTTTAACGTCATTAATAATTTGTTTTTCAACTGTATGGGATAAAACATTTATTAACTGATTTTGAATAGAAGGGCTTAGGTACTTTTGTGTATATTTTGGTTTGTTTATGAGATCGTGTAATACAGGATCATACTTTGCGAGAAGTTCGATGATTGCTAAAAAGTTTCCACTGTTCGATTTTCCAATTTGTTCCCTATGTCCCCAAAAAGCTAGATTATTAGATATCAGAGTTAACGTCACATTCACGATACGCTCAAGAACCTGTTTCCATATGTTTTCACTTTTCTTTAGTTCTGAATCCATACCCGCGTCAACTGTGTTTTTCTTAACTCCACGAATTGAAAATGACGCATGCGTTCAAATGTGCGTAAGTAGTTTCGTGTCCCATTATACTTTTGGTTTATCATCTCCAATCTTGGACCTCTTCCTTCCAAGCTGAAGATGACTTCTGCTGTCCAAAGAGTCAACACGGTTTACGATAAACAGAGTAATTTTTAATTGAATAACACATCCATTCTCTGCTAATAGTTTGCCCTGTCAATGCGAATTTATCGTAATATTTCGTGGAAAAGGATCTGTTATCCTGCTTAGGATTTTTAGGGAATGGACCCGCTGGCTCTGGTTGATAAGGATTTTGTCTAACGAAGAACTTTTTAGTTTCATTATCCACTTCTAACTCATAATCTGCACGATCATTTGAATACTCTGCAACTGCGATATTGGTAGGCCTAATTACAGTTAAGGCGATTTTGTTACAATCTTCTTTTTCGCTAATGCTTTCACAATTGCTGTCTCTACTAACATCTATTTCTATATCACTTTTTACTTCAGACGCGCACTGCAAACATTTGTAACTGTTGAGCTAGCACTACTACTAGGACTAGAAAGAGAAAAAATACTTGTTTTCACTAATTTGTTTGTTTCTTTTTTCTAACTCTTGCATCTTCTTTCTTTTCTGTGCACCATTTAGATGTTCGTACTTGATTTTAAATGGTTTAATTTTCCAGTACTTTACTGTCTACACTCTCTAATAATAGTAATTTACTCGATTGAAACACAGAAAAATATACGAACAAAATTAAATTAAAAAATGTGTTAAAATAAAGTTCGAAAAATATCACACCGACCACACAACTGACATTAACTTCACGCAAAGAGAGCTCATTCGAAACTGAGTAAAGTTGACTGATCGTTTCTACACAAACATATATTTGATAATTAATGGCATTATAAATTTGAACGAAAACCCATTCCATTGTTGTCGAATAAATGTATAACAAAAGTTAAACGTTCAGAGAAAAATGTGCATAAAACCACCTCAAGTACACTACTCATCAAGAAAATACAATTTTACAACTAAAATATGATATTTTGGTATCAGTTTTCATTGTTGTCATTATGATAAAATAACTTTGCGGTGTCTTTTGTGAGGACTGAGAGTGATGCCGCTCACCACGTGTACGTGTTATACGACATGGCTGTCGGCAAGGGCACAGGGCAGCATTGTTTAAAGCTGTGCTGGATTCTACAACATAGTCTGATTCTATGAAACCGCCGTGAATAATGATCTGATGAGTTCCGTGCAGGCTGCACTTTTTTTTTTACTTTCTTCTTTTTTTTTTTACGTAGTGTTTGCGGGCCTCAAAACCCCGGGCCTGCCTGCATTGCAGGCCCTAACATTACGCCACTGCTGCGTCTGAAATTCTCTTTTCCTTAGTCACTGATTTCCTTCTTCCATTTTCTCACTTTAGACTCTGCTCATTCCAGCTTTTACTGCAACTCCCTCACCTCGATCCTGTTGACACGGCGCAGTTTCCCTTAAATGTCTACTGCTCCTGCTTGATTGACTGCTGAGATGGTGCCACTTCTCACAGATGCATAAACTATTTTTACATTGTGCACACTTTTTATTTTTTACGGGACCTAGATTTGTTTCCATACCATCAACAATGAACAGAACTGAAACTACTAGCGCCATATAAGACGAAAATGTCGTATACCTATTCTGTCTATTCTTCACTTCTCTGTCCAGCTACCGGTCTTCACTTGATAAACCACAAGGCTGCACTCCATTGTTTCTTGATACCTGCCGCATAAGCAAATCATGAGCCCTCCTCTCAGTCAGTAATATATTCTTCAAAGATGAAACAAAACATGAATAAGAAACACGTAACTGTGCTTTACAATTGAATCAGTCGAAGCTAAAAGGAACTAAGTCAAAATATGCAGTTTTTGGATCATGGCAACAATTTCAACAATGGATGTCATGCGTATCGAACAGTGGAAGAAGGAACTAAGTCAGACTTTTAAATGTTCTTTGGTCTTCTATAACATAAAAATATATACATTTGTGGAATGTTGTTTGCTTCTCCTGAAAAGTTGTGAAAAGTGACTTAGTTCCTTTTAGCTCCGACTGATTCAATTGTGACATTCACAAATGTCAGGAATTAGATGTTATACTTCTTAAGAAAAAACAAAAATGTAAGAATAACTCTTTGTACATAAACAAGGGTTTATCTTGATAAACTTGATCACTGATCTCTCTAGTATTTTGTATCTGAAGTTTGAGTTCATTTTTCTGTGATTATATTAAATAGGAAGTAAAATTTTAATTTCTAGTAGCTTGACTAAGGTAATGATAGGATCTTAGGACCATATTCATAGACATTCTTAGCGCAGGCTTCTGGTGGATGATCAGCGAACTAACGTTTTATGTATTCATAAACCAGTGTTAGCAATGTGATATGATATGAATCCTGTACAAGTAATCACTCGATAGCCGGGGCTAATTTAGCACGCTCGTAGTGCGGGCTAGCGAAATGTCTATGCATAGCACCCTTAGTTGTTTTGTTTAGCACATATTGGGCATCTAGAGCTAGAAAAACAGAGTTCATAATGGAGAAATTTGTATTATATGTTATAGTTTCTTTCTTCTCCAAATTGTGTGCCATACTGGATATCATTTGAACATTAGAATTCCGTTTGGTTTAACAGCCTTGTTACATGATTCACATTTCACAACGAAATTCAGTTTAGGAGATAACACAAGAGTATGCTAACAGAGCTTGATTTGGGTTCCAGTTGTTGCCAGCAGAGCAAGCACCGGTGGAGCTGGAGCCCATCACGGTGCCTTATCTCAACCCTCTTGTATTACGCAAGGAGTTCGAGAACATACTACACAATGAAGGAGACGCTTGCTTAACACAGCCCTGCTTTGTGGATGAGCATCCAATTATTTATTGGAATATGGTGAGATATGATATTAAGTGATAATAGGGTTGGATAGCTTCTCATTGCCTGGTCGAAACTACCTTGGTTTAATTTTGTTTTTATAGAAACTTAATTTTGGTTTAAATTTATGATGGATTGCTGAATAATACGAAGTCTCAGAATGAAATCTTTGCTGGATAGTGGTTTCTTTCTTTGTCAAAAAGTTTGCATTTCTATTTGCTTCTAATCCACAATGAGAAAGTATCCAACTATTTTTGTCTGTTTTTGTAGACACTTAATTTTAGTATACATTTCTCTCATTCTCTTGTCTTCTGATGTTAATGAAATACAGCCAGAATTGCAGATTTTGAATCACAAAATATGACTATATTGGTGAATGAATTTATCTGTAAATTAATTGTTATAGACTGGTATTAATACAGTAGCTTTTAATTTACCATCTTAGTGTGTTCTCCTAGTGTAAGGTAAATGCAAAATCATACACAAACCAAAGAGAAGTATGACATTGATATGTATTGCGCATTGTCAGGTAATACAAGCACTGTATTTTCTCGATATTCCATTCACTTTTTTCCGAAATATACAAGTAAAAAATACATGTGCGCAGCTGATTCAGTTTTCCTCCCGCGCAACTCTGCACATGCCATTGGGTAATGTGATGAAAGATATGAGACAATGATTAAGTCATGTAAGAATTGTGGCATTAGTAATGCACACAGGACAATTTGTTGTATGAGGACTCAGATTCTGATTAAGGTGACTCTAGAGATGAATTTATTTGATGAAGATTAAAAGTTATTCTTTCCTAGTTTCATTAGATATTAGGTTATACAAAAAAGGGCATGTCTTACGAGTATACGGTGTGTCTTATAAACCAGCAAATATTGTAATTCAGCTTCTTCTTTGCTTTCTCTTTTTATAATAACTCCACCATCCCGATGTCATTGCACAAATTCCTATCTTCATTGAAGTGAAATTAACATTAATTTTTATTTCATTCTTAATTGTTTCAACATTTTCCACTTTGTAGCATTTCTTGTTGTTAGGAAATTTCTCTGCCACTTCAGAATACATCTCTGCACAATTTCAGATGTTATAATTGCCCAGTAGTCAAGAGATGCAACACCCAACTTCTGTTCTCTGATTCTCTGTTGATTACTTACTGGCTGCAGTTTTACGTTCGAGTTCTTAACCTTTCTTATCCGCTCAGCATTTACTCCTTTCTTTGATTCAAGATCATTTTGCATTTTAGCGAAAATATTTCTTAATGTACTCACTGCCTCTTTTCAAATCATTCCTCAAGTTCTCATTCTTTTCCTTGGCACCACTTTTTCCAGAGCCTTCTCAGTACTTGCTTTTACGTCATCCACCAACTTGTGTGTGTGCGTGTGTCTTTCTCTCCCCACTTCCCATCTCCATAGTTGCCAAATATTTCATTTATAAGTCATCTGTGGCATGACAACCCATGAAGGGTCATGCCTCAGCAGAGGTGAGTGACTATTCAGTCAGTACTAAGGTATTGTGTGATCAGCACAGCACTTCTGAATATAAAATCATGTCCACAAATATAACCCAAATATGACCTTAAATCGCAAAAGTATGGACAATATGACCAAAATTCTGAAAATAATCTAAATATTAATTTACATGCAAAAAATACGGAGCTAAAGTGAGGAAATTGATGTATTGTGGGTCCCTACGCTGCGTCCTCAGGTTGCGGATAGAGGAGACGGTCTCCAGATATGGAGGGTAGCTGCGAATACGTTGAATAAGCAGTTGCAGACAGCTGATTAGGGGTCGTCCTCCAGCTTCGGTGTTGGGCTAAGGGTTAACATCTCATCACCATAAAAAAGAGCTTGTTACGAAACCCCAACAAAAGCCTCAGAATGGAATTGATTCTTTGGCACGATCACAGCACAGGATTTGGTACTTAGAATGTCACAAGTCTTCTTATTTTCCTTCAGAAGAAGGCCCGCAGGCAAGCACCACAGCCTTAGGCTTATTGTGCAACCTCCTTATGTTGGAATGATTGTTGAAGTCCATTAGGATCGCTTCTTCAAGCACATGATTCACTGCATGGTGCCATCGTATCGATTCAGCCACAGCATCCAGTTCTGACTAGAGACCTGATTGTCCGTCTGCCTGTGATGTTATTCTGCAGCCTCCTCAGATCGATGGCATCTGTTCGCAATTCATGTGTCTGAATCTGCTGCATCCTCAACCAGAAGAACATGCCACCATTGATTCCATGACTCACCAAGGTGCCATCTATCCAAGGGAGCTACACTTCCCTGGTCGCCTGCAGTCCACTTATTAAAGCCCCTGCGGCCTCTTTGCATATGTGCAGTTCCCGCAGACAGATGCCACCTATAGGCAGACTCTGGAACCACGTCTGCTATGTCCTCCTGATCGACCTGTAAACTATTAAGATGATTAATGGAATGATACTAATGAAGGCAAAATGAGTCAGAGATACAACACTGAAAATTACCCAGCAAAATTTGAACCCGGGCCCACTCATTTCATGGTCAAGAAGGCTAACTTTTACTCTACAGCAGTGGACATCACGAGTCTTTATAGAACAGGAGAGGTAACATAGTAGCAAAAGAACTAGCTAGATATAGAATAGACTTTGTAGGAGATTAGGTTAGATGGAGTGGCATATCACAGTTAGGAGATTACTTGTTTTACTATGAGGAAGGTAACAATAATCACCAACTATGAACGGGATTCTTTATTCATAAAAGAATAAAATCAACAGTAAAAAAGGTTGAATTTATCAGTAACAGGTTATTGTATTTAGTACTAAGGGTAGATGGTGCGATATCATAGTTATAAATGCTCACACCTCTACAGAAGAGAAAGATGACCATATAAAGGATAGCTTCTGTGAGGAATTGGAACATGCTTTTGATCAGTTATGTAGATAACACATGAACATTTTATTGCGGAATTTCAGTGCTAAAGTAGGACGGGAGGATATTTTTAAACAGACTAGTGTAAAAGGGACCCTACATGTAACTAATGGAGTTTGGTTAGTCAACTTTGCCACATCAAAAAATTTATTTGTCAAAAGTACAACATTCCCCCATAAGGATATACATAAATATATATGGACTTCTCCAGATGAATTGACACACAACCAAATAGATCACATCTTGATAGATAAACAAAGACATACTAATATGGTAGACATTCGAACCTTCATAGGGGCACTCTGTAATTCTGATCATTATTTGGTTGTTGGAGAATTAAGAGGAAGACTATCAGTAGCCAAACGAGTACAGCAACAAGTTAACATTAGGAGATTCCATATTCCGAAATTAAAAGACGAGGAAACTAAGCAATATTATGAGGTTGAAATTTCAAATAGGTTTTTCGCTTTAGGAAGTTCCATGAATTTGAGGAAGAATTGGATGTTAATAGCATGTGGGTACATGAGAATTTTACGTGAAGGAAGTAAGTAGATAGGTTTAGAGGTAAATCCCGAAAAAACAAAGTATATGATTATGTCTTTTGACCAGAACATAGTACGAAATGGAAATATAAAAAATAGAAATTTATCCTTAAAATAGATGGAAAAATTCAAATATCTTGGAGTAACAGTAACAAATATAAATGACACTCAAGAGGAAATTAAACACAGAATAAATGTGGAAAATGCCTGTTACTATTCGGTTGAGAAGCTTTTGTCACCCAGTCTGCTCTCAAAAAAGCTGAAAGTTAAAATTTATAAAACAGTTATATTACCAGTTATTCTATATGGTTGTGAAACTTGGACTCTCACTCTAAGAGAGGAACAGAGGTTAAGGATGTTTGAGAATAAGTTGCTTAGGAAAATATTTGGGGCTAAGAGGGATGAAGTTACAGGAGAATGGAGAAAGTTACACAACGCAGAGCTGCACGCATTGTATTCTTCACCTGACATAATTAGGAACATTAAATCCAGACGTTTGAGATGGGCAGGGCATGTAGCACGTATGGGCGAGTCCAGAAATGCATATAGAGTGTTAGTTGGGATGCCGAGGGAAAAAGACCTTTGAGGAGGTAAGATGTAGATGGGAAGATAATATTAAAGTGAGTTTGAGGGAGGTGGGATATGATGCATGCTAGGGATTGAATTAATCTTGCTCAGGATAGGGATCGATGGCAGGCTTATGTGAGAGCGGCAGTGAACCTCCAGTTTCTCTAAAAGTCTTTGTAGGTAAGATGTAATGATTGGGAAAATTTTGATAAAACATTATGGGCTCATAAAGAAGAGGTTTTAAAATATTTAGAAACCTAAAATTAACAAAGAGAGTTAGATTACACATTAATATTAACTTACCAGCCAAGAAGATTGGATACAGCATTGTAAAAATCTTTGGTTTGATCTCAGTGAGAGAGAAGAAAATGTAACATCTAATGATGTTGACGATGATAATGATAATGAAGATGGGAATGGAGGTGTGGGTCATGAGGATACAGCTGAAATAGGGGATAGCATAATAATTGAAGAATTAGACACAATATTGGAAAAGATAAAACATCACAAAAGTCCAGGTTTAGATGGCTTAAATGCCAAATTATTTGGCAAAATTAATTCAATCCTTCAACTACATTTCGAAGAAACATCAAATTCTGCATATCTGCCAGTATATACAAGAGAGGATCTAGACGTGACTGTAACAACTACTGTACCCTGCTTCCAACTGCTTCAAAACTATATCATATCTATATCACTCTTTTCTGAAGATATCTCATAACAAAAATTTTTGCCTCATATTACTTTGAACTGTTTTAACATTCTCCATAAAGATAACTATACAATCTACATCATATTTCATTGATGAGTGAATTTGCTCTAGAGGTGTTGGCCTCTCCTTCAGGAAACTATAAAAGTTCATGCAAGACACATTTTTGAAATGACATTTTGTGATTAATATGGCCTTTATGGTTTTAACTGAAAACTGATTCTTTTCGTCAGACTAAATTGAATTCATCAATGAAAATTCTCTGATGATGCCTGCTGCCAGGTATTCCTAACACAAAACTTACAATCTGAATGTTCGTAAAACTAATGTAGTTTATTTGTCTTTCATAATGTTTCAGTCCACCTCGCTGTAATTTTAACATCACACACCTTCTAATGTTCAATTTTTGCTCCATGTATGTTCTTCACATGATTCACTTGACTAAATAGGTCATCTTCATCTATCATTGAATTGAATTCATTAATAAAAAATTATAAGTTGGAGGGATTTTCTGTGATTTATCCAAAGCATTTGACTGTATAAATCATAAAATGCTGCTAGACAAATTAGATTATTATGGAATTAAAGGCGTTGCACACCAATGGTTTCACTCATATCTCATAGATAGGAAACAGAAAGTTGAAATCAATATAACTATGAAATCTGTATCGACATGGGGAACTATTAATAATGGAATTCCTCAAGGATCAATATTAGGTCCCCTACTTTTTCTAGTGTTTATAAATGATCTTGCCCCCCTAATAAAAGATGTAGGTCATCCCATATTATTTGCAGATGACACAAGTATAGTAATTACAGCCAATAACTCCAACACATTCCAATCTTCAACAGAGGAAATTCTCTTCAAAATATGTGACTGGTTCTCAGTCAAAATTGGTATTAAATTGTAACAAAACTAACATAATTCAATTTAAATCCTGTGCAAATTCAACCTCGCAAATTTCTAGCGCAATAATTAACAACAGATCCCTATTAGAAACAACGACAACCAAATTTCTTGGCTTAAAAATCGATAATGTGTTAAAATGGAAAAATCATATTAAATAAATTATCCCCAAACTAAATTCAGCTTGTTTTGCTATTAGATCTATGCAAAAGATAGTAAATATCAATACTTTAAAAACAATATACTTTGCATACTTCCACTCAGTAATGAGTTTTGGAATAATATTCTGGGGAAATTCCACAAATAGTAACAGTATATTTCTATTACAAAAAAGAGTAATTAGAATAATGGTAGGTGCCAAATCTAGGGAATCGTGTAGGACTATTTAAAAAAAACTACAAATAATGCCCATGGCTTGTCAATATATCTTCCTCGTATGTAATCGTGAAAACTTTGTAACTAATTCAACAGTTCATAGCATAAATACACGTCAAAAAAATGACCTTCATACTCCATCGGCAAGTCTATCATGGTATCAAAAAGGAGTGGGTTATATGGCAGTAAAAATCTTTAATAGCCTCCCTATCGATATGAAAAATGAAACTCAAAACATAAAATTATTTAGGGCCAAATTAAAGAAGTACCTAATTTCTCATGCCTTCTATTCTGTAGGTGAATTCATGACACTCAATAACACTTCATGAAATTGATACTAAAACTTTGTGTTGTACTAGTAGACTATATTGTAAATCTCGTCTGTATATATTTTATCTAGACTGTGACTATAAATTAAGACTTTATAGTAGTATTAAGTTTTTTGACTTGTTTCATATTCTAGTTGTAAAGTAATGTATGAATACCATGGAATGTTAATAAATACAGTACAATACAATACAATTACAGTGACATCTGATGGAAACAGTATAGAATTAATCAATGTTTTACGTGATTATTAAGTAAGATAAAAGAAAAAGAACTATTTTAAGAATAATTGAGGGGAAACAGGACGCCATTTTTGAAAAACAGGACATTTGGTGTCCCAAGCATACTTTACTCACGAAAAGGGACAAGAGGCTCAAAAAAGAGACGTCCCATTAAAAAAGGGATGTGTGGTCACCCTACTTTAAATGTTAATAGGATTTTTCCATTTATTCGTTCAGATTGATTTATAAGATACACCAAACATACATATTAAACATTCAACATTGCACAGTACAGACATCGTGCTAGCCAGTGCTTCTCTCAAAACATGGTGGTGGTCACAACCTTCAATTTGTGTGCAATGGGCTTGACCTAAATGGGCTACCATCTAAAAAAAACAAGGGAAACAGCTAAGTGACTATGTAGCAAACAACAAAATAAGACAAGAATTTAAACTGGCAATTATTATCATACCTATACATACGCGCGCGCACACACACACACACACACAGATATAGTAATGGAGCATGCAGCCAGTAAACATGTCTTAAAAACACACGCACATGACTTCATTTACAACATTATATTTGTGTCTATTTGTATGTACAGGTATGGGTATTCCATAGAATCAACATTGTAAGTCACCTTCCTGGATTGTGCCTTCAAGCTGCATTCGTGAATAGGAATCAGGTACCTCATCCAACATGGAGCAATTGCGATCATAACAATGTGGCCATCCACTGCATGTGGGACAATCGACGTCTTCATGAAGAGGTAAGAAAATTTAATTTTAAATAGGACTTCAGTTTTGCAGCTTATTTTTATAATTGCCCTTTGCAAAATGTTTGCTTATAATTGCAGTAAACTCAGTGTAAGTGTCTCTACTAACAATTTGAAAATAGGCCTACATATAAAATGATAATGTAATACATTGTGATTGATTACTATTAAACATATGAAGTCAATCCTTTATCAGAAGGAACTGGAAAGAAAAAGAATAGATGCAGGAAAACGTTAAATACAGTAAAACATAATAAAAATTAAATAATATTGAAGCATTGACACCATAAGACTTACAATGCATAAAATGTTGTACATTATAAAATGTTTCACTATTTCATTTTTCACTTCTTTCTCCAAAGTAGGTATAATCCTGATGAATGTCTGTTATGTTGGAACTTTGTATTTCAAAGAAAACCGAGACTTTTCCACTTTCAAAATACTTTTTGTGTCTTCTTCGTCGACATCATGTATGTTGTAACAGATTTCACATTCTCAGACACAGAATAAGCTTTAGCAAAATTAATTGGGCGTTGGTCAGTCTGGGTCAGTCCTAGGCTTCTTCACTTTTACCTCGTATGTTATGCACGTCATCAGCACTTGAAGGTGACGAATAATTATAATATTAAATAGAAAAATGTCAAAACTGTGAAGAAAGTATCTACAACTTGATCAGATGTATGCAAAATTAACAGAATTTGTGTTGGAAAGTGACAATAGAGAACATCAGTAGTCCATTCTCTACAAACACTGTAGGGGCAAGAGGGATATAATGACCCAGAATGAAGTTGCTACACCATATGATGTTAACTGTGTTGACATGCACTCTACAGCCACCCAATGAAACTGTCAGATTACTTTTCATAAACTATGTTGTTGTTTGGATCTCCTCCATTTGCCATCTTGCATCCCAATAATATTTTTTTCTAGCGAAGAATATCTTCATCAGCACCAATCTTCATGATGGCTTCATGTTCCGAAAGATGGTCTTTATTCATTATTTGCCAATTTCGACATAGTGGGCAATAAAGTGATGGATAGAGTGACATTCTGTGAAAGTCGGTAGGGAGATTTTACTTTGTTCCAATCTTAGTATATACTGTATACATTTTTTATTGTTTATAAAACAGAATTTCTCATCCTACACAATTTCTTCATTTCTGCTATGGTCTGACAAAGCTTACACAGCAGATTTTCTAAAATATTTCATTTCTGGAGTGTTTAATCTTCTTAAATATTGTTTTTATAGCTTCAAATTTCGCTACCATACAGTGAAGTCAGTACTGCTGAAGTGTTGTATACTTTTAAGTTCTGTTCCCTTTTGAACCTGATTAAATATGAAAGTTTCATCTAATATGCCCCACTTCGATTATTGTGATTTTCTACTGACTGATCTCAATGTCAACCAGTCACAAAAATTACAACATGTTCATAATTCTTGTGTTCGCTTCGTCTGCGATGTCCATCGCGCTGACCTCATTGCCCCATCCTTTCAAACTCTAAACTGGTTTCAGCTTAACGAATGTAGAAATTTTCATTCTCTTATTCTCCTTTTCCAAGTTCTTCACACCTCTACACCTACTTACCTTGCCTCCCGTTTCAGTTATCTGTCATCGTATCACTGTCTCTTTAAATGCACGCAAAATAGCCTCACACTAGCCATACCAACACATAAGACATCATCATATTCATCATCATACACAATCTCGCTCTCGCGCTTGTGGAATACCCTACCCAGTGACATCAGAGACTGTCGGAATTTAGTAGTGTTCAAAAGCAAACTTATTAAGCATTTTCTTACTGCGTAGAGTAGGTTTAATTTGTACTTAATCAATAAGAGAAATGCTTCTCTCTTCTTAACTTTTACAATAAACTGTCTAGCCTTTATTAATCAGTTAATCTTTTAGTACTTTGATTTTTATTGTATCCGTAAATTTAATATTAATTGTAATTATAATTGTAATTGTATTCTTAATATTGTAGTTGTAATCCCCTGGATAGGGGAAGAGAAGGCTTGATGGCCTTATCTCTACCAGGTTAAATAAATAAAAATAAATATCTAATATTATTTTATTATTTTTGTTAGAAATCTTTTTCATCTTCATATGTTAATTTGCATTCGAGATAGTTAAATCCAGTTACATATTTCAATATTTTATTCTCTATAGTACTACTATTTTACTCCTTAAGGTTGTTGACTTAAATAGCTATGGTTTTAGGTTTCGAGGCCGAAATATTCACACTAAAAAAATCATTCAAAATATTGTTGAAAAGAAAAGCATCTCTTTGTAAATCATTATCTGAACTAAACATGATTATCTCCATGGGCATTTAATAGTGTGTTATGGTTTATCATAATTCCTTGAGTAAAAATTTTATTCAGTTCAGAAGCTCTTCAGTTTATGAACACATTAAGTCTAAGCAACGTAGGTAGCAGTAGATAATTCGGTCTGATACTCTTGTTTTGTTTTAACTTTTTTATTTTATCATTTACTTTTATTTTCATATTTGTAATCAATATATTTCTATAATGTTATGTAATAACTCATTTTCAGTTTGTTTCTGTGTAGGTGAGTATTTTAAATAGTAAAAGGTTTTTTTTTTACCCTATCATATGCTTTTACAAAGCATGAAAAGCCTGAATGCGTTTCTGAATAAAATTCTCTTAGTTTGTATATAATAGTTTTAATATTAAAACATACACTATCAGTGCATTCCCTTCCTTTCCGAAATCCACTTCGACATTTTTATAATATAAAAGCTTTTGATCTTTAATTTAGTAATTCCCTTTAAATTTTGTAACATGTATTTAATAAAGATATTTCTTTGTAATTTTCTGGATTTGTTATAGATTTGTTACAGATAGAGTCTGAAAATCCTATAAAATAGCTTCACTCATATAAATTTCACTTTATCCATTCAGTTTGGGTAAAGTGAGAATTAGAAGTAACATTTACTTAACAGTGATCTTTATCAGGTAAAGGGCGAACTGTCCACATCCCTCTGGATAAAGTGCCTTCATTTGTAACGGGCCTGAACATCCTTACAAGCTTATAACTCTCCGCACACCTCACATACAGTAGATAATTTGCTAAAAATGGCTGCAAACTGTGAATCACGTTCTGGATGTAAACAGGAGTTTCAAGGAAGTTACGGTGAGTTTCTTCTCTCTTTCTCTGTTACGGAGGAGGGTGTGAAGGCTTGCACTGCAGCCTGAAACTTATTGTGCCGACTTGATCTCCTTAGATTGGGATGACTGAGGTCCACAGCACCGCATTCTTGTAAGTATTGTGATTCACTGTTTGGTGCTGTCGATTCAACTACACGGCACCGAGGTCCAACAGAGTTCACGATGAACGCTCCTCTATCCCCTTCAGAGTTCTGCATCCTCCTCAGATCAGAAATGCGAATCACTTGGCTCAACCTTTGTATTTTTTATTTTAACAAAACTTATTCGACATTTAGAAGATGTAATTGTGTATATTATGATGAGTTGAGACTCCACCATCACCATACAAACAACATTTTTTTTAATGACCTATTTTCAAGGTATTATTCTTTGAAAATTAGTTAATATATCAAAATTTGATGCATTTACCAGTTTTCAAAGTGTTGTATTTTCAAAATCTTTAAAGTTATAATCGTGGGACAGGCATCATTGAAAAGCTTATGAAGTGAGCTTTCAAATGTTACCTTATGACATGGCCTGGGACAAAAACTAACTTTTCAAGGTCATCCAACATGATTTTTAAAAATATATTTTATCTATCATTTAATGTATTAACTATGTTCCAAGTTTGAATTTACAATGATAATGGGATCAAGAGATATAAATTAAATATTAAAGTATCCTATGGAATTTAAAACACATTTTCAGGCAAGTTGTGTTGCGCCTATAATTTCTGAACTACAGGTGAAGGATCAATGCATCCAACGCGACCTTGATTTGGAATGGGTGACGTCATGTAGAGATACGAGGGAGTGGGAAATCAACATCCGAGGTAGTGTAGTGTAACTCGAAAATGCGAAGCAATAGAATGTTCACAGTGGTATCAAACGGTTCGTAATGAAACCCTTATTTCCATTGTAAAACTGTGGTGGTGAACCATCGCCAGTAAGCTTGATGTAGATATAAATATATCATGTCAATCATATTTCTGTTGTTAAGTTTATTTATTTATAGACTTTTTAACATATAAGTCATATTTGCATGTATAGGATCTTCGAGTATATCAGTAGGCTATGAACTATTGTTGTGTTTCTCTCTTTCTGTTGTTATGTATTATATGTGGGTTGTATTCATTTTAACTGATTTCAATTTTTAATTATTATGAGTATCATGGTAATGGTCATTATGGCAGTGATGAGTCATAGTATATACATTTTCAGTTTGCTTTTGTGATTGAGAGAAACAATGGAAAACCTCAATCAGATTGGCCAATCACAGGGTTTGAACTCGGAACCTCCTGAATGTGTGTCCAGTGCATTACCACTGAACCAACTTGCAACAATACAACTAATAACCAATATAACAGTGTTACCGCAATTTCAAGCTCGAAACAACTTTTATTTACTTTTGTACCAGTATCTTAACAGTTACAACTCATTTCTGATATTTAAGTATGTGCCACATTTTGTCGAATACACTGAAATAATTAAACAATTGTCTTTAGAGACAATTAATATTAGGTGCCCTCCACAAAACTGGCTTCATTTATACACCGACGGATCCTTGATCTCCAGAGAACAAGGTGCTGGTGCAGGTGTTACGTGCTGTCTCTTCTCACTTTATAGATCTCTTGGATATGGAACAACAAGTTTTGATGGAGAAATCACTGCAATAAGTGAAAGTCTCAGGAATCTTCTCTGCCACATCAATAAATTTAAAAATGCAGTTATATTGTCAGACTCCAAAGCAGCTATTCTGTCAATAGTCTCCAGACACACACCTTCATCTCAAATAGCAGAAATAAATAAAATGCTCTCTCAATTAATATCACTCAATAAAAGAATTGTATTCCAATGGATACCATCCTATTGTGGAATCCTGGGAAACGAGAATGTGGATGCTTTAGCAAAGAAGGGCAGCACTGCTACTTGCAGACCTGTTACTAAATCTACGTATTACTCTGTGAAAAGATTTATTAAATCTACATACTTAGAATTCAACAAACAAAATGTGATAACACAATCTCAAGGGAAAAAATGGAACTCTCTGCATCATAATCTACAATTAATTCCCGATTTACCATGCAAATCGTCTGTAGCTGCATTTAGATTGGCAACAGGCCATGATTGTTTGGCTAAACACCTGCATAGAATTGGAATATATCAGTCCCCTAACTGCCCATTGTGCAACTCAAACCAAGAAATGGATTCGGAACACCTCAAAATCTGTGTTTCAGTGGCTGGCCATGATAATATCTTTGAAAAATATTGGAGTGCAAGAAGTCAAATGACTTTATTGTCAAACGCCTGGCATTAGAAAACAACAAACAAGAACAACATTTTGTCGAATACCCCACACACTTTTTTCCCAGATATACAAGTTAAAAATAGGGGTTAGTGGCTTATCAGAATGAAGTTGGCTACATTGTCCGATTTTCCTCCCATGCAACTCCTAAGATGGTAGCACATGCCATTATGTTCCCGCAGAGGTATTTCAATTGGTAACATTGTTAGATGGTGTTTAGATTAGCAGTACATGTCAGAACCAAGTTCAAGTGTGATAAGAGTATAGTTATACGAAATACGAAAAGCCTGAGTGCATCTTATATTTTCAATGGATCCATGATGCACGGGCATGCATATCGCTCCCTCTTGTTGAAAAGAGCTTCAAAAAGTGTAGCATTTCCAGTCAGCTGGACAAAATAGAGGACGATTGTGTATGGAAAAGTGAGAGTGCAGGCAATGCTCGAGTGACGACATTTGTGGTGATAACAAAAACAGCACAGAGTGAAGAAGTTAATAGTGATAGCATGTATTTATTATAACAAACCACGTAGCATCATACAAAATAAATGTAGTTAATTTGCTGATGCGTGCTATTAATGTTGATTAAGGATAGGGACGGGTGGCGGGCTTATGTGAGGGCAGCAATGAACCTGTGGGTTCTGTAAAAGCCAGTAAGTAAGTTGTAAGTAAGTAATAAAACACCGACAATCGTGCAATGAGCATGTAATGGATATGAAATGGATCGTGTTCCAGGATAAAATTTATTGTTAAATGAACTGTATTATGTTTGTTTCTAATTTTTCGTGAACACATTTGTTGAAAGTTTTACTTACTTTACTTTACTTTACTTTACTTTACTTTACTTTACTTTACTTTACTTTACTTTACTTTACTCTAACTTTTACTTTTACTTTACTTTACTTTACTTTACTTTACTTTTGACCTTTCAGAAGTGGGGAGAAAATACCGTGTACATACCTATATTTTTAACAATTTTGTCATTGCCACCAACTCTGTGCTTTTCCAACCAAATGCACTTTACATTGTACTAAAATTTATAACTTCTGAGCATGTAGTGGTTCCAAATTTAAATTTCAAACATAGATAGGACATTAAATTATAAATAAATGTATTATTTAAAACAAAATTCAAAGGGCGCAATTTCTATAATTAAAAATGAAAGGTCATAATTTCTGACCTTGACATTTGTAAAACTGGTAATGTATCTAGGGAACCTATCATTAGAAAGGGTATGAAATCAGATTTCTAACAGTTTTTGAATGAAGTCTTTACATTTAATTTTAGCAGCTATTCTATCAATAGTCTCTAAACACACACCTTCACACAAGACTGGCTGGCTTGCTCTGTTCACTGGCTTACTGACTGAACTAATCATGAATCACTGTCCGAGTTCACTCGCGTTTCTTCTTTTATAACCATAGCGACGTAGCCTGGAAAGTTCGAGTTCGCGATTTTTCGACACGCGTCCAGATAGCACTCCAGAGAAAGCACTCAAACAATCCGGACCCCTCCTCTCCGCTGCGATCACTCCTTCCCCTTTCTTCTCTCCGCAAGCACCAGATGCATGCGCAACCCGCACAAAACACGGCCGACTTAGCCTCTCCTCCGTCGGTCGTGAGATCGAATCTCACATTGTCGTCACAATATTCTTTGCCTCTCGATCAATATGCACTTCTCTTTTTCTGTATTCTTATACTCTCCACTAAATGATGGGTGATTTCGCGTAGAATGGGTAATAACTTCGAAATTGTACGACTAATTTTGTTGAAAATATAGAATTCGTGAATCATTCGTCATATTACGCATTTGTCAAAGATCGTCACTATTAGTAGCAGTCTTTTGCCATCGACGTTTCTTCCCTGATGTACTCAGTGAAGTTCCTTCAGCTTCATGTTATTTTTGGTTAGGTAAAATCCTCTTCACTGTTGTTAGACACCTTGTTTACCTCTGCTACTTTCTGTACCGTATTTTTGACTACTCAGCCTATTTATTCATAAAATTGTATACTTTGAGGACAATCTCTCTTGTTCATCCCCTTTCAGGAGGCCTTTAGTTTAAAAAGTATTGGCAGCATCTCACTCAATAACACACGCATTGCATTCAACAAGCTTACATGCCGACTTCTTCTTATGAACGGAGCATACTTTTCCTCAGTGTCACTGCTCCTCCCTTTCCTACCCCAGCCCCTTTCCTTAACCCAACCCAGCACAGGACTCCCTCATTAAGACTCGCTTGTTAACTTTCTCTTTCTTCACAAGTGTCAAATAGATTTGCGAGACTCATATTTGTTGTAATGTGCTTCTATTCTTTCTGAAGCCAGCTTGTTCTAGTGTTAGAAGGTTGTATTTTACTAGGCAATAATGAACAAAGACCATCGATCCAATTATCAAGCCATCGCAAATATTAATGCCAATGAAAATTCTCAGCCAGAAAAATACTATTTGGATGCAATTAACAATAATAACAGTTTTTCCTGTCATTCTGTGCCAATAGGTGTTTTATTTGTGTAAAGATTATTCTTGTAGTTAATATCATGATTATAATATTTTTAATGTCAGAAAGTAGTAGTATCATCTATTGGATCCATAATCTCATTTGTAGGAGTATTAATATTTATTTTCATTATATGAGAAAGTATAGGAACTAATCGACAAATTTTATTCCCATGTGCTTTCACCTCTACCTCTCGTGCCTTCCAACAGAAGGCAGTGTCACTAGTCGTTTTATAGAGATGGTAGGAAGCCAGTCACGGCCCTTGTGTAATTGGTACTGTCCTACATTTGCCTGGAGCGACTTGGAAATCATGAAAGTGCAGCTCAGAGCGAAAATCGGACCTCAGAAATACTAGGAAGCATACTAACCACTACCATCACTGTTATTGTTGTCATCATCTTAATCAAATATGAAATCTCCATGCTACTTATTTAAAAGTTTTCATTTTTAAAGTTCGGCTTTATACTATTGCAAACTCATGAACTTCTGGTATTTTTCATTCTCACTCCTTACAGACATCTGATAACTTATCCAAGTCTTTCAAGGCACTTTAATTTAAAATAATTAATTATAAAGTTTCATTATTTACTCTGCATGAATGATATACAGGGTGTCTCATTTATCTTAGAACCAGTAGGACAAGCCATAAAAACTGTTCAGAGGTAACGAAACTTCATCCCATTTTAACATATAAGTTTATCATTTTCTTTAAGTACACGTTACGATTATTAAAAAAATTACTTTTTGAAAAACCCTCACAGGAAGAAGTCTGGTGGCATCAAGTCTGCAGGACATGTTGGCAATGAGAAATTATCCCACAACAAAATGATTTTATTAGGAAGGTCATGCATCAGCTAGTGGTGTGACTCGTCATGCCATCCTGTTAAAGTCATACATATTGTAAATTTACATCGAGGCACTGCAGCTTGGACTGAAAAATGTTTGTAACTTATACACATAACATTGTGCCATCACAATAGCTGTTTCACCAACCTCTTCAAAAAAGTATGGTCCTTTCACATGTACGTCTGATATCACACATTGTAAGTAAATTCCTGATAGTGTACTTCTTGTGGATTAACATCATACCAAAAACTAGAGACATAACTGCTCAAATGAAAATGAGCCTCATGAACAGGTTAATTACAGATAAGTCATGTTCACAGAGAGTGATAAAGTCATTGGAAAATTTAAATCTTTGTGCTGCATCTTTCTTGTTCCCTCACCACTTGTACAATCTGGATTTCGTATGGAAACAAATGCAAGTCATTCATCAGTACCTATTCTTTGCATTGATTTATGGCTCACTTCAGTTAGACTTGCTAAATGACGCACAGATTTGTCTGGATTGCCACCACAACTGCAGGATCAGTGTCAACTGCCCTAACCATGACAGACCGCACAGACTGCTTCAGGGTCAGAATACTTGCAATGGAGTGCAACATCGTGCCTTTAGTCCATAGCCCATAATGTGCTTCACTAGAGAGCACGTTCTGAAGTATACCTCTGCAGCTTTGGTTCTCTGCTCTACACTCCAGGACTCGATGAGTTCAAATTTCCTGACGTTTAGAACTTCTGAAACAAAAAGAAATATGTTTTGATCCTTGGTTTGGACACAGTATATGTTTCAAATGGTTTCAAGATACATGAGACACTCTGTAGTATATCGAAAATTTCAAATGATAGCTGATGTTTAGGAAATTGTGTATAAAAATAAAACTTTTGTTTGCTTCTCAGGTTGGTCAACCCATGTATGTTCTATGGCAACAGAATGAGCAGCCAAGCACTCTTGTGAGTGCCCTGATTACTGATCGAACATCAATACCACGAAGGTAAATACGAATTCTTTAATGTAATGTTTTCGTGATTACAAGCTGTAACTGGTGCATTTTGAATATTCCATAGCTAAACTAATATATTATGTAAATACGGTATATTTTTTATCTTTCAGAACTTTGCGTAAAGGCCCTTCAAAATAAGTGAAATCTTAGTCATGCGTTTTTCAATATCCAGGAGAGATATAGAAAAAGATACATAGGTTGATTTTTTAGTTCTGGCAGCTATTTTTTTTCTCAATATATAGCATAATTACATGGTTCTGAGTTGTGCAAGTCTTCGATTTAGTCACCAGCATTGCGTACAACGTGTTCCCAGCGATGCGGAAGCCATTGGATTCCATTTGCACTGCTTAATCTGTTGATGGTGTGAATAGATCAGTCGGTTGCCTGTAAAAGTCTTCAACTGTTCAGAAGCGAATCCTGCAAAGTGCGTCCTTCATCTTAGGAATTAGATCGAAGTCGCAGGAACTTAAATCTGCAGAATATGACCAGTGATAGAGCACTTTCCAGCCCCAGCGATTGAGCAGTTCAGACACAACTCCTGCTGAATGCGTCCTAGCATTGTCATGCAGAGCGATGGGTGGGTTATCCATAAAGTGTCGCCGTTTTCTTCTCAGAGCTGCTTGCAGATTGTTTCTCAAAAACGAACAGTAGTAATATGCATTAACATTCTGCCTTGGGAGAACGGTATGCTTTAAGATCACATCATTCCAATCCTAGGCAAGAATCAGCATAGCCTTCACATTGGTGGGGTCTGCTGAACTGTTGTTTTTCGTGGTGACCCGTGATGACGCATTTGTCTGATTGGCGTTTTAGCTGAGATTCATAAGATCTGGCCCAGGTCTCATCAGTTATAATGATACGCCATCCTCTCCTTCGCGTTCATAGCACTGCAAGAGAGTACGAGAAGTATCATATCACTACCATTCCTGCATGCGGAACCCATTTTGAGGCAATTTTCCGCATTTTCAAGTGGTCCTCCAGGATGTGAAGCACAGTCAAAGGTGCCAATCCTGTATCTTGCACTAACTCACGAATTGTTAAATTTTGATCCGTCTCCACTAACGAGGACACAGTCTGCACATGTTCGTCACTTACTGGTGGCTGACCAGATCGAGGCTTGTCCAACACACTTTCACGTCCTTATCTGAAGGCTCTAACCCACCTTGCTACCATTCAATAAGGTAACGCAGCCGCACCGCAAGCCTCTTGCAGTCCTTGATGACACTGTTGTGCCGTGCGACCTCTAGCACATTAAGTTCTAACAAGCTTCTCTGTTGCTCCTTCGAAAACATTGCGACTGTATTCTGCGACCGCTTGCTCACAACTGCTCGTCATATTGTTGTCACTGTGAACGGACATGGAGGGGGAGGACGAGTTCATTAGCTCTGAGAGAGGGAAGGCATGTAAGCAACCTCTGGTATAAACGATATTGCCTGGCTCCTTTGCACGACATCGCTGCAGCATAGTTGCCACTGCTAAAAAATCAACCCATGTATTAACAGAATAACTGTAAGTGGTATGCAAATGAGAACGATGCATTGGTTAATATAAATAAGGGTTTTACTATATCAAATTAAATACTATAGAAGATCATCATACAAGATTCACGTACTAAGAATTTCTTGTGTTATGAATCCATAAAATTTCGATTTTATAGAACTAGAGGAACCAAAGTGTTTCACAAGCACAGCTCTTAGCCATGGTACCTACTTTGGTCCAAGGTTATATAATAAAGTAATTGAAAAATACCCAAATTTAGAGAATTTTAGTATCAGAAATTTCAAAAATAGCATTAGGAATTTAATTTTTAAAGAATATATAATAGTTTAATATGTATACGTATATTTGTATGACTTAAATTGTTAAAATTGAAATTGTATTTTTTAAAGTTAATTTATTCGTATAATTTTTTTTTCCTTGACTCACTTTGTGTCAAATAGCTATCTCTGTTTGTGTTAAGTGTGTGTTTAGATAACTCCCTGAACACGAGTTTTTACTCCTTCAGGGAAGAATTAAGACTATTTTTGTACATGTTATGTTACTAACAATAAATAGTAAACAACATTGTTGACCAGTTGTGCAGAATGTGTAGATAGTTAGTACCCCTCATCCTCTCCTCAAGTAGAGATCTGACTAGACCAACAGCGTTCGCCCTGGGCTACCTCTCCCATACGTGTTGGGGGTGCGTCAGTTCAGTTTTCCACCATGACACGTTTTGTCTCAGTCCCCATGTTTTCATTGGGCTGAGATCGGCCTCACAAGAATTCCTCGTGAGAACTTTCACCCTCACACATACACAGAGCATGCACACTCTTCTACGTACTTTTATTGCATTAGATCCTTGCAAGCCGAAAGTCCCCTGAGCTTGGGTTGAAACATCACAATTCTGGCCCTCTTTGTAGAGTAGAAACCCTGGATGCCCTGTACTGTGTTACCCAATGGTGATGGGTACTGGCTGGAATTCCATAGTGTCAAGATGCAGCTGTACTTGAAATATTCCCATGACCAAAGTGATCACTCTTTCACGAACGAACTGCCTATGGTGAGGCGTGAGACATGGCTACGTAATAAATCGTGGTATAAATCAGTATTCTGGCTATAACTAGTCAAACAGCTGCTTGCTAACAACAACAGTGCATGTCAGTGAAATACATCATGAGTGTTTTGTTTCGGGCAGGTCAGTCAGAGTAGCATACCTTATTTAATATTAAATAGTGTTAGGAACTAAACTTATAGTTAAAAAATTAAGAAATTAGCTGGACTCGAATATGGATAACTCTTATTTCGTTGTCAAACCTTGTACAATTTAACTACTACACACTTCGACTACAAGTCTTTGCCAATATATGCTTTGTACATCATGGACACCTGGAAAATTATTCGTTGTTAAATTCGTGTATTTGGAAGTTTCACAAGTTACATCATTATCTGAATTAGAAATGGATACCAGTAACAGCAGAAGGTAGATACAATATTTCGGTACGGCGAAACTGCAGTCACCATGACGACATGTTCAAGCCAGTCATTTTTTCTTTCCATGAGTGTACATCTTAGTATTTTTTATTTTAATTAATATGTTCCAGCACACTCATTCTGTAAACTAACCACAGAAAGGTGTTTTGATGTCTTTATGTGTAGAGTTAGAGCCATCTTCAATTACAAGCCGAAGCATGGGTAGGTTTGGCAACGCTGAGTGGAGGCAGGCTGAGGCAAAATAAAGGCATGACGTTTGACGTTTTAGTGCTTTGATTTCGTTGTCACATGTACATTTTCGACAGTAATTGATACAAAACTAAGTACATATGATCAAGATTCTGTGTATTGATGTACGTAATTTATTACAGAATCCGAAATGGTATTTTATTCGAGTTTCAGAATACCGCGTAAGTACTTGCATACAGCCAGTTATAACTTTAAAAAAATTAAAAGCATACGTGTTTTTTATTGATGGTGCAAGGAAAAATAAATAAATACTTAAAGAAATGTTACTTATACCAAGAATAAATAAAATAACGACGTACTTTCGCAGTACCCTATTCCAATCAATTAACCATTATGTGGCTAGTAAATTGACAATGTTTTGCCGCTTTATGTTGTTTCACCTCTGACGTGAAAGGTCTAGGATATCATATATATTTTAATTTCATGTGATTATCTGTTGTGCTTTTCTATAAATATTTCAGATGCCCAGGAAGCCAGTTTTAGTTTGAACCTCACCAGTCACCATAACAATACTGTATCCTGAATTATTTGTTACAAATTTTCTAAAATATAATTTTAAATAGGCCAAGGCCAAGTATTAAGATCTATGAAAAAATGAAGAAACATATCTTCAACATAATACGTAACAAAACACATCATTATCTATTAAGTATGTGCCAATTAGCGTAAACTCAGTGAACTTTAAATCCTGTAAATACAAAGTGAAAAAAACATGTTTATAACTAATTTATTACAAAAGAAATAATATTAATAAATAAAGCTTGAAAATCAACAAAGTGAGTGTATGCATCTACAAATTATAGTTAGTTCTGACGTATAGCAGGCATTCCGAATCATGAACAAAACTGCAACATTTATGGGATCACAAAACAGCTGTTTACAACGAACTTGAAAATCAACGACGTAACTTTATTGATATACCAACAATTTGGCTAGAATTCTGATACACCACAAACCACAAGTAAAACTTGTAGTTTATACAATATTATTTTAATATTTATAAGAATTGTCAATCACTTTGTCATTAATAATAACCGTAAAAATTGCTAAAGACTGCAGCCATGTTCTTGTTTTTATCGCCAACACGCACTTAGTTTATAATACATCAACAATTAACGTTTGGTACGACCGCGAACATAATTCCATCGACACACACTTATATTGTAACATTAATTTACATTGAAAATCAGCATTAGCACAAACACGTGTTCTGGATAGTAGGTTGACAGTTAATTACAGTGTTGCCAACGTATGGCTCCGGCTTGTAACTGAAGAAGGCTCTGGTAGAGCTGTTCATTTTACTATTATTTCTTGATCTTCCCAACCTTTCATAAAATGAAAAAAAATCACTGTCCAGTCTGCTCCTAGGATGCATATTTTGTTGGTACTTTAAGTTTCTGCTTTCCTCTCTGTTTTTGTGTGTGGAATTTAGTTTTTACATAATATGTGGAAATCGGATTTGCAAGTTTAGGAACTAAGTTCTTAGAGTTAATGTGTATTAACTTTCCTTCGTGTTGCAGTGTGATGCAGATGGTGATCTCAGGGGTCCGTTGCAATGACTTACTTGAACCTCTCAAGAAGCTTGCAATTGAAAGACAAAAGCTCAAGGGAAAAGGAGTAAACCGCAGTCACTCCTTGTACTGGGACGTCTTGTTTCTTGCCTTCACTGTCATGGGCAGGCACAATATTGACCATGGTGTGTAAAATGTGTTCATTGCATGTTGTACGCTCTTCTTTACAGTTTAAAATGAATAAATAGAAATAAGAGTCATAGACCATTGTGGATAAATTTCACTCTCAGTCACTCTCTGGATATCTTAGTAATAGCAAATTTCCAGGACAATGTGCCTCTCTGTGGTTATGCGTGTCACAAGAATTACTTTAATTTTCACCTTAGCATATTGTAACAATACAGAATATTATTTCATTTGTTTTTATAATGTCAGGTCTTAGATTGGAATATAATTAAATTCGTTCCTATCAGTTTCAGCCAGAACAAACTAATTCCGATAGCATTGATTCTCGCAGTAATTCTGATATTGTAAACATAAACATGAACATGCTTGCAGAACAATATTTTGGTATAATGCAGTGAATATACAGGGATTATGAGACTGTGCTATTGGGATTTAGCTAAGGATGAATTTTTGTGCATAACAAAATCCTACATTCACTCAGTTAATTGTATACCATGATATTTTCACGATTGTAAAACGTAACTTAGCAGTAAAAGCAAAGAAAACTAAAAAAAAAAAAAAGACTTAGTAACATCATCTAATCCAGTAAATAACACTTGGCGACATATATGCTACAAGTAATTCATATCCTGGATTAATTCATTGCCATTGAATATAAATACCATCATATACAGTGAGTGTTATAAGAAATCCATTTCCAAACCCCAGTGGTGTAGAAAAAACCAATGTAAATATTCAGTATTGCGATTTAAAATGTAATATAATAGTGCATGTGTAATTAATTACTAAAAGTAAATTAAGGCTGCTAAGACACATACCTTGCTTATTGAGACAATTCAGATCTTGAAAATTGCCTACTTATTTCCTCATATGGAAGACAGTAGTATTCTTTGGCACTGATAGATCAGTTGCTTTGGCCTCTGGCAATGGTTCTCGAACTTCTCAGTGCAGGTTAGTTGAATTGTATGTGTGTGTATCCAATGCCTACTCCATTTTTGTGATTCGGGTTAGTTGTAATTGTATTTAAGGCTATTGTTTCAAATTTCCATTCAATATTTCATTGTTGATATTTATTCTTCAGCATCTAGGGTCCAGAAATGTTAGAGAACTGAGTTTTGTCACCAATTCTTTCTTTAATTACATTCCAGTATGGTCCAGAATTGAAATCACGGATCTAAGATGGGGACCATTGTAAGTTAATTGAATTTTTGGAAGTAGAGATTATAGAAATTTTGCAACTTTCCAAACTGCCAGTGTGAATATAATATTTGATGTGAAGTAAATCTTTCCGACTGTATTGTCTAAAATAATTTTGTTTTTAGAACTTGATATGCACTTGAATATTCTGTAATTAATAATTAGTGTCTTTTTTTCTTTATACAAAAGGACATCGTATTCAAAAGACTTCTATTTTTGGCTATTTATTTTCATTCTTTTACATAATCCAAATTGGAATTAAAGTTTTGTTGTCCTCTTTGCAAGTTTGTGCACACCATCACAAATGATTACTTGCGCTGTTCTTTGAAGCAAATACAGAGTGGACTATAGTTGAGAAGCCATCAAGCATCGAGTCATTGTTTAAGTAACCAGCTAGACATGCCAAGATTAACTATTTTGAACGTTTTGAAGTTTACATTGAAAAAGCGAACTTATCATATTCACAAACTAAACAGCGAAGATCATGGAGATCTTAGGGCAGTGTGTTGTAATTTAATTGAGGCTGTAAATGATGGAAACCTCTTGGATCATATCCTGTTTAGTGACGAGGCTACATTTAACATTTGTGGTAGAGTTAACAAACATTGCTATTGCATATGGAGTAGTGAGCTACCACACTCTACCTTTGAATGGCAAAGAGACTCGCCAAAAGTAAGTGTGTGCCTTGTGTTCACAAAAACCAGTGTTATGGTCCTTACATGCTTGCAGTCACAGGGACACACCTGACATGCAGGAACCACAGCTGCAGCAGGATGACATTGTTGATACAGTTGTCTTTCAGCAATTTGAAGCACCCTGTCATTTTGCGTTAGTTGTGAGAACATACCTCAACAGACACTCTTTGAACAGATGGATAGGCAGAGGTTCAACATGAGTATGGCCATCACGTTCACCTGACTTGACGCCTTTAGACTTTTTAATTCGAGGCTTATCAAGTGACGAGTGTACAAAACCAAAGTAAGAGGTCTACATGATCTGAAGAATCGTATTCAAGAAGCATCAGTGATTTCTGGAGACATGCTTAAAAATGTCTTTAGAGTTTCATACCAACATTCGACACAATGCTTTGAAATGGATGACGGTCGTGTTGAATTGCGATGAATTACATAATATGTGCATACCATAACAATAACCTCGAATCAGTTCATGTCCAAATAACTATTATTTCATGTCTACTCTGTATATCCAGATATTTCTATTCATGTATTTTTAATTTTTTCATTGAGCTACTAGATACATATGTGCCAAACATCAAATTTATGTTAATATTGGGATACTTTTGCTTTTAATAGATGCTGTACAACTTTGTACCTATCAGAAAGAAAGACGTTGATATTGTATTTTTCCTGTTTCGTTAATTGGTTCATTAAATTCTCATAGGCAGCCTTTTCAAAATGATCCTCTCTGCAGTAATTCAAAATCAATCAATTTTCCCCAAATAACTGGATCAATAAATAGCCTACTTCGGTGAAAACCCAGAGGAGTCATACTGACAGTCTCGTACTAACCATATTGTTTCGTTATCATTTCTAAGCATTTTGCTCTTTTCCGGTCCCTGCATTGATGATCCAATTAAGCATATAATTTTATTGAAAATGTCGCGAAATTTACTTATTTATGAATGAACTGAAACTTTTCCAACAATATTTCATAAAGTAACAATGCAGTTAGCCACTGACATAGCTCAGACAGTAGCGCATTTGCCTGCTGATTGGGAGTTGCGCTCGGGTATGGGTTTGATTCCCGCTCGGGCTGATTACTTAGTTGGGTTTTTCCGAGGTTTTCCCAATACTTTAAGGCGAATGTCATTTAACCTATAGCGAATCCTTGGCCTCATCTTGCCAAATACCATGTCACTATCATCAATTCCATTGAAGCCAAATAACCTAGTAATTGATACAGCATCGCTAAATGGCCAAGTAAAAAACAAGGGACGATGCTGGCTTTACGAGGGCTGGACCCAGGATGGATCCACACACTTCAGCACACATTGGTCCATTGTGCACACTAGATATGCGATGATTGTCCGAGTCTGACAAATGGCCAGGGTGGCATTCGTGAACCCGATGCTGACAGGTAGGCCATCCTACCTCATCCTGTGATAGAGCAAAGCCCCATTTTTTGCTGATAAGCCCCAGAAGCCCGGAGTCACAAGCCCTTTCTAATCATTCAACACTGTCAGGTGGGCCATTCTACCTCAGCGCCTGATGGAGCAAAGTTCCATTCACCTACGAGTAGCCAAGGGCCCAGAACCCCAAGCTTCCTATATCAGAATGATACTACCCCCAGGACTTCATCCCAGTCTATTTTTACTATTGCAGATGATAGATGGATTGATGAGGGAAACTGGAGTGCCCCTAGAAAAACCCTATGCACCTTTGTTCACATACAAAATGTTTATACAGCCAGTGCTGACATACTGCGGAGAAATTTTGATTACTTCACCTTTCATAAACGACATAGAATATGTTCAAAACCAAGCTCTCAGACTCATTACTGGTGGAATCAAAACAACTCCAATAGATTCTATGAGATTCCTCACTAATATTAACAGCATCAAAATGACAATAGAAGAAAAAGCACTGATTCAATATGAAAAACTTATCAGATTACCAGGAAACAATTGGCATTCATACAGTTCTCTCTGTAGATTTAAAACAGAAAATCAATATCCCGAATTTAAAAGGAAACCTACAAATTAAACCAAACCCTTTAACTCTCTTAAATATAGAATATAATCTAAATTTAACAGAAGAAATACTGAAATCAGAAGTAAACACTGAAATACTGAAACAATTGTCTTTAGAGACAATTAATATTAGGTACCCTCCACAAAACTGGCTTCATTTATACACCGACGGATCCTTCATCTCCAGAGAACAAGGTGCCAGTGCAGGTGTTACATGCTGTCTCTTCTCACTTTATAGATCTCTTGGGTATGGAACAACAGGTTTTGATGGTGAAATCATTGCAATAAGTGAAAGTCTCAGGAATCTTCTATGCCACATCAATAAATTTAGGAATGCAGTTATATTGTCAGACTCCAAAGCAGCTATTCTATCAATAGTCTCTAAACACACACCTTCATCTCAAACAGCAGAAATAACTAAAATGCTCTCTCAATTAATATCACTCAATAAAAGAATTGTATTCCAATGGATACCATCCCATTGTGGAATCCTGGGAAACGAGAATGCGGATGCTTTAGCAAAGAAGGGCAGCACTGCTACTTACAGACCTGTTACTAAATATATGTATTACTCTGTGAAGAGATTTATTAAATCTACATACTTAGACTTCAACAAACAAAATTTGATAACACAATCCCAAGGGAAAAAATGGAACTCTCTGCATCAAAATCCACAGTTAATTCCCGATTTACCACGAAAATCATCTGTAGCTGCATTTAGATTGGCAACAGGTCATGATTTTTTGGCCAAGCATCTGCATAGAATTGGAATATATCAGTCCCCTAACTGCCCATTGTGCAACTCAAACCAAGAAATGGATTTGGAACATCTCAAAATCTGTGCTTCAGTGGCTGGCCATGATAATATCTTTGAAAAATATTGGAGTGCAAGAGGTCAAATGACTTTATTGTCAAACACCTGGCATTAGAAAACAACAACAACCTTTGTTTACCACAAATTCTATCACGACATGGCCGGGGATCACACCTGGGCTGCCTGGATGGAAGACCACTTGAGCCACAGAGGCGGCATTTATTATTACAATACTCCCCTGACATTGTTGTGAATGCTGTCTAAACACTTTGCCAGAATCACAGATTGTTTTAATACACAATACCCATGTATCATGCCTTTAACATAATGGAATATCCTTTTAACTTGAAACTTTATTTGTACATGTATGGCAGTACTTAGAGTGAGAGAGCAGCAATAAAATAGTTCACGTTGGAATCAGTATTGTCACACATTCCTAGTAACTCCTCACAGTCATGTGTATCGCTATCACCAGACGATTCTGATTCTTTATTGTTGGACACACTCTTTTTAACACTTGATTCATAAAAGCTATCATTTAAAACATCATGCTCTAAAAAATTATCTAATACTTCTAGTTGCAAGTCAAGGAATTTTCGTGTAATTTCACTACCTAGCTCGCATATTTCTGCATTGTTATTATTAATTTTGATTGTTGTTTTTATCTTCACAGATGTTAAAATCATTTACTAGTAGCTGAGAAAAAATTTCTTTATGATTTTTATGCCATACCTCTCCATTGTTTGTCTTTTACTTTCTGAAGAAATATTACTAAAGGCTGATGTTGAGGGACTAGGTCTATCTGTCTAACACATTATCATTCACAGTAAGAACAACGTAGTTCCTGGCTTTAACAATGACCGTTGGATATTTTCATTTGAGTTTGTTCATACTGTCTTATCCTAAAATGTAAGATGTAAGGACAAAAGTTTTTTTTTTAGAAAATTGATTTTTTCCAAATCCCTTAGGCAATTTATACAGATTCAGAAGGCTGTGAAAATCTGTGTCATTTTTATATTTCTCAGATTCGCTTTTAAGTTACAGGCTTACATATTGCACAGTGATATTTTTTCATCTCATTTAAAACACAAAGAAGAATGTGCGACTGAAAATATATAACACTTGTCGCTTATTCAGTTGCAAGAATATTATGCAACACTCAACAGATTGCAGCACATGTATACTTTGTCATGTGCAGCATTTACTGGAGACTTCTTGAATTTCATGTTATGCTAAAAAATTACATTTACTCATCAATCGTACCTCAAACAAAGACGTACTCACGTCAAAAAATTAGTAAGAATATGTAGACGTTGGAGCTACAGCCACAGCACAGTTATCAGTGATCCAGTGACGTCATGGTCACTTCTTTTTGCTCTTAGTGCCAGCAAATGGAGCTGCATTCACAATCTGTACTACTCAATGTGTACGTTATTTTGTGCGAGATCGTGTGTATTTGCTTGTTTTCCGCACAGAACCAATACGTGGTAAGTGTGAAATACCACATTCAGTATTCCCAACGTAAAACACATAACAATTTCCCTCTTCTTACCGCTTAAGCGCGACATTCATTTTACTGCTTTAGGCTTTTAACATATTATTTTTAGAGACGTTTAACATAGTAATAATTATAAATTGGAAACTTACCACTGCAATTTCACCTAAATTGCAATGTTAATTATTGTTTTTAAATATTTGCAAAAATTAAGTAAAGTCTACTACTCCACGAAACTTATTGCATTCCTGATACAAGTAAGATTAAAGAAGCCGTGAAAAAATCAACGAGATTCCAGATGCCAATGTTATTACTGCAATATGTTATATAAATAATATTGTTAAAATATTAAAATGAAAAATAAATCATTACATAACCTTACCGTTTGTTTTAAGTTCACATTTATAGACTGGGGGAAAAAAAAAGACAGACATATATCACGGCCTGCTAGAGTATAGATATTTTTGTTTTCTAAAGTTGCCGTCATTAAACAGAAACAAAGATGGAGATTTCATTGCAACTAATTAGAAATTCGTCTTTCAGGTACGTAATAAACGATCTTCGCACAAAATAATGTACGATACATGAACGGTAGGTTTGTTTTCATGTTCTCGGAAATTAAAAAAGCTCAACTACGTTTCGCTTTTTCAATCTTTTTCTCGAACATGAAAACGTCAACACACCGCTCTTGTAACGTATATTACTATTACGAGCAACATGACTTTTTTTGTATGTGTGTGTGTGTGTGTGTGTGTTTTACTCTCTTTTAACATACTCATGTAAGTCAATCAGCCTGACGTCTGCATGACTATGATGGAATGCATGAGTGAAGTTTAGGTATTATCACACCCTGTCTTGAAAAACTAATGGACAGTTAGAATAATTATGTGGTTTCAGCTATGTTTGATCGCAAGTACATGGCAGCCTATGAACGACTGCCAGAAAGAGACCTGAAACTGTATCAGCGCTGTGACAGACCCCCCTCCACTGCTTCGCTGTATTGCAGACATTACTTCAAGGAGCTGGAACTCTGACAAGTCATTATCTCTCTGGGCTGTAAAACTGGGAATGCTGTGAGTATTCCTGTTTCTTTCCTGGATTTTAATTCTCATGCAGATCACGATGTCAGTTGATGTCCTATTAAAATAAGATAAATTGTGCTCCAGCAGAGCATGATGGCTCAGTGGTAGAACACTGGACTTGCAATTGAGAGGTCCTGGGTTCAAATCCTCGGACTGGCCAATCTGATCGGGATTTTTACTGGTTTTCTTGATCGCAAAATAACTAAAAATTTAATTACTTAAAGAATGATAAATGTCGAATTCGTTCACATTTCCACTACTAGCATGCAGATAATCTTCCACAAGACATTAATTCCCACTTGGACATTTCTACTAGATGGAATGGTTCGTAGAAGTGCTGACAGATGGTAGCAACCCAGTGTATCAGTAACAACAACAATGAACAGTGATCTTGCAGTTAATGTGGCTACAGATAAAACCAATTAAAAAAATGTGCTCTGTAGACATTAGCAATTATCCTGCAGTTAGAGTGATTTTCTCTGGACTCTAGTATTGTGTGAGGGTGTTTGGTTTTTGGGATGATTAAATTCAATGTACAGACCAGGAGGCGAGACCTGGCATGTAAAATGATGGGTGATCAGAAAGAGAGTTTGTTTCAGGATGGTTAATATTACACGAATCTTCCAACACAGAAGTTCAACTCAGATTAAAACCTTAGTATTGTTTCTTTAAAATCTGTTTTATATATTTGAATACTTGGTGGGATTATTTATAATATATAGAGAGTAGTATGTATACTCCTCCTTTTAAAGTATTTAAATTAAACTCAAAATGATTTATAATTGTTTTACTTTTCACTTGAAATTTAAGATCATGACTTATTACTGTGGCAAGATGTGTATGCTGGGCGTCATCAGAAATATAATAAAGTAAGTTGAGCGACTGACCTGGTAAACATATAACCACAAATACATACAATGTCAATATAATTTAAGTTTGTAACAAAATAGTGACGAAATATGTAGAAGAGTTATGTGAGACAGAGAATCATCCAGATGACTTAGCTATAGAAGATGAAGCACCGTATCAGAAGACGAAAAAGGATTTTATATTCTAAGGGAAGAAGTTGAACTAGCGCTTAGGGAAATGAAGAATGGGAAAGTAACAGGAGTTGATGAAATTCCCATTGAATTAGTGAAATTCTTGGGTGAAGACAAGTAGATAATTCTATAATTATCCTACGAAATATATGAAAAAACGAATGGCCTAAAACTTTTATCGAGATGGTGTTCCTTCCAAAACCGAACAAAAATAATGCCAATTCAGGACTATCAATCTGATATCACACTCAGCGAGCATTCTCCTGAGAATACTGAATCGATGTTTATATTCTAAAATGGAAGAACAGCTGGAAGAAGAGCAGTTTGACTTCAGGAAGGGAAAAGGTACGAGAAATGCAATTGGACTGCTGTGAACAATTGCTGAAAGATATCTAGGGAAGAATAAAGAAGTGTATATAGTACTTGTGGACCTAGAAAATGGTTTTGACAGAGTGGATTGGAATACACTGATGGGGATTCTAAAGAAAATTGGTGTGGATTGGAAAGAGAGAAGGCTGTTCAGTAATCTTTATACGAAACGAATCAAAGTCAGGATAGGAGAGGAAATGCCAGAAGGAAGTGAAATAGAGAGAGGGGTACGTCAAGGATACCCTTTACGACCTACCCTGTTCAACATCTACTTGGAGGATTTAGTGAAGAACTGTTTTCAGAACATGGGAGGAGTGATAGTGGGGTGGGAGGAAGAAGAATAAAGTTTATAAGATTTGCTGATGATATGACATAGTTAGCAAAAGAGGAGATGATACTAAGGGATATGCTACAGAAGCTAAATGACAGCTGTGAGCAGTATGGGATGAAGATAAATGCAAATACGACGAAGACCATGGTCATAGGAAGAAAAGTAAAGAAGGTAAACTTGCGAATTCTAAATGAAGCAGTAGAGCAAGTGGACAGCTTCAGATGCTTGGGTTGCACTATAAGCAGTAACATGAGCTGCTGCCAGGAAGTCAAAAGGAGAATAGCAATGGCAAAGGAAGCTTTTAATAGAAAAAGGAGCTTCTTCTGTGGACCTCTAGAGAAAAGAACTAAGGAAGAGATTAGTGAAGTGCTTTGTGTGGAGTGTGACTTTGTATGAGGAAGAAACATGGACATTACGACGAAGTGAAGAAAAGCAACTAGAAGCATTTGAAATGTGGATATGGAGAAGAATGGACGTTTGAAGTGGACAGACAGAATAAGAAATAAAGCTGTGTTGGAAAGAGTGGGTGCAGAAAGAATGATGCTGAAACTGATCAGGAAGAGAAAAAGAAATTGGTTGGGTCACTGGCTGAGAAGAAACTGCCTATTGAAGGATGCACTGAAAAGAATGGTGAACAGGAGAAGAGTTCGGGGCAGAAGAAGATGTCAGATGATAGACCACATTAAGCCAGTGGAGCTCGCATATATTTTTCTAGCACAAATGCTCGCTCCGGGTCTGTCGGATCCAATCTAGATATTTTAAAAAATTATTATCTTAAGGTTATTATACAGTAATTTTTTTTATTGCAAATGAGAGTTTAACTATTTTTTACAATGAAACTTTTTTAACATATGAACTATTTGCTCTGGGTTTCAGAGACCCTGTGCAAGCTCTGTTGGGTTAAGATATTACTCTAACTGCAGGATGATCACCAGTTTTTGCTCCATTTGTATTGTATCTTTGGTCCAGAGAAAAAATACTTGTCTTTTCGTAACACTTTTGTATGTATTTATTTACACTGCAAGTGGGCAAGCCCCAGTGGCATGTTATACACAATATAAACAATACAGCATAAGATTACACTACACAATACAATTATACATAACATAAAATAACCTAATTAATAAGTGAACCTATTTTTACATTATAACCTACGTATGTATAGGCCCTACATGAGTTTCACATTGGTACTGATAATAATCTTTCACTTTTACTCTTATCTCATTCACTGTACTGGCACTATGACACATTCACTGACACTTTAGAACACAGTTCACTGATACTATAGAACACATTTCATTGACGCTATAAATTATCATTAATCTGAACTATTCACTGCTCTATAAAACCATAACTTCACTGACTCACCACGCTTCACTGATACAACAGTTCAAGTAAGACATACAATTACACCTTATTCATACTTATAAAGAGAACTACATTTAAACTAAATTTAAAATTCAAACCAAGGGAGTAACTCGTCAAGCTAAATAAATATATATCACCTTAATTTCAATTTACACTTTATACACAACTTTTTAAGTTATTCTTGAATCTCCTTAAGGAAGGACAGCCCTCAAAGACTGCTGCAGGTAGGTCATTCCAATCATTTATAGTTCTATTTAAAAATGAGAATTTACCTACATCCGTTTTCTGTTTCCTACATTTGATTTTAAAATCATGATCATTCCTCCCAGTGCGTTGGCTTCTCTAACCGAGCCGTTATGTCTACCCATGCTTTGTGACCTATATGTGCTCTTTTATTCTGATTTATAGGGCTACCGTGGATCACTGTAGCTTAGTAACAATAACTATTATTATTATTATTATTATTATTATTATTATTATTATTATTATTCTCGTCATCTTCTGTATCATTTGTATTATATTCATTTATATCAGTGGTGGGCAAAATGAACGCAACCCACAAGGCAGGATTTAAATGGCAACTACTTACTGTGGGAGGGGTTGCACTCTACAGTGCAGTGACGGGTTTACAGACAGTTGCGCCACTACACTCCTACCTACCATATGTAATTAGAATAGTCCATTCACGTGATATTTAATTAATCATTTTTCAAAGCAACTTCTTGGAAATTGGGATTTATATCTGTGTATGCTATTTTCAGTTTGCAAGGAGATGAGCATCACTTAAGCGGAATCTGTGGCTAGACTTGATAAATTTCATTTTAGAAAAGAGCTATTCGCACTGGTAGGTTAATGAACACATACTCATTTTTTAAGCAAACCGTCTAAGCAGTGGATATGTAGTATTGGACAGCTTCTTAAAAATTTTAACCCCCAGCAAACCTTCACATTCTGCTTTCAATAAACTATCATTTTGCAAATCCAGTACCTCTAACTGCAATTCTGGAATAACATTTTAAATTTCAACATGAAAAGGAGTGACAAAAAATGAAATCTTTCTCCATCCTTTGAAAATCACTGAATCTGTGTTCTTTGAACTCGTTTAACAGGTGATCTATTTTAAGGATGTACTTTTTTAAGTTAGCGTCCTGAATATTTGTAGCTGATCCTAAACATGCGAAATGAAAGAACCGCCTTTCTTGTAAGTGTGATATCCTCTCGATTCAGATGCTTCTGCGAAAGACATTGTATCACTAATGAAGCTCCAAAGTACAGGAGTCCAGTATAATCCGCCACGACATTTTCGTGGGGTGGGGAAGGGGAAGGTAGGGGGTAAGGTTGATGCTTCGCTGAGGTCTGACGTCACTACGGCAATGCCGCAGAAATGCCCGCCACTGATTTATATGATTCCATCCTTTCATTTTCAATTATCATTAGTTTTTTGTCATTACTTTAAATTATTCCAATGTACTTTTATTGTAATTTATATCATTCTTAATGTTTTTGTAATTAATTGTCTTGTGTTGAACTGTTATTGGTCCCTGGCTGTTGTACAGCACATTAAATATTAGTAAATAAATCAAATAAATTATTATTATTATTATTATTATTATTCTGAGATGTTTGTTATCTTTAAGAGCTTGATTAAGATTACGGTACTGCATTTGTAAGTTGGAAACTCCTTCATTTTGATACTTATTTTGGCTTGATTAAACTTTAATTCGTACTTATTTTCCAGGCAGTCACCAGAACAAACAATGCCAGGCATCCGTACCGTGTCTTGCAGTTACAAAGCAGTAGCAGGGTATATTTGCTGGTACTCAGTGTTGGAAAATGTGAATAGTGTGACAGACATTGAATTTAAAACCAATCATATTTGATTTTTGATGTAAATTAGTTTAGATATGATATTATATATATGTTTGCTTGTTATGAGTAATACTGGGAGGACACTGCTTCGTTACGCTCGTGGTGGAGGTGGTGAGTCTTCAGCATCACACTGCATCTGCATTTGGCAGCTTCACTCTCTGTATTACCGAGTTTCGGTTAATAAACTGAATAACACAAGTTCTTGTGCAAGTTTTTAACTACCGGTACTATAGTTTTATATATGCAGCACATGTTATTGAAGTCCCAAATGGATATGATGTACGAGTGTCCACTGAGCTCTTCTCCTGCTATGCCTTTACCTTTTTTTCATCCTCGTTAAATTTTCCCGAGAACTCTCTTGTCATTAAGAGATAAAGCATAATGAATTCATGCTTTCGTGATTCTTTCTCATAGTGGTACAGAGAAGTATATGACATCTATAGCATTAATCTTTAAGTGCTTATAGACAACATTTGTTCTAGGTAAGATTGAAATTTTAACTTGGATTTTATTAAAAATGTTTCTTTAGTTGATTCCAATGTCTCCAACGACTTTCCTGGACCCTACTAGCGTAGGAGTCTCAATTGAATCCATTTTTGATGTGAGGACACAAGGAAAGTGGAATTCATTATCTGTTATGAAGAAATGATCAGTGAAGTTAATGATTAGCCGAGTTAAATATTGACAGAAATAGCCGATAAATTTTGCTTACATATCAAGAGAGTTTTCTTTTATATGTCATATATTTACGACACTTGACCCATAGGTTTTCAGTTCAGTGGTGAAATGTATTCAACCATACCAAGGATAGGTGGGATTGTCCCGAATTTTTAATAGTGCTCAGAATTCGTACAAGTTTTTTTATAACTCACTTATCAGAGGATAAAAAAGCTAAGTTGTCATTTTGCACCAGCTTTTGGGAGACAAATTTGCTTAATAACAGTGATTGCCAGAGTCATGAGTTTTATGCCACTTTTCCAGGAAATATTTCATACGCCTACTACTATGTCATTCCACACTGGAACCTTTCTGATTAATTTCTGTCTTCTTAACTATGTTACAGTCTAGAACATAGTCCTCAGATTTGACCTATCCCTAGTCCTGGTCATTCACCTTATACAGGGACATCATTTTATTTTTACTAACATTTTTAATATTAACCTGTCTATACCTTTAGAGAACCGAAAACACCGCTTGCTCCCCCCTCCAAGACTGGAGTTCGATGATACTGGCGTAAAACACAAATCACTCTACTAGGTATAGGAAGGAAGAAAAGTAGTTCATCCATTTATGTAAACTAGGAAATATCGCGATTTTGAGTTTGATAATTTTCATTAGGTTTCTCTTTAATCAAAGTACAGTACTGTATTAAGAATAAGTGTTTTTACTCACGAAGTGAGTTATCCATGCGAACGTATTCATTATGCAGTGAATATTATACTGTCTACAGCACATTAGCGTACAATATAGAGAAAGAAGTTAAATTGAAAAATAATCATAATATGAATATTTAAACACAATTTTGAAAATGGTGGCCGTTCATTTCCATACAGGCTTCAGTTCTTTTGTGCATATTATCGCACTATAGACTAATGCATCTAATTCCAATTGCCAGTTTCGTCCTTCGTACTAGTAACTCATGTTGAAATAATTCTGTACTGTACCTACTCTATGTACTGTAAATTCAATCTTCACTTCTGCCCGACCCGAAAATATAAAATTACTCACATGCTATCTACTGTCCGTCCAAGTGGTTATGCCACAGGATTGTAGAAAGGGAGGAAATCACGTGACAGTTAATTACTTAACGAGGTCCTTTTATTTAAGTTAAATTAAACAGCTGTATAATATTACGTAAACTTCCAATTCCTAAGAGAAATTAATGTTTTCAGAAAAGAGCTAAGTCAGCCCAGCTATTACAGAGGGGCGAGCAGAAGCAGGTGGGGGAAATCAGGATGCGACGTAGGCAAACGGACAGTACCTGTGCGAAAATATGATTCAATATTGAAAGCTCTTTCGTCACTGGAAAACGCGAACATATTTCTGGAACGTACTGTGCTCAGTAACTCAGTACTGCTTACTATCTGCGGTCTTGGTTCTGTGTGGAGTTGGAACTTCCTTAGTAGAAGGGGTGGGAGTGAAGTACATTAAAAAACTCAGGTACAATAAAAATTGAAGTAAAAATAAAATGATGTCCCTGTACTTATCAAATTGCTTTTTATTTTAAATAGGACATCTTTATTCGTGAGGTAATCGTGAAATGCAACATGTGTCACATCTTCAAAATTATATTATTGTAGCATTAAAACTGATTTTACAGAGGTAATTTTAAGCCTGTTCCTTTTATCAGTCCCTGGGCTATTCATAAAGGAAAAAATCCTTTCTATACTGGCATTATGCCCAGACACAAAAGATAAAACTGAGCAGTTTCAGTAATAAGTATGACTGATACACAAAACATTAATGTAATGTATACAAAATAAATACAGTTTAATGTTATTTTGTTGTGCTATTAATACAATGTTCCCAAATATGGTCATTAATAAATTATTAGTATAAACCTATGCAATGGGAGATATGAAAATACATTATGCAGATTTGTCGCGTCAAAATGCCCTGAATTTTTATATTAATGGTGTGGAAACTCTAACCAGGGATATCATTCAAAAAGCATGGCTGGACAAAATCGGCGTGGAAGACAGAGTTTAAAAACGTAATTTGACTCGATGGTAGCAGCAGCAGCAGCAGCACAGAGATGGGAACTGGGTCTGATATTAGTGGCTGGACCATTAGGGTATGTGCATTACAGTTACATTGTGTGATTATGTACTCATTTATTCTGCTTCCAACTTTACTTGGTAAAATTAATTTTATTAGAGAATATTGTATGTTGTATCCCTTATGACCTCTCAACATAATTATGACAAAGAAGTGTTCAATGAAGGCATTAATAATATAATACAGTAAGTTGCGACAGGTGACTTCTTAATAATATGATACAAACTTTAAATGACATTGATCTCAAAGCTAAGGAGTTCGCAGAGTTCAACAAAAATATTTCTTGTGCAAGTTGTCATACACAAAAAGAGAAGCTACTATTAAAATACTGTGTTACAAAATATACTCAATAAATGACATAAATATAGGTTAGAGAAATTTATGATACTGCACCTAATAAATAACATTGGAATCTAAACTTTTAATATGCTCTCCTGTGAAGGATTATGTCATTTCCACCCCTTCAATTTTAGAGTTTGAAAAATGTTATACATAGACCTACATTTATAAAATTTAACTAGAAATAAATTCTGAATAGTTGCTTGCGTCCGCAGTGAACCTCAAATTGTAACTTACGTGTCCCCTGGGTGGTGCAAAATGAGCAACAGCAAAGGCAAATGACATTCTAGCTACAAACCAACTCTTTTAGAACTAAACAATGCCAAACACCTTTCTAAAAATCCTATAATGGAATGTAGGAGGACTATCATCTGCTTCAAGTTAAACATATACTCCAAGAGAATGAAGTAGATGTTCTAATCTTGAATGAAGTCAATGCAATCTGTGAAAATATCCAGTACTACAAGTTGAATGATTGCACCATCCATGCACTTCATTAAGCTAGACAGATAGTAGTGAATTCTTAATAGCTATAAAAAATAATCTGAAGTCAAACTTTAAAATCATCAAGGAAATGAGTGATCATGATACAGGAGAAATAGTGGAAATCGTAATTTGGAAACACAACAAGAAATATACTGTGGGCATCTACAGCCCTCCAGATAACAAGAACTTGAATCTAGGATATCCACCTCTACCATAGTTACAGGAGACTTTAACGCAGCATTCCCAAGCTGGGGATATAAATACTATAACACTGTGGGGAAAATAATGGAGGATTTCCTCAACAGCCACATCATAGAACTCAGTGATGGAAGTGGAAAAAAACCAGAGCTGGTATGCTACTCCAAGATTTTCCCCTGGCATACCTCCATTTGAAAAAGGTATACCCCTCCCTTACAACATAGACATACATAATAAATTGTTTCATGCAATCAGTAACGCGAATCTTTGAAGCTTATGCAACACATTAAATTTCTTAAAAAAATAATTTCAAATTATTTCAGTTATTTGCTAGATTATTTTGCACCATTGAGACATCATTTAAAATAATGTTAAAGCTTTAAAGTGCCTTACTTAATTATTAATGAAAAGTGCAAGAACAAAAATGACACAGTTACTAAACTGGCAACAATGACCACCACAAGCTACAGACCACAGCCTTCTATACTTGAAATGCTACAGTTGTAAGCATTCCAGTGGTTGATGTGTCAAATAAACGTGTCTAAATACACACTGAATACAGTTCCAGAAGGCTGAGGTTTAGATTTACGAAGTAAACAGATAGTACTCTTTGCTGTGAAGAAATGTATAAACAAGTTTTTACGGATCACATTTTTTTCAGTGACAGTATGTCATTTTTCACTAATGGTATGTTTTCTGACCATAGAAACCAGTGATGGTATTCCATACTGGTGCATACCGTCTCACTTCCCTCACTGATAGAACTTCTGTACAAACTAGATGACAAGAAAACCTTCGTCCACTATTCTGGAAGCTGCACTAATCCAGATTTAGTCATGGTTTCAATTGATATATTTGAAAATTGTCAAAAAAAAAGTCTTGGAGGGTCCAGGAAGTGGACAATACTTACTGTAGCCATGCACAGGGGCCACACTTCGAACTACTTGGAATTTTAAAAAAGTGAGATGGGATAAATTCAAACAGGAGATAGAAGATCAAATACCTCAAATCGGTCAACAAGAAGATGAATCTCCAAATAATTTACTTAAAAAGTTTTCTTATATTACCTGTGAAAGTGCAAAAAACAACATTCCAGGAGGAAAACAGAATTATAAGCCATTCTGGACAGAAGAACTGTCTCAACAAAAACTGATACGAGACCAAGTTAGAGAAAAAGCTGAAACCTCCAAGAGAACGGAAGATGTAATAACTTGGAGAAAAGAAGATGTGAAAATGAAATCATTAATCATATCTTCTAAAAGAGCAACCTGGAATGGATTCCTTCAGAAACTCAATTATAAAACAGATGGGTATAAAGCACACAAGTTGTAGAACAGATATAGCAGCATGCAATAATAACAGTGCACAGTATTCCAGGTATCACTGCATGATACAAAGATTGGAATGTAGTGTGCTCTGTCAGCAAAGAGAATCATTGGACCAATTTTCTTTGAAGACACAGTGAACTCATTGAGTTACAGTGCCAATATCTTCGAGCCCTTCAAACGTCAACTGAGGCCAGATGAACGATGTTTTGCATCTTTCCAGTATGACAGCGCAACAGCACACGCCTCTTTGGAAGCAGTACATTGTTTTCACACCTGACAGAACAGTCTCGAAAGATCTATAGCCTCCACGGTCCCCTGATCTATCCAGTTGCGATTTCTATTTGTGGGGCAACCTGAAGGGCAATGTGTACCACAACAATCCATGAACTATTCACGCACTGGAAGAGAATATACACAATGCCATTGCTGACATCCAATAAAACGAGTTACAGCAAGTCATACGAAACGTGATCCATCGGGCCACCCTGTGCCTGGACCATGGTGGTCAACATTTCTACCAGTACATTAGAGACAGAAGAATTCATGTGAGTTTCTGTCTTTGATCCACTTGTATAAAAAATATAAATAAAATACCCTTGTAGTTCTTATGTTCATTACTTGGTTTGAGTTCAGTTTATCTTGGCCCACCGCGGTATAAAGGGTACAAATAATCAAAATGTGTGAAGAAGCAAGACAAAAATGGGTGATATTTCTGCTTGCATGTACAACATAAGAAGTAGGCAATTAAACTTTAGTTTCAAAGACATTAATCAGAAAATTTTGAAAGTTCAAATTAGAGATGAAAAGGCTTGATGTCTCCAGTACACATAGCAGGAAAAACTCGCGAGGGCTTAACAGACATATTGTCATACGTGATTCTGATATGGAGTACTGTTCAGGAATTTGTATTACAAAAAAAGTGTTGACTTGCCCTATACTGCTATTCACCACGTGAGTGGAAATACATTTTCCATAGAAAGTTCAGTTTTTTCTGAAGAATTTTATGGAAGTTGGGGTTCAGATAAAATAAAATTTTGATTGAAAGATCTGATACCGAACATTGATGTGGGCAAATACTGTAGATACTAATACCGGAAAGCTGGCTCTCATATGTGCGACATCGACTAACAGCGCTCCAAGCGGAAAGGTTTGAATAAGTTGACAAGAGGGTCTGCCGTGCGAGAGGAGAATCGAAACATTTGTTGTGTTGCCTGCAGCAAGCTAGAAGTAAGAATAGTTGCCTGTCTAAGAAGCTGTGATGGCATGTAAAGCAGGCATTGTTTGTGCAGTGTTTCATTGAAAGAATAATTTTACTTGGCAACAGGGAGCGGTGTCTTTTTTCAGATTCCCTCGCGACAGAAATATGTAAGTTTAATCCTTTAATATATGTACAGTACTGTATTTAATGTTTGGTAGTCTTTCTTGTATTCTAAAATATTTAATGTAAATTACAGAAGGCAGACAGTAGCCATACAAAAAGTTTTGAATAACAGAATCGTTATTTCTAACTTGTGATTGTTGTAAGTTAGGCTTTACATGTTTTTACCAGGGTTGTTAACTTCATAATTTTGTCACTAAGTTACTGGTAATGCAGTTAATATAAAGCTCATAATTATATTGTCAAAAATTAATTATAGTGTATATTCTCTCACAGTTGTGCTCAGTGGGTTCAAAAATGCAGTAGATCAGATCTAGATGACGTGTTTAAGAAAGGAGGATCCGAACGCTTATACAAATCTCATCGTATCTGCGCCAAGTGCTTTCAGCAGTCAAACTTCTGAAACCCGAATCTACAGTCAAGGGTAAGCGATCTGTTGTAAAAATAAAAATCATTATAAACTCTTACTTATATATATATATATATATATATATATATATATATATATATATATATATATATATATATATAATATTACGTACACATACATAGGATGTTTTGAAATATAATATTGTAAGCCTTATGAAGTGCAAAATTTATCTTGTTACAGATAACTTGGAGAATGCTAAAACTCCTAAAAGAGAAAAAATTTTGCCTGAAAAAAAAATATAATTTCTTACTATCAAACTAAGAAATGCGCAGAAACTTACATCAAAACAAAGGAAACTCATTCAAACCCTAAGAGCTGACGTACAAAAATTGAAAAAATCTCATTCATCTGTAGAATGTGTTCAATCGCTGGTAGAAGATTCATTTCTTAAATCTCAGTTGAAGCTAAGAAAAAGAAAACCTATGGGAAGGTGATATATCGAGTATGACAAAAATTTCGCACTGGCATTGCATTATGCTTCACCGAATGCATATCGATACTTGAGGAAGACTTCCTGTCTGCTGACTATTCGCTCCTTACGTAATTGGCTGCAACAATTGGGTGTTGGTCCAGGTTTCAATGAGACAGTAATGCAACTTCTTAAGATAAAATCGAGAAGTCTGATAGCAGCTCAGAGAGTTGTTTCCATTGTACTTGACGAGATATCTTCGAAACAAAGTTTCTTGTATGATGCAAAATCAGATTTATTCGATGGTTTTGTAGAATTTGGTCCGTACGAGAGTCAAAATCAAACAAAAAGTGAAGAATTGAAACCCGCAAATCCGGCTTTAGTATTTATGATTAGGGGCTTGCAAACCAACGATAAGCAGATAATAGGATATTTCCTATCTAATAATTCCACGCCCGGTGATGTTCTAAAGGATCTTTCCGAAGCCATTCGCGAGGTTAGGAAATGTGGCTATTTTCCTAAAGTAGTCGTTAGTGACCAAGCAGCCAGTAATATTAGAATGGGGAAGTTATTGGGATGCGAGGTTAATAAACTGTTTATTGAAATAGATGGAGAAATTGTGTACTTCTTCCATGACACACCACATCTCCTAAAGTCGGTACGAAACAACTTTAAGCGGCATGACCTTTGAAGTATACAAATGGCAACATGTTATTGAAATGTATAATAAGGATAAAGATATGAATCTTCGATTATGCCCAAGGGTGAGACAAAAACATACAGAAGTTCCACCTTTCTCGCCCATGAGGGTTTGTCTGGCTGCACAGGTGCTAATTCATTCAGTCAGCAAGGCCATAAAAACTCATGTGTCGTTTCAGTCACTACCTGAAGAAGCCCTTCAAATAGCTGAGTTTATAGAGCTAGTGGATCGTGGATTTGACTGTTTTAATTCATCGACCATGAATGATGCTAAACCCTCACGCAGAGCTTTACAAACTACTTCTTGTCATTGGACGACTCTACAAGAACTGGAAAGTCTGTTTTCAAAACTGACAATTCTGAGTGAAAAAAAGACAAACCCTCCTTGCTTTAAGGGTTGGATACAAAATATATAAGCACTACATCACTTGTGGAAAGATCTGGAACAAAATTTTAACTTTCGGTTCCTGCTTACAAGACGTACAACGCAAGACTGTATTGAAAATATTTTCTCTGTCGTGCGTTCAAAGGGTGATAATAACATTACCCCAGACAGCTGTGAATTTAAGTCTGCCGTCAGAGGAATTATGAGCTGCCAGCTCTTAACACCTTCAGAAAAGGCAACTGTGAAATTGAAGTCAGTGATTTTTTAGTTACGAAGAAGGAGATTGAAGGAAGTTCATTTAGAATCTGCAGTGGTTATCCAGCAGCAGAAAACAGTTTTATATAGAAACCGCTGAACTTGAAGAGGACAATCATGATCAGTGTATGATTCCAGATAATGCACTAACATATGTGACAGGGTGGGCTTGTAGCAGAATACCACATGAGACTTGCAAACTGGAACTAGCTAGTTTCAAATCTGAAAACTTGAGAGGCATTTATCACCACATTGCAAATAGAAAGTATGACAGTGCTAATTTTCTAATTCCCACAAGTTATTCAGTTTCTTTAACTAAAATTATTCTATCAACATTTGACATGCACGTCAGAAAAATTCTTTCATCAAGCAGACAAGGTGTAAAAACCAAGTTAATGGCCCTTATTTTTGAATAGATCAAATTAATTCAGTATGTAAAGATTGTAAACATGTTGTTAATAAGTTCCTTAACGTAATGATTAATTGTTTTGTAAAAAATGAATGTGACAGAATAAGTTGTAGAACAGTGACTAGAAAAAAGAACAGAAAGGCTGAAAAAGTAATGCATCAGTAACCTGGAGAATTGAGAGCTGATAGGACAAATTTAGCAGTATGTACTGTAGGTTTAATGTTGCTTTTCACCAATGTGATATCTCTTTTAAAACATCTTATAATATTATTATTAGGATCATAATGTTCTTTCAATAGTTATGACATTTTAAATTAACGAGAATTTTGTTGTTGTTTTCTAATACCAGGCGTTTGACAATAAAGTCATTTGACCTCTTGCACTCCAATATTTTTCAAAGATATTATCATGACCAGCCACTGAAGCACAGATTTTGAGGTGTTCCGAATCCATTTCATGGTTTGAGTTGCACAATGGACAGTTAGGGGACTGATATATTCCAATTCTATGCAGGTGTTTGGCCAAACAATCATGGCCTGTTGCCAATCTAAATGCAGCTACAGACCATTTTCGTGGTAAATCGGGAATTAACTGTGGATTTTGATGCAGAGAGTTCCATTTTTTCCCTTGGGATTGGTGGAAATGGCAAGTTGTAGCCGATTTAAGTGAACACCATATTTTAACATTTTGGTGGCTACTTCATTCACACACAACCCCCAGAATGTCTGGAGGACCACACCTGCTGTTGGTCGACGGGTCCATTGGACCTAGCTAGGAGATCTTGTTGATCACCAGCTTTCCCTCCTTAAGCCACTGGAGGACGATTTTAGTGCCATAGCAGGTCAGCACTAGGAACAGAAAAGTAGAAAGAGGAGGAAGGAAAGGGAAATGAACCCCTAGGCCTCGAATGCTCTACTGCCGTCGGGGTCGAAGAAAGTAAGAGTTCAGTCAGAGGACTGGATAGGAAAGGGTAAAGAGGGAATTAGGTATTGAATAGAGGAAAATTATACCAAATTCGGTCATTAACTCATCAAGCTGACCAGTGCTAATTGATGAGTAGCCCCTCCCTTTAGTTCAGCTTGTAAAATTATGCTTATTAACAGCTGCACCACGGGAAGATAGGGATGGGACATTGGGTATTTGTCCAGGTTGGTTCCTTAAAGCCTTCAATGGGAAGTATTAATGGCTCTCCCTCCTGTATCCGACAGATACCCTTTTGCAGCCATTAACGAGAATGTAAATCTGACCGATCTGTAATGATTTCTTTAGCTCTCGTGTAATACTATATAGGCCTACCACAATTCCTCCCAAACCTTCCTAGATATGTACGCAATCAAATATGTAGAGAGCTTTGTACGGTATTTGAAGCAATACATATTGGAAACCTTGTACAAACCAAGCTGCTAGACAGCGCTACCGACACCATGTTAATCACGTTGCTTTCCGGTATTAGCTCTCTACAGTATTTGATATGGCTATGCAATGTAAAAACCATTGGGATGAAGGGAGAAATATATATCTTATCTGGACGAGATTTGGGTGAATAACTATCTTATATTCAAAAAGTTTTGGTAGAACGATCTGAATAGGATATGTGCGGACAGAAATTTTCAAAGATTTATTTTGTTTTATGCTGTATAAAAGTTTGGTTTCTTAAAGGATGCTGGTTTGTCTAGTTTGTCATAGAATTGTTGTAACTGTAGTACTTTTTCAGAGTCATTGAGCACTAAATTTAAGTTCTGAGCTGCGCAGTGAATATATTCAGCATTTGGCACATGACATTCTATATGAGACTGTGAACTAAAAATTCACCAAACGTGTTTGCAGCAACATCGTAGCCCTGACCCCTGCAAGTTTCCACATTGATTTCCGTGTTTTCTAGGATTTTTATTAGTACCACCTGCTCTATGTTCTGTAACTTCAAAAAATTATTTAAAAAAAAAACTCTATTTTCAGTGGTTTTTCATCTTTTTCTAAGTTTAAATTCTGGTAACTAATCACAATGCTAAGTTGAAGTTCTCTTGATTTGTCAATAGTTGTAGGCCTATCCAAAATTAGGGTGACCAGACATCTTCTTTTGTCCGGACATGTTTTGCTTTATAGGCCTTTGTCCAGGGTCTGGGCAGATTTCTTAAAAATCAAAAAATGTCCTCCTTGTCGTAACTTGTATGTCTGACATTTTAAAATTATCTGATTTGACGCTTTTTTCAAGTAATTTTTCTGTAGGTGGCAGCAGTATCGACAGAATATACTCTTTGCATATGAAGTAATATTAAATTCACACTTTGTGCGGTCTTTTTATATATTTTGATCATAATTATAGTTTTCTTGGCTTTCATATGTAGTTAACTGTAAAATCATTTTATATTATTAAGTTTTATCATAAATATACTATAATAAAATAGATATTGATATAATTTTAAGTATAATATAGGCCTAAACCTAAATCTAAATAGGGTAGATATTTTCTCTCCTCTTTAATAATTATAGTTCTCTTGACTTTCATATGTAGCTAACTGTAAAAGCATTATTATTAAATTTTATCCAAATTATTTTTGTAATATTAACATACTTTTAAGTATGATATAAGCCTAAATCTGTACTGTAAATATTTTGTAATAAAATAGATATTGACGTAATTTATAGTATAATATAGGCCTAAGCCTAAATGTAAGTACATATTTTCTGTCCTCTTTTTTTCGAACAATGTCCTCTTTTCTATAGATGTGAATCTGGTCACCCTATCCAAAATTATAGAAAAAAATGGCTCTTGATTAAGTAATTATTTCCTACAAGACAGAATCACGAAACAGTATACAACCATTTAATAGTAGGACTCCGATCTTTGTTCTGCGTTTTTCATTAGAAATTAAATTATTTAAATAAAAAGTCACATCGAGCCTGTAATTGAATTATATCTAAAAGAATTTCCAAAATTTTGTTCTCTTTCCGCAATATTTTCATGATGCCCTCAGAATGCAAAGTAACATAATGCTAATATTCTAGTCATATCAAATTATGTGACTAATCATGGTTTTCTGTTTGTCATGTGCTTTCTTTAGGAATTTTTTTTTTTCCATGTATACGCACTCAAGTGACAAGCACTGGTTCATGTAATTTAATCACGCCATGCAATATGTGAATTTTTATCACCAAAGAACCAACATACCTCGCAATAAACACCATTCAGTGTGAAAGAGTAGCATAGCCAGAATTTGTGAATTTGTTGACCCTCTTCTATATGGATATAATATTTAGTTTCATTTCATCTACCATTTCTGGAAAGAGGTTCTACCAGTATTTAATGGTACATTTTCACATACTTTATGATTTAATATATAGTGAGAAAGAACAGTGGGCATAATGCCGACTTTGGGGGGTGCTTTGCATTTTGAGCACTCTCAAAATAATTACTGGGGGTTCCGAGCACCCCCAATATTATTTATATACAGACTTTCAATGACACAAAGATCAGATACTGGTGCAAAACCAAACTACTTTTTAGTACAATTGCAGTCATTTAATTTTTTTACCACCTGAGCCTATTTGTGAAGGTATTTAGTCATGTTGATGCTGCCAACACTACATTGCAAACTCGAACCTTATCTTTCAAGAAAACTGCGTGTATTCTACAATACCTGCGTTCCACAATGCAATCGTCCTTACGTGATGAATTTCCACATTCTGGAGTGAAGTAACATATAAATCAACACGGCATTGAAAGAGCCACAACTGTCAAGTAACCGACAGTCACCTCGACGTTTGGACACTGGATCCATGCCACATGCCCATTCATCTCCTGGAGATTTGTATCTTAAAGAGTTTGACGAAATTGTTGACAATATTGTGAACTGTTTGGATGATCGCACTGACACTTTTACTGCAGATTTTCTTGTTAAGATTGAGAATTTTCTATTTGATGGTTTGAATGATGGTGATAAGGAACGGGAAGAAATTCTCTCATTTCATTGAGATGACTTGGACAAGGAGATGCTACTTTTACACAGGGACATGTTGTTATTGCAAGATCAAAACTGCACCACATGACAGATTTTCAAACTCTTTTTGATCTCCTTCAGAAAGAAGCTTTTCTTCGTGACATGCTACCAGAGACTAGTTCTTACAATACCGTGTCTACCTCCACTGCTGAGTGATCATTCTCCTCTCTCCGCAGACTTAAATCCTACAATAGGTCTACCATGGGTCAACGGTGAATGAATGATGTCTGCATTTAGATTTGGATGAAATAGCAAATGAGTCCATAACTAGAAATTAAATTCGCAGGCACACATTTACTATGAAAATGTAATTCGCAAAAGGGCCGCCCTTCTGTGGCACATGTTAAGATTTTATTAATCCTCATGAAAAGTGATAGTGTTGTTAATAACGAAATAATTATTGATACAACAGACTATGAACAGAGTGTTTATGTTTACCAATTAACAATGTCGTTTGCTGTAATGAAGATGGACTTTCAACAGTTTCAACATCAATTATATTATATTAAACTTGAATGTGGTTTTCCTTTTCTGAGTGAGCACCCCCAATAAATTTAGAAGTCGGCACCTGTGATAGTGGGTGAAGAAGGTTGAATAAAGTGAGACAGAAATAGTGCAGTAAAGAATCATAAGATTAAAGTATCAAGTGGAAATACTGTAATAAATTAATTAAAAGTGATATCATGATGAAAATAGAAAAGTGTTATAGTTATGGAAAGGAAATTATGAGAAAAATTGGGCACAGAAGAAAATTAGTGTAGAGAAAAAATATAAATGAAAGTGTAGAGAAGATGAACAGTGCTTGAAGAAAAGCAACCACATTAGTGCAAGAATGATATGGCCGATTTAAAAGTGAATGGAGAGGGTGCTGTAGTGGGGGACGAGTTAGTTGAAAATAAGTTAGTTCGAGTATATAAATACGACAGAGAAGAATGAATGATTTTTGTAGGGTATGATTGTAATAGTATATATGGCATTAAGAAAACATAAAGCACACGTCCGAGCTGAGAAAAATAGTAAATATTGTAATTGAGAGGTTATGCATACCCTGTATACAGCAATGTTGTGCCATTAATATGAATATTCCTATCACTCACTCTTCCTGAACTGTTGAAATATTCACTATTTTCATAACTAGCAATATCACTTGATCGTTTCAGTCAACCCTGCCCATGAGCTCCTCTTTTCTAACTCATTTCTCTGCAACGTACAGGCTTCACTTGGAATATTACTCTCTGAGGATTATTTTACAAAGACGTCGATTTTCTGTAACTTTTTAGCCTCGTTGTCCTTACTAGTTTTAATTTTCTCTTCTGTGCATTGCTAATGTATTCACGAGTGTTGGACATTTGTATAAAAAATAATACCGGTAGAGAAGATGCAAACACACAGCCGTAGTACAAATTAATGATTTAATATGCTGAAAAGTAAGTAGCTAAGAACTGTTTCACTGTGAAAGGAAAGAGATTTAAACTTCATTATGATAAGCTGAGTCAGCGAAGTATATTGTATTACTTTTGTGTCACCTCCTTTGAAGTGGAACAATTGTGCCACTGCCTTTGCTGGTGTTATGACAAGAATCATATGTAGGATTCCCCTCTCCTCCATTTTGTATGTAGTCTATATTACACAGCAGAAATCAAAATACCACCCAGTGTCTCAATTAGGATCATACTTCAATCATAATTTTCATTATTATTATTATATCTTTCCTAGGGCCTCTAGACCTTGGAGGCATCCCTGTAGGGTCAGCAGTTACATGCCTACACAAACTTTAAATTGGAACAAATGAAGGCAGCTACTGTTACTGACCTGGCATTTCAAAAGATAAGACATGATCGTATCTCCAGTCCAGTACACCTTCTTGCATATATGTTGCATCTCGGGTGGGGGGGGGGGGAGAAAAGTAATGAACAAACACGTAGGCTACTTGTCTTAGTTTTGCAAGAGAACCTGATTCACCACACCAAGAACCTCTTTTTTTCATCAGAAGTAACAAAGAGTGGCAACGTACGAGTCATAAAAATTAGTTGGCTAAATTTAGTAACAAAAACCATTTGGAATGGTTAATTCTAAATTTACTACAGAGATCTGATACAGAAAGAACATGATGATTGGTATTCCTGGTAATTCTCCATTAAAGCTAAATGGCGCACATTCCCCCACCCAAGAAGAATTTTCATGATAAGCAAAGAGGAAGTTTTGGGGAGGGGACGGGAGCAATTTGTGAGGAAATGGAAGAACAAGTGGGAAGATTAAAAGTTTCTTTCCTAGATGTCACTTACATTTACTCCTTCTGAACTGTCTTTTCTCTTCCCTTTTTTTCAAATTGTGTGTCATCTCTTAGCTCAGTTTCTCTTTCTGCATGATGTTTCTGTATTCAAGGTACAATTACATACAACTTTTAATAAATTATAAATTTCTTACCTGACATAGACTCGAACCCGCACCCGGACTTGCTACCATGAGAGATGCTTGTAAGCTTTCAAATTTTCCTCTTATCTTATCATCAGCTAAAGAGATCGAGCAGAAAATGGAAGGGAAACATTGTCAAAGAAGTAATGAATGGAAATTGCAAGTAGGTGTTAGCAGGGGTGGCTTTCGAAGGGGGGCTGCGGAGCTGCAGCACCCCCAGACATGTGCCTCTTGTCTCGTTTTATGTTGTGAGATACATTTATTATACAGTCTCTAGTTAGCGGCTCGAATTATTTTTTTTAAATTTCGCTCTCATTGACATGCACGCAATCGTTAGTGAAGCCACTTCCTCCCCTGGAGCTGCCAGTCTCGTCTCGGATGCTTTGCGCGTTAGTTTTACCCCTCCCCCTGCTGCCCCTCGCTGTGAATCCAGAGTTTCCAAGCGCTGCAAAATTTGCAGCAGTTTGTCAGTAGCGCGCAGTTTTAAATACATTTTCTTTAATGTTGTGAGTATAACAAGTGCAACAATGTTTAATTCTGTGCAATATTTACAGTCTATTCAGTTCAGTACCTTAACAATTCAGGAGAAATGTGAAATTAAGTGCCCATCAGTTGAATCTCATAATGGAAAGAGCCACTAAACAAAACAGCCTACAAAGCTCGCATATTTTTGCTGATTTATCCAGTATCCCTGCTTTCTTCTCTCGATCTCCACACAGTCTGTATTAGATTAATGTGTTTGAAAGACAATTCCATCAGCTGGGGCAACAAGATGGAGTTTTAAAATAAGAACAGTAAATGTTGTTCATGAGAAGGAGCCATTGCTAGACTGTTTTCAAACCATAATGGAATCTGAAACATCTAACATCACAATAAATGAGGCAAGCGCCCTGGTGCGTGCTCTTGAAGATCCTGAATTCAAATTTCTGGCTCAGTTTTTTTCATTTTTTGATGTATCATATAGATATATTATACAACCAACTAAAACATCGCCAGTTAGATATTTCTAAGGTTCAAATCTGCATATATAAAATTAAATTATGGTTTATTTCACAACACTCACAACTTCAGGGGTTATATCAGCGTCGCCGGTGTGCCAGAATTTTGTTCCGCAGGATTCTTTTAAATCCCAGTATATCTATTGACATGAGCCTGTCTCATTTAAACACATTTAAATGCCACTGACCTGGGCCGATGACTGCATTAGCTATGTTTTCCATTGTAAAGACTATGTTAAATGACATATCGGATTTTAATAAGATGATTCAAAAGTTTGCAACCTACAAGACAAAGCACATGGAACTAATCTTTAAATAAGGTACGTTGCATGGTTTATTCTTGTATGCAGCCCCCCTGAATTCAATACCCACGAGCCGCCACTGGGTGTTAGTCCTTTGAGAATAGTGTGTGTAATTGGTGTGTGGTTACAATTGATTCATTGTGTGGACCTGAACAAAACAGTGTATGTGGACTATAGTCGTCCACAAGCATTTATGGTTGCCAAGGTCACACATTTTCCCTTATTCTTACTGCAAAATTACTCACCCTCCTGCCACCCTACTGGTTCTACTGTAAAAATCTGCACTTCCTACACTGCCGAAATTCAGTATCTTGTGCTGTGCTCTTCTGTGGTATATGTACAGCTGAGTGTTGTCTGAAGTTATTCTGTTTTATATATGTAGACACTTTTTCAAGCATTCAGTAACCCTTGGCTGAGTGATTAGTCTCTCTGCCTTGCACCATGGCGACCCAGGTTCAATCCCTGTGTAGATAGTGAACAAAGTGGGTGCAAGGGTTTTTTTAATCATGGTTCTTCCATTTGCCCTCATCATTGTCATTCCATACTCACCGTCACTCTGCGAGATCCCAAACCAGGCGTCCAGAACAAAAAAAAAAAGAAGTTTGAAAGCTGTACAAGTTGTGTTTAATAAATACTATTATGATTCAAGTACGCTTCACAGTCTAAATATGCATAACAGACAAAAAAAGGTTATTTTTTTTTATGTTTACAAATATTTGTAATATCTTTCTAGCAGTGAGTCATTTGCTCTTGCATGTAGCATAAAACTCAAAGAATTATGGCAACAACTTTTGATGTTATTTAAACATTTTAAGAAATGTATGTATTACGATTGAGTCCCTACAAAATTATCCATGCCCACCTTTCTGTTCTCTTAACCGTCTTGTGATTCATTTTCCATTTCATAATCATGTCCAACATCTAATTTTCCTCTTGATCGTCTCGTCAATCAGTTTACTAGGCCTATTATTAATCTCGTCAATCTTTTTTTTTTCTTCCCTTCATTTTACCTATAGTTGTTTCTTCATTAATTTTTCTCTGATCCAATTATTTCAGTTCTGATTGTCCTTTCAGCTATTTCCCTATTAAAATGTTCTCAGCAATCTGTTATTTCATGCTGTCTCATCGATCGTTCTACCCTAATGGTCCCAGATTTTATTTTCGTTCCCATTGCCTTAAATCTTTTTTTTATCATCGCTTGTTGCTTTTGTCCCAATCACTTAATCACTCATGATCGTCTTATCAGTTACTTTCTCCTGCTTATCTCGTGTTACTACAACACTATTTCATAAGCCTTCTTTCATAAATGACGAGACGCTCGCTAGTAAATTATAAACGACCTATAGGCCTAAAAGGGACTGAGGCGATCAAGAAGGAATTGACGAGATGAGCACAAGGAGACTGACGAGATTATTTTTTGCAGTGTAACTTGCAAAGGGAAAAGTCCGTGAGGAGGGTGGGTAAGCGGCCGAAACTACGTACAAGCTTGAACCCTTCAGAAGTCTGTGTTCCACTGCAACATTTTTCAATTGTGTTATTTACAAAAGGAATATACGGTAGAAGAGTTGTAATTTTTGTGTGACTACGGGGTGTTGAAAAGGCAGGAAACTTCTGTGTTGCAGAGCTGCAATACAAACACAAGTAACAACATGCCTGATCATGAAATCAGCAGGCCCAGGTTCATATCCTGTTTGGGACAGGTTACCTGGTTGAGGCTTTTTCAGGGGTTTTCCCTCAACCCATCAAGAGCAAACGCTGGGTAACTTTCAGTGCTGGACCCTGTACTCATTTCGCTCGCATTATCACCTTCATATCATTCACACTAGATAACGCTAGCAGTTGATAAAGCTTCGTAAAATAACCCACTAAAAAAAATACGACCACAAAGTGTTGAAAAGGTGGGCAATATGTTAGGGTTCTGGTGGAGATACGATACTAGTAATTCATCCTGGATCTCTCAGCGAAGTGGAAGAGCAAGAAAGAGATTACGACATAATATTATATAACCAAGTCTTGATCCCTAATGGAAATGTTTTCCTTTCTGATGTGTGAAGTATACAGAAAAAACTGTGATGAAGGGAGATGGGCAGAGCACTGCATGGAGAGAAGAAAAGGGAGGAGCTTGTTCAGTGAATATGGTGGGGAAGAAAGGGAAGGAGCTTGTTCAGTGAATATGGTGGGGAAGAAAAGGGAGGAGCTTGTTCAGTGGATATGGTGGGGAAGAAAAGGGAGGAGCTTGTTCAGTGAATATGGTGGGGAAGAAAGGGAAGGAGCTTGTTCAGTGAATATGGTGGGGAAGAAAAGGGAGGAGCTTGTTCAGTGAACATGGTGGGGAAGAAAAGGGAGGAGCTTGTTCAGTGGATATGGTGGGGAAGAAAAGGGAGGAGCTTGTTCAGTGAATATGTTGGGGAAGAAAAGGGAGGAGCTTGTTCAGTGAATATGGCGGGGAAGAAAAGGGAGGAGTTTGTTCAGTGAATATGGTGGGGAAGAAAAGGGAGGAGTTTGTTCAGTGGATATGGTGGGGAAGAAAAGGGAGGAGCTTGTTCAGTGATATGGTGGGGAAGAAAAGGGAGGAGCTTGTTCAGTGAATATGGTGGGGAAGAAAAGGGAGGAGCTTGTTCAGTGAACATGGCGTATATACATGAATAGTGCATATAGATATACAGGTAACTATCAAACGACTTTTATGTTCAAAGTATTTGAGGCTGCTAACTAAAACCATATTTTTAACACTATACACAGCTCACAGAAGCCAATGAAACAAGAAAAAGGTTGTGTCTCCTTTAGTATAGCTTTTATGAAAAAGATCGTTTTCCCTTTCAGAGTTTTCAATACTACAACCAATTTGCACGATTTTTAATTGAAATACAACCAATTTCAGTTGCATACCGGAGGAACAGAACTTGATATAGCCTATAATCTATATTGTCCATAAGAAAAAGAAGCGAGAAATAAAAGTTTCATTTGTCAATATGATTTGCATTTTTCTTTTTAAATTTTAAAAGGAATTTAAAATGTCACACTGGAACTACAGTTTGATTTCCCCATTGTATGTGTATTCTATAATATGGTTTAAACAAATAGTACATTATGCAACGAGCCTATAATGATAGTAATTAAGACGCAAGTATGGTTATTTATGAAATGAGCGCAAGCGAGTTTCATAATATTCATACGAGCGTCTTAATTACCATTATAGGCAAGTTTCATACGACTTTTTATGCTCGACCATACTTCTAACTTGAAATTATTCAGATGTATACATTTTATTTATATCTGACAAGATCGGAAGTGATCTTGTTCTAGGTCGTTAATTGTGAGATGTGCGCAGACACGAAAGTATAGATTTTTTCTGAGGAACAATAATGTCATTGACCTTGATGTAATCCCGTTAAACTTGATATAACCTTGATTATTGAATTCGACATTGATGACAAATTGAATTTATTTGAATATTATTTACAATTAACGCTGATTATTATAGTAACAGAACATAACCTTCTGCGACAGTATTGGATTTCCAGCCTCCGTGACTTTTCGCTAATTCTCTTTCGATTGCATATCCGAGAATAATCGATACTTGCGGTTTTATAACGGTACAAAGCTGACTTGACATTGGCTGAACACCTGTACTTTAATGACATGCATTAAAGGACAGCTACCAGGTGTATAATTACTACATTTCGGCATGGTCGAGCATAAAATAAATAAACAAACATGTTGTTCTGGATTTTCAAAAAGGCTAGGGTTTAAGAGTGACATTCATTGAGAAATCGCTGGCTTATGGTTTATCTTCTGTGATGTTCAATAAAGAGAATTTAAATTAGTGATTCGAACAGTGTGGTTCAAGTATTAGATCGTGACTGTGAAACTGACCATTATCTAATTATGGCATTCCACTTCCACCCTTATAGCAGAACATCTTCATTTATCACCAAATTACTTTAGAAAATCAGATCCAGCTTACAGTTTATCATTTTAATTTTTAACGCAATTTCAACTACTAGTAATGGTGAAAGTTGAGCTAGAGTACAACACTATGTGGTATGAAATGGCTGATAATCACAGGGCTGTCTCTCAAACACCCTGGGGCTAGGACTGTCACTTCGCTAAACCTTCATCAAATACATACTAACCTCATCACAAACTTGGTGTATGGCTATCACAGATCTCGTGATTGCGAAGTGGCGTAGTGTAGTGCTGATCCTGTACTTACAGACCTATTCAATAATGTGGATGCATTATCTTGAATATACAGAATATTATTTAAGCACTACGAAAACATACTTTGTTACCAATAAATTATAATCAAATAGATTTACAATTTATTAAAAAGATTCATGAAGCTGCACTTGGAGTTGAAAAGCTGGTGTCAGCACAGTCTAGTATATACAGTCGCGAAGCTCTACGTAGTAAATATGCAAACATTAGATAGTTGCTCACCACTAGGATCGGTAATATTGCCTCATTACAGGCAATGCAAAATAGTACCGTCACAGTCTATTGTTTCTAGCACCCTCAAAACTCAAGTTTCGTGACTGTATATAATAGACTGTGGTGTCAGCATGTGATACATAATTTCGACTATGTATTGATTTTACTATTTCAGTTCATTGACCATCACTTTAAATACCAGTACTCATTCTTGACTACTTTTTATAAATAACGTAGCCATCTGTGATATAAATAAGTTATGTATAACATACAATGGCAAACTCTATAGCTACACGTGTTTTGCGGTAAGATACTCATACATCCACAGATAGTACACACATTCCCAAGAGATAATAATTATTGTTATTAAAACAGTACATCAATTTTATAATCTTCTAAAGCTGCACAGTTTATAAGAGACAGCATTTCTTTTTAACGTCTATGACCTTCTTTTTCCTGCGATTCTCTTTCCCACGCTGTACCTTATCTTTTCTGATTTCACGAACTAACGTATAAAATGCATCATCAACTCCCATTCTTGTTTTTGCCGATGTTTCAACAAAAGGAACTGCATACTGTTTTGCAATTTCACGAGCTTGGTTCATGTCCACATCCCAACACGGAAGATCACACTTGTTGCCCACTAAAACCATTGGCACTTCCTCTGCATCCTTTACCCTCTTTATCTGTTCACGATAACCTCCAATATCCTCGAAGGATTTTGCGCTATTAACAGCAAATACCAACAAAAATCCTTCCCCAGTTCTCATATATTGGTCCCTCATTGCACTGTATTCTTCTTGTCCCGCTGTATCAAGAATATCGAGATGACAAGTTTCACTGTCGATAACAACTTGTTTGCGGTATGAATCTTCAATTGTAGGATCATACTCATCAACAAAGTGATTTTGAATAAGCTGTATCGTCAAGGCACTTTTCCCGACACCTCCTGCTCCTACGACGACCAACTTGTATTCTGTCATGATGTGAGGTACGGAAACATTCAATCATGAAAATACTGGAAACAGACTTGAACACGTTTAACAACAAAATGCATACTTAACATTACATCTTTCGCCCTTCTCAGTTCTTTCAATGTTGTTCTTGTTGCTGTTGTTCGTTACTTAAAGACGTCCTGTCCAACGATGTCCGTATTTTGCAACGAGATAGAAATAGTAGCCATTGCGCCGCTATGTTTGAAGAAAATATAACGACAGTCCGCCATTAGCATAAGCGCCCAAAACAAAGTGGGCGTAGAAATAAGTAAGTTTGGAATCGTGAAGCTGTCTAAATTTCGTTGACATAAAAACAGCGATGATCGCCAACGAACACCGCTGGGCCCGACGAACATCGTCGGAGTTCGCCATCGAGGCAAAAACCTGGCGATCATCCGAGCAACCAATTGTATAATTACAGTAGGTAATGAACTAAACCATTATTAACATATTATGATCTACACTTTACACGTACCATAATGGCGGTAAAACAAAAATCTTTCTGCAATTTCTCCACTGACGAAGACGACATGGTCCACACCTGTGGAGTAACGGTCAGCGCGTCTGGCTGCGAAACCAGGTGGCCCGGGTTCGAATCCTGGTCAGGACAAGTTACCTGGTTGAGGTTTTTTCCGGGGTTTTCCCTCAACCCAATACGAGCAAATGCTGGGTAACTTTCGGTGCTGGAACTCGGACTCATTTCACCGGCATTATCACTTTCATTTCATTCAGACGCTAAATAACCTAGATGTTGATACAGCGTCATAAACTAACCCAATAAAAAAAAAGACGACATGTTAATTGATTATGTGTCCAAACACAATTCCCTGTTCGACATGAGCCAAAAGGAATATAGAGATACTCAGTTGAAAGACTTCTTGTGGCAAGAGGTGGCGGAAATGCTAAACAAGACTGGTAAATATCATTATTTTTAAATTCACAATTGTTTCGAATTTTCTTAGCAAAACGGAATAATATACTGAAAGAAACAAAAATCAGTGAAGCTGCATCTAAAACGCGTGTTCAATAATTAATTATTAAGATGCATGAAAATTGTCTGTCTACATGATGCGCCGTTTTCAACGTCATCTTCATTACGTATATAATATTAAATATAAATCATACATTCGTTGCTTGAACCGTGTAGATGCACCTTTACAGTAGGCCTAAATAAAAATCAATTATTAATATTTTATTCATTGTGAAATATTTAAAAAAAAGTTTGCAGTTTTACAAGCTATATATAGGAAGGATTTGACATTTTCTAAATACTATAATGTAGTTTGAAATTTATAATTAACTTACAATAACAATAATATAATGTTTACATATAATAATTAACATTGAAGTTGATTCATTACAAGGCTTATTGTTACTGAATCCAATTGACATTTCCTTCCTCGCTAGAGAAATACCTTCTGAATTGGTCTCGAATATTGAAAGCTTCTGCCGTACGTTTCCTCCCATTCTAGTAAATGGTAAAAAGTTTGCAGTTGGATTAGTTATGTCACATTCATTGTCATTTGAGGTTCTTAGCATATTGTGCAAACAGCAGCAAGCTGTGATCAGATCTGCCGTTTGTGGTTTGATAGCTATTGGCTGAAAAAACACCCTGAATGTTTGACTCAGGATCCCAAATGCGTTTTCCACTGTTCTTCGAGCTCGACACAAGCGTTTATTGAATACATATTTGCTCTTGTCGGTCAAGCATTGGTCTCATTAGGTGACTCGATAAATGAAATGCCTCGTCACCAACAATTACATTGGGTAAAATTATATTTGTTCCTGATAGTGAGGAATCATTAGGCATTAAATGGGAAATAAGAGTTTTCATATTAGACTTCTCGTAAATTCCACTATCACCCTCCTTCCCATACGAACCAACGTCAACAATAACAAATCTATATTTTGCATAAACCAAAGCTAATAATACAATTGAGTAAAATGATTTGTAATTGAAAAATAAGCAACCACTATTATCAGGACACACGATGCGGCAATGCTTGCCATCCACAGCTCCACAGCAATTTTGGAAATCCCATAAGTCATAGAATTCCGAGGCAGTTGTTTTCATTCTGTCTTTTGTTGGTGCAGGTAGAAAAATTGGTACCAATGTATCACAAAGGCATTTTAAAACTTCCCGCACAATTTGACTTATGTGGTAATGTGAAATTCGGAAAGAGAATGCCAAAGAGCGGAATGACTCTCCTGTTGCCATATATCTGAAAGCATTATATTAACCAGTGTTATTTATATTTGTTCTTTCAGTGGATTTGTGCAAGACACGCTGGGAAAGTCTAAGAAACACACACCAGAAAAAAAAGAAGCAAATGAAGCAGGGTTCTGATGCATCTGCAAGCAACTTTCCAAAGTGGCAATATTTTGATGAAATGAGTTTATGAGTTCCGTGTCGGACAGCAGAGACACAATATCAAACATAAAATGTTCTCAACTTCTCTTGAACGTGGAAATTCAAGAAGAAGATAACGAAGTGACTCAATATACTGATTACGAATTCCTGCAGTCAGAATTCGAAATGGGTACAGAGGAGACTGAAGAAAACAGGTAAACTCCTCACCAGATCCCTTCTCAAGTAAATACTGAAAGAAAAAGGAGGAACGATGACACGTTTTTGGAGCATATGAAAGAAAGAGAACATCAAAGGTCTCTAATATTTGAAAAACTGCTTTCATCAAAGATTGAAAATCATCCTGTGCTGATTTTTTCAACAGCATGGCTCAAACAGTAATGACATTCGCTCCAGATTCAGCTGCTGAAGCAAAAGTTAGAGTGTGTCAGATAGTGAGTGAACTGGAATGCCGGCTAAATGAGAGAAGTGCAACAACTCCCTCAACACATTAATTTTTTTTATACATCTTGATTACAGAACTTTTAATGCCATATATTTTTAACCCTTAATTTTTTTATTTGTAACATTATTTCTTATTGTAAAAAGTAAAAATAAAGTGTTTATATCATTGGTATTACCTTAAAGTTACTGTTAATCTTTCAGCTTGGCTTATTGGTTTCTCAACAAACTTTGTAGGTAATTTTAAAATATCATTTTCAATTAAACTTAAAATAAAATGAAATTGTTCGGAAGAAAGTCTGAAATATTCCTTAAATTTGGTGGGATCACTTTCAAGATGTTTGAATATCAATGAATTAAAACAACCCTCTGTATATCTATTTTTAAAGATCGCATTAGTTTGAAGCCTCTTGTACGTTTAATCCAATAGTCATCATCATCATCTTCTTCTTCTTCTTCTTCTAGAAGTAATAGTTGTAACAACTTTGATTTATTAAGTTCCATACTTGTTTTACAAGGTAAAACCACAGTTTACTACAGTCACGAAGCTTGAGTTTTGAGGGTGCTAGAAACAATACACTGTGACGGTACTATTTTGCATTGCCTGTAATGAGCAAAGTCCGTGGATATACCAGAGTAGCGCAATCACCGAGTCGGCCGCCATTGTTAGTCCTTTTCAACACGCTAGGGATAGGAATATTTAAAGTAAAACTCAGATATTTTTAATTTGAAGGGCAAAAAGTCTAAAGGATCTTCTTACATTATAGAAAATTATTGTCAGTCAACATACTAATGTAAAAAACTTCATTTAATAATTATAATAGCATAAATATACATTTAAGTGTTCAATACGCTCCTTCATCAACGTCACAGTTGTAGGTATTACAGCAACAAGAACTTAATAAATTACAAGTAACAAATTAAAACAACAATGTTTCAAATAAAATAACAATAAATCTAAACATTTCCAACTGCATTTCTCGTGCGAACTCTCCGGCTTCCGCATATAAGGGGACACTATACTGAAGTGTCGCGAATTTTATTAGTATTAAGAGTTCACAACAGTGAAATCCATAACTACCATACTTACGAAGCTAGATTCATCAAACTTTTATCACTGATATATCTGCTTAATAGTGACAAGTGTATAAAATTGCATCCACGTATGATACGTGGTTTGCATTTTATTAATCATTTGATTAAAATATTATATAAAAAGGCGCTTGCACTACAATTGACATTATTCTTAAGTGATTTTCACTTATATGGATCCTTGCATACATGGAATCAAAGCTTACTATAGGGTATGCTGTAAAATTAATCAGTAAATTACTAGAATTTTTTTATTATAAAAAATAAGAAATTAATAGCCATAAAATTTCCTAGTAATTTACCCATTCGCTGTACAGAAAATTCCAATGGTAATGTTTATTCCAATGTATATAAAGAATCATATAAGTGAATATCATTTAAAAATAATGTAAATAATGACGCAAGGGACTTTTTGTATAAAGCAGTACAATATTATTCTATTAAGTTATTAATAAAATGCAAACCGCTTATCATAGAGAGACGAAATTTTGTACATGTGTTATTATCAACCAGATATACTAGTGATAAACTTTTGTGCATTTAGTTTAAATCAGTATAATATCCCCAAGGATACACTGACGTAAGGTTTTGTCAGTTTTGGTAAAAAAAATCGTTTCTTTGTTTTTACCTTTAAAAATTCATTTTTGGTCTAAAGATGCCCTCTCCCAATTTTCATGGCCATACGACGGGTCTATCAGCTATTTAGGGTCATATTTTTAAAAGGCTGTGGGCTCTGATTGTTAATTTAAATGCTCCGTCCACTCCCTGCACTCTGAATTCTGCGACCATTTAGGAAATTACGCTCTATTTCATTAATTATTTATTATAAGAGGCGCATCCAGAAAGTAAGTTTCCCGATTTTTTCCCCTTGAAAGTAAACGTAATTAGCCGTGTAATTGCGCATGCGTAACAGATCTATGACGTATCAATCATATGCCAACCGGACTGGTCCCGCCTGGTGCTAGTAGCTTGGCGTCCGAAATGGAAGCTCTTATTCCTTCTCCCGCCGCCTGCGAGGTTCGGTCGGTGATAAAGTTCTTTAATGCACAAAGCATTCCGCCAATTGAAATTCATCGGCAGCTCTGTCAGGTCTATGGGCGAACATCATGAGTAAGCAGATGGTGCATCGCTGGTGTAGGCAGTTTTCCGAAGGTCGTCAAAGTGTCCACGATGAAGAGCGCAGTGGGCGACCTTCCCTCATCAATGATGATCATGTTCAGCTGGTGCGGCAGTGCATCATAGAGAACCGTCGCTTCACGATTATGGAGCTGAGCAGCCATTTTCCGCAGATATCGCGATCCTTGTTGCATGAGATTGTCACTAAGCATCTGCTGTTCAAAAAAGTGTGTGCCAGGTGGGTGCCGAAAAACCTGACACACGAACACAAAATGCAACTGACATTTCTGCAACGGTATCACGATGACGGCGACGAGTTCCTCGCCAGGATCGTCACGGGCGATGAGACTTGGATTTCGCACTTCACCCCGGAAACCAAGCAGCAGTCAATGCATTGGCGGCATAGTGGATCTCCGGTCAGGACGAAATTCAAACAGACGCTCTCGGTACGGAAAGTGATGTGCACGGTGTTCTGGAACAGGAAGGGCATTCTGCTCATTGACTTCCTTCCAAGAGGTGAAACAGTGAACGCTGACCGTTACTGTGAAACACTGCGAAAATTGCGACGTGCCATTCAAAACAAGAGGCGTGGAATGCTTACTGCAGGTGTTGTGGTCCTCCATGACAATGCTCGTCCACATACGGCTCGGCGCACAGCAGCTGTTTTAACGGAATTTGTCTGGGAGTTGTTTGATCACCCATCCTACAGTCCTGATCTTGCTCCCAGCGATTTTCACGTTTTCTTGCACCTCAAGAAATTTCTGTCCTCCGGTGAGCGTTTTGGCAACGACGAAGAGCTGAAGACGTCTGTCACACGCTGGTTCTATTCACAGGCGGCAGTGTTCTACGACAGAGGGATACAGAAGTTGATCCCACGATACGAAAAGTGTCTCAATTCTGATGGTGGCTATGTTGAAAAATAGCTGAAATATTGCTGTACCTGTTGCCAATAAATGTTTTCCTGAAAGTGTATGTTCTTTTTTTTTAAATAGGGAAACTTACTTTCTGGATGCGCCTCGTATTAGATTTCCGATTGAGCCAGTGTAGCTTCTCGACTTCTCGAAATATTTCTTCATAGAATCCAACAGGTGTTAGGCGTACTTCAAAGGCTGCTTTCCTTAAAAAAAAAAAACATTCAGTACAAAGGAGAGCACAACTCTTGTCTAAAGGAAAATTCCTCTTGTTGCTAGTAGCCATAACAACGTGTTTTCCATGCTTGGTTTTTGTTTGTGATACAAGAAATATTTGCAAGTTTCAAACAGTTTTATTGTTAGTGTTATAATAGTGTCTACAGTCTATAGTGATTTGTAAATAATATTGATCTCTTATAGTGTTTTCATAAGTTTACATAGTTTATTTACTAGTGTAGGTTAGGTGAGCACAGCGTGGTAGTGTATATAAGGGTAAGTTCTGTATATAATATGCTAGGTCTATATGTTTCAAAATGACTAGAAAATAAAAAAAATAGAGAGACCTGGTTCATAATTATCATCCAAAACATTGATGTGAATTTTCTCAACTTTAATTTACTGTAAATTTTGCATTGCTAAACATTCAACTCTTTCTACAGATTTTGTACTACGTTCATGAATTTTTGTAGAGGGTTTTTTTTTTTAATTTATTTATTTTATGTCGTTTCAGCTTAGGAAGTCACATCGCGAAAATACATAAACAATTCTTACAGTTTACATAGAGTTTACTGTATTACAATAATCATTAGAGGTTTTTGAATATGTTCTTAACAAAACTTACTATCAGGATTATATCTAACACTCATATTTTTTGTTAATGCTTTGTTTAGACAAATGTCCGAAGACATGTTTGAATCTCATAAGTACCACCAATAAGGCATCACTCATGAGACAACTAGGCCAGGAGATAATGGGGTAGGGTGGTCAGTTCCTTTTGTCCATCCAATGCATACTTCGCCGATTAGCTACATACTACACTAGTCAGACTTCAGATACATACAAACAATTCATCTTCCTCTGACACATATCGTCAAGTGAGATGTACTGCCTGATAATATATATGCATATCAGCCAGAATATCAATAAAAGGTATTTTTAATGCTATTTTTTACGCTCGAGTTGAATTTCTTTCTGTTTTTACACTTTTAGTGCATTAAATATTTTTAATATTTTTTTTTAGTAAAATAAAAGGAAAATTGTATATGTAGTAGTTAGTTTTGTTTCTGAAGGTCTGACAAATATGTAGACAAAAATTCTGGCCATAATTGTAGCAATTTTTGAAAACCTAAATTTACACAATTTAAAATTACAAATTAAAAGTACAAAATTTCAGAGATCTACCTAGAATAGTTTAGAAAATTGAAATTTCACATCAGTCTAACTTTAATAGGGTTTCTAGTTTTTACGGTCTCCACATTTTCCAATCGAGCCAAACAATACAATCTTGTCTCAAGAATGAATTCAGAACTTCACAAATATATTTATTATGTCATTCTTGCAAATAACAAATAGGATTGAATTCAGAAATACTTGATTTGAAAGGGAGAAGATGGTAATAATTTGACAGTGATCCTAATTGGTACGTGATTTTAATTTGTTTCATGTAGAAATATCATTGCTGAAACAACTTAAATTCTAGATTAGTTTTATAAAGATATTTTGGGGCCCAAATTTTGAAAAAATAAATATCAAAATACAATCATTCATTAATCTCACAATATATGCTCCCTTAGGTAGTGGATCGTACCTTTTTATATTTATAGTCACTTCTTTCCTTTTTCCTTATATGTGCGCTTTTTTCAGTTCTCTGTGAACAGTTCTGAACACAGCAGCATTGCATTTTTTTCGCACTTAAATTACATTCTTTCCCTATGCAACTGTACACTGCATAGCGCTCGCTGGACTAACAATGGCGGATTTGTCGGCATTTGCCGGCTCAAAGGATTGCAGTACTCTGGATATCTACGGTCTCTGGTAATGAGGCGATATGCGATCCTAGTAATGAGCAACTATCTAATGTTTGCATATTTACTACGTATTGAGCTTCGCGACTGTATATACTAGACTGTGATAAAACTTGATCATCAATTTATCAGCTATTCGGGCATGGTCAACTATTTAATAACAATTGAGAATACACCTACAAGTTCGCCCATATAAAAAAAAAACACTCTCTGACGATGGACGCTAAAGCATGCAATCGTCAGCGTTGATCATTCGGCGAAGGTCGCCGTAGCCAAACCTAGACTGACGGGGATGCAATTTATGTGTTGGCGACACTGATGGCTAGTATTATAAACACAACGCCTTTGGGCGTGTGGTACGGGAAATTTAAACTATGTGTGTGTAACCGAATCTTCTCAGGTGTAAGCAATAATATATACTTAATTGGTTGTTAAAAGGTTTTAAGATCAAAGGGGCATTAAAATAAAAACAGCAATAGGTTAATGGTTGAATTCTTATGCTTTAATGGTGATTGTGATCAGAATTAGGCTCTAGGGTATTCCACAGTTTCAGGACACAGTGGAATACCAAAAAAGCCGGGGAAACTAGCGCAGAGGTAGTTCCTGTCATTTAGGAAGAAGGGATTTTTTTTTGTGAAGATGCAGTTGATCGTATATGCAAGGCATAAGAAAAGCCTGAACTAACCGTATTATCTGTGAAGTTTTGTGGTTTTTCTTTCAAGTGGGATTAATTCTGAATATAAAATTTAGGTGAAACTAGCGGAGAGGTAGTTCCGGTGATTTCGTAAGAAGGGATTTTTTTTTTGTGGAGATGCAGTTGATCGTGTATGCAAGGCATAAAAAGCCTAAACTAACAAAACGGTGAAACTAGTATAGAGGTACGTAACAATTAGTACTGAGGTAGTTCCCTTCATACTCCGCTTATACCTACATCTCGCATACACGAATCTGTGACAGGTTAGGTTTGGTTAGTTTCTAGGCTTTTCTTATGCCTTGCATATACGATCAAAAGCATCTCCACAAAAAATCCCTTCTTCCGAAATTACCGAAACTACCTCTGCGTTAGTTTCACCGATAAAAAAAGGTAATCTATATCAGATTCATAAAAAATTCGGGTCTGTGGACATGCCTGTCCTTTGCATTGTTTATCACTATATGGCGCTGCATAATTTTCCGCCACTCTGCTCGCTTTACAGTTGCACCAATATGCCATAAATAGGGTCTTTAATCGTGACCTGTTCCAAAGAAACTGCAGTCAGTGCACAGTGGGCCAGAATGCGATTCTAGCGGGAAGAAATTAATTTACATAAAATGTTATATCAGTAGGCGACAATATGATTAACTTATATAAGGAAAATTAAACTTGGTTAAATGAGCAAACAACGAACTCTAAAGATAATGATCCCTTCTTTCTATTCCTCGATGCCGCACTCAACTGAGCAATCGCAGGATCTGAAGTTACGAGTAAGATATCAAAAACATTCTGTATAGTAGCTTTACGAGAAAACTTTCTGGCGTGGCTTTCCCTGTATTTTGTTAAGTGCTTATTTCTTGCCTCTAGGGCTCTTCTGATAACATTCCAATTGGCAAGATAACTCTTCTCCCGTTCACCATTCCTTCCAGTGCATCCTTCATTAGGCAGTTTCTTCTCAGCCAGTGACCCAATCAATTTTTTTTCCTCTTCCTGATCAGTTTCAGCATCATTCTTTCTTCACCCAATCTTTCCAACACAGCTTCATTTGTTATTCTCTCTGTCCATTTCACATGCTCCATTCACACTTCAAAAGCTTTTCTAGTCGTTTCTCTTCACTTCGTTGTAATGTCCATGTTTCTGCTCCACATAAAGCATTTCACTAGTCTCTTCCTTAGGTATTTTTCCAAAAGTCCGCAGAAGATGCTCCTTTTTCTATTAAAAGCTTCCTTTGCCATTGCTATCGTCATTTTGACTTCCTGGCAGCAGCTCATGTTACTGCTTACAGTACACCCCAAGTATTTGAAGCTGCCCACTTGTTCTACTGCCTCATTTAGAATTCTCACTTTTACCTGCTTTATTTTTCTTCACTCTTCGACTTGTTTGCATTTATCTTCACAAGTCGTTCAATTATGTGATCTAACAATGACTGTAAATCTATTTCGGCGAAATATTCTGTAACTTTCACGTTTTCTTTTGGTGGATAACTTCTTAATTTTGCTTCCCTGACAGTATTGTATGATGGGTATATATTACTGTGCCTGTGTTTAGCTCCCATGCATATATTACTATATTGGATTTTAGATAAATTATTGTCTATAAGAAATGACAAAGCTTCTTCTGCAGAATATAGAATAGATAATGGGTGGGATGACTCTGTAACTAGTGGCTCTGCGAGGGGTAGTTTCGGTATTGTTCTTAATAATTTTTGCTGCGTCCCTTTTACCGGAAGCTCGAGGTGAGATTTGAGCAGCCTCTGTTAATTCTTATTGCGATCGCTCTTTAATTAAAGCTTCTAACCTTTTCTGTTTAGTTTTCATTTCTCTTTAGTTAAATAGTTTTCTAGGCCTTCCATGTTAGAGGTGAACGGAACTGGACTGGCCATTTTAAAATTTTGTGATGTAGCTTTATAAACTTCATCAGAAAAATGTAGTTCTTTTTCTAGCGAATTGGAATTTATTGTTAGAAACCTAGTTTCATTCTATTATTTTTTGCCATCGCTCTTGTAATCTGCATTTGAAAACACTCAATGTCATTTTAATACAACGTAATACTTCAGAAGAAGAAGAGTCCTCTATGTTCAGTTTAGATTCTACATAATGCACCAGCTGATCCTCACTCTGTGTTTTATCACTCAACACTTCTCATAGCTCACAATGCTTAATGGGAGGTCGCGGCGAAATGCGCGCCTCTGCAAATAAAATAAAATTTCTAAGAATTGGGCAAATTTGGGCACATACTGAAACTTTACCCTCAATCGTTATGAGTTTCTGTACATTTTGGTATGAAAATGTGAACGGATACATTTGTGTACATTTTTAAATTACTGTGTAAATTTAGAAAATAAGAATTTCACTCCCTGATTACATCAGCTTGTTAACACCTTCAATATAAATTAGGGCCTACTGATGAAAAAATGAGAATTTTAACTATATTGATGTGCAAGTGCATATCTGTAGCTTTCTTTTCCATACATCAGGTATTCACAATAATGCACTGGCACCAAACTAACAACCAACAAAGTTCACTGCTAACACACAACTAGCGCTGAGACGGAACGCTCCCTCAAGGAAGTGCAGATTACGGTTGTTATATATAAACATGTCCGTTTATTTTTCGTCTCTAAGGTCGATTTTCTTAAGCTATGATTATCTGTTAACAGATTCAGAGGGAAAATATGGGGAATAAAGTGAGTTGAATTTTTAATTTTTTCCTGCTAGATTCGAATTCTGGCCCACTGTGCAGTGGACTGAATCTGTTGATGGTAGAGAGCAGAATTTAGAACTGTGGAAAAAGTGAATCTGTTCTCAAATTGGCCAGCTGCACCATTCGAGAAATTAGGGAGATGTTTTATTTCTTTACTGTGCATGGCATCTTTCAATATGGTTCTGTTGAATGTTAGTACCGCACCTTTTTCATGTTGCAAATCATCTGTGAGCAATGCATATGACGTTGTACTGTTTACTTCACTGAAAACAGCTGTAAAAATGGTAACACTCTCATTGATCTAGTGTGCGGACATTATTACATCCTGGTGTTTTATCCCAAAATGTTCTGCAAAATCTAGCAGAAGAAAGGTGAAAGCTGCGTGATTATTCAGCTGTTTCACAATTTTACGAAAGTGATCTAGTGTCGCAGTACAACAGGCAGCGAAGTTAAGATTGTGCAGAGACACAGAAGGCTCTGAGGATGGTGTCAAGTAGCACCGAAACAGCTGTAAGCCACACATGCTTACATAATTAACACTAGTAACATCACCATTTAATCAACTGATATTGTTTTAAACAATTTTTGTACACTTTGTTTAAAATGTTTTGTTTTAAACATGTCAACTCTGTGAAACATTCTTACCATTGTTTCAACCTTTAATTTTTATCTGTACTTTCTCATCTGTAATTTACTACTTTCAGTTTACTTTTTCTTCCATACTCCAGACCATTTCTTTCTTGAAAGTGTTTGCTGTTTTGCATTCTTTTTCTTTTTTTCCTCACTTAGCTTCTCCCCGTGTTTTCTAATTCTTTCAGCAGAAGATTTTGGGGGCATATTGATCCAATCCTGGATACTTGAATTCGATAATTAAAGAATGTTACATCAGTAACATTATGGAGCGTTATGTCAGTAACATCAATAACTACAAAATTAGTTTCGAAAAAGAGTCACAGATTGCATGAACTGAATGGTAGGCCTACTTAAGTTTGTTATAATTAGTTTTAGGTTTATTATGGTTAATTTATTTATAACATCAATTTTAATAACTTTTATGTTACTGACACAACACAGAAACTAGCATTGTTTATAGGTTATGTTGAATATCATAGTGAATTTTAAAACTAATCATTTCATGATAAAACTTAAGAGTAACCTTTCTTCTTACATGAATACTTCTTTACTAAGAGAAAAGTAGGAAATAGGAAAGATTGGAGAATGCTGGGTTTGGAGTGAAAGATCTGTCCTTGGGCAGAACACTATGAAAGATAAAAAAATTTCAGCCAAAACTTAAGTTCTTGATGAGGCTTATTTTGTAAACTTAAAATATCTCCCATTAAAATCAGGGACAGAAAACACGATATTTGTTTTTCATCAATCCATAATTTGTTTATGTGCATGATCCAGAATGAAAACTAGGTTAGTTACCAATTAACCTATAATTATACCAAATTACTGCACGATTGTAAATTATAATTTACCAACAAACTATTAATGAATATTACTACATTTATTAAAAACGTGTTCTAAACATGTGTGATGTACACATGCTTGAATTTGGTTACTGTATGGCAACTGATTCCCAACAATATTGATTTGAATGTGATGTGTCATTTCATACACTGGTAAATAAGAAACCGCCCTTTTTACCAGCAGGATCAGTGTGATCAACATACATTTTTAACATTCCATGATAGAGAATTGTGAAATAGACAATATGGGCCTATTTTCAATTGACATGTGTTTGAAGATTAGGAAAAATTTTATTGAATAAATTGTAATGTACACATAGGCCTACATGAATTTGGTTACTGCATCTCAGCTGGTTTCCCAACAATATTGCTTTGAATGTGATGGGTCATTTCATAGACTGGTAAACAAGAAACAGTTTGTTTTTTACCAGGCAGTATCAGTGTGATCAGTACAAATTTTTAACACTCCATGATAGGCAATTTTGAAATAGACCATATACTATATATTACATTGGCACGTGTTTGAAGATTAGGTTAAGTTTTATTCAATAAATTATAACTTATATACCCAAATTACCCCTACCCTTGGCCTATCAGAAGATGATGGTTTGTTTGTTAATGATTGAAAACCTGAGTTCTTCTAAAGTCTGTGGCCCAGGGAAACTTATTTGAATGTAGTGAAGATACAAGGAAAAGGTATTAAGTCCAAAAAGATAGTATTGAGATAAATCAACTTGAAAGTTTGAATGTTTATGAAAAATCTGGTTTTACATTTAAACTCATCTACTCCTTATTAAGTAATACATGTAATTAGCTACATATTACCATGTTTTGCAGATTGAATTATGGTTTTAACACAGCTAGGGCTGAATTGAATGAAACTATATATATTCACTGATTTTCAACTTCATGATATAAAGAGTGCATTATATGGTCGATTTTTTTTAGAGGCTAAATCACAAGCTTCCTAAGAGTCATCTTCAGAATCATCACTTATCATTTCCATTGTCACCCACAGCAGGTACTGGAACCTTGTCAACTGCAGTGTCACATGTTGGCAGAGTGTTGTACCAGCCATGCAACTCTTCAGGAATGATACTTGCTCGGCAGACTTTTAGAAAATTATTCTTCTTTGCAGAGCTTATTGGGAATGAATTTGAGTATTCTGCTAGTGGTTGTTTTAGACAAATAAATGGTCATCCCTCTCCACGAATTTTGATTGCTCTATATTCATCAGAATACCTACATTTATATTCCAGAATGCAAAATGTTTCTCACGTGTAATTGAAAGACTTTACTTTCAGCCAATTAACAACATCACTATTCTCATCTTTGGATTTCTTTTTCACCAACATTTTTGCCACCGTCTGTAGGTTGAAGTATTTCTTTCAGAGAGAGAGTTCAGAATTTACGAATAATTTTTTTCTGAAAACACTGTGTATCAGAAGCAAAACAATTCTGACTGCTTCCAAACACAAAGGATGAGGAATTGTAAAAACAATGGCCCTCGTGTGTGTGTGTGTGTGTGTGTGTTGAAGTCACTGGTCATCACATCGAATCCTTCTTGTAAGTGAACCCAGAAGAAAAACAACAAACAGTAAGCAGCAGAAGTGGGAGAGTTCAACATGTGATGTGGTGGTGTTTTGTTTGTAACGGGGAAACGGTACATTTCCGGACATGAGTTGCTATGCAAAACTTAACCGTCTTGGTCCCCACTACAAGCCCTCAAAGTCGTAATGGAAATTTAGACTCACCCTATATGCAAAAGACTGGCAGATTATTGGAAATTACTGTATCTACATTTATGGAGTATTTTTCCCCGTTAAATCATCTTGGGGAATGAAAGGGTTTTATAGTCGTGACGCTGTTATTCCCGGCGTGACTCCTCCTTTTTGCTTACGTCTTACGAAGTGAAGGCTCTATAAAGTTTAGGTAGATAGTATCGTTCGCCATTTTTGTTCTTTCGTTGCCGAGCTACCAGACGAGGAATCTATTTGCCACACTGTTAAACATTACCATGTCGTAGCTCCTATGATAATAAATCAAACGCACTGTAATTCAGCAAATAATTGAGCGGCAAATAACGTCCTCGTGTGCTTTCTGCGAACGCTAAAATGGCGGGCGATTATATTAAGTATTTATCCAGCCTTAGGAAATGCATAATGTCTTCATCAGCAAATCACAAGATGCACACGTTTAAATGTAGCCTACCTGCAACGTGATTGGCTGCCGGAAATTAGAACGGCGGGACTATGTAATGATTTATCCCAGGGGAGTTTGGTTGGATAGGAAACTTATTATGAGAGCAACATGGTGGAAGGACTGGGTTAGTGATGATTCGGTAAATGAAAGACTTCACAACTTTGTCATCTTTCTAAGGTTTGGTTTGTTTATGGTGATTATATATGAAATGTTTGTGACTGATGATAAAGTTGGCCACGAAAAATAAATACAAATAATAATTATGGTCACCAGTATGACTCTTGAGATGTTTCAGTAAAATAGAATTAATGGCTAATTTATTTTGTTCTTTAAATGTGTGTTAATTGCGATCGTTTCAATGTTTGGCAGGTGTTTGGAACAGCAGTAGTGCCACCTGCAGGTAGTCACCAGTTGTAACCATGTCGTTACAGCGATTCTGCCTGCGCTGGGATAATCTTCAATCAAATTTGTTTTCTGTGTTTTATGAATTTCTGCGCCATGGATATTTCGTCGATGTCACCCTTGAAGTCGAGGGTGGTTTCCTCCAAGCCCATAAGATGGTGCTGTCAGCATGCAGCCCGTATTTCCGAGCTCTTTTACTAGATTATCCTGACAAGCATGCGATTGTTATGTTAAAGGACATCCTGTACTGTGACATGAGAAGTTTATTGGACTTGATGTATCGGGGTGAAGTAAGTGTGGATGAGGACAGATTAACTGCACTCCTCAAAGTCGCTGAGTTTCTGAAGATGAAAGAGTTGATAGAAGTAAAGAAGGAAAAGCGTAATCTTTCATCTTCCCTCCTGTCAGCAGTTCAACCCTCCATGGTAACAACACACACTCCACGTCTTCCACATCTTCGTAGAATTCATCAGACATCGTCTTCTTACAAAAGAAACATCCCAATGACTTCCACTTCTTCCACAACCGCCAGTGATCTATTAGGTTTGGCACCGAAAAGAAAACATGGAAGACTAAGCAGTGATAGAACTCTGACTACGACACCTGTCCTAGACAGTGTGACACACAGCAGACATCAGATAGCAATGGATGGCGACAGAGGTGTAGAAGACTCCCTGAAACTATCAATTGGTGATTCTTTAGTGGCTCAAGGATCACCAGAAGTGAAGATGTGTGGACTGGAATTCCACCGTTCCCCATCATTCCATTCTGTCAGAGCTACAAGATTGTCAGATAGGAAGAATGAATCTGGTATTGGACCAACTGTTTCTTCTGCCATTGAAGCAAAAACACCAAATGAGGTAAGGCTATAGTTTGTATGTTGTTATGTCTATTATTCAGCAGGTAGTTATCTTGGATTTTTACCTTTAATTTGGTACCAGTATTGGGCTTTTTATGCTAGTGTTCAGCATCATAGCTGCATAGCTGAGTCTTTTAGAGGTAGAGTTGATAGTTTTCGAAAATTTGTACACTTAAACACATAAATATGTACAAGTATATGATTTAATGTGTTATACACTGTCTCGAGTGTACCCACTATTAGAACTTAATGCCTTGTTATTGAATTATGGTCATCTCTACAAACAGTGCAGCTGGCTGTGGAGTAGAATCTATGCTCTATTTTAGGTCAGGCATGTCAATTGATGCCCATAGGAGCAAGCGCACGCTTTAGAGCCCAGGAGAGCCTGAGCGCTTTACAGCAGAAAGGAAAGAGACAGACAAAAGAGGTGGTATATGCCGCTTGGTCGAACTATATTCAGGGATGGCCAGCACTGATTCAATAGATAAAGGGAAGAGAACTTATTAAAACTGTATCCATGTTAATTTTTAGATTTGCCTGAGAAGTATAAGTGCATTATAAGAATGTAAGTTTTAATTTTAATGCTCATTTTTCACAAGTTTGATTTTTTTATTCAAAAGAAATATTTTCTCAACTTTTCGTATAGAAAAGTGAAATTTTCAGGTATAGGCCTATTTATTTAGTAGCCTCACAGAATGTTTTCGTAAATCTAATATACCGTATATACGTATTACTGAAGATAGTGTATTGAAAATTTTGAAAATATTCACATGAAAATTGTTTGTAAGGAAATGAATTAACAAAGCAACTACTTTACATCATAAGCAAAAGATACGTGCCCATGTGTTGTAAAAATGTCAGCTCTATAGCTTCAGCAGATTTCGAGAAAAAATTTAATATTCTGATGATAGGAAGTTGCTCACAAATATCACCTTAAAAGCATAATGCGATAAGAGTTTTGTTATGTGATATTAGTTACACTTAAAACAGATAGGCTACAGCACCTAGGTAACTTTGCTTTGTACTGTAATATTGTTTTGATTAGGCTATTGATTACTTTTTTAAGGCTAAAAATACCATCAATATAAATTCCAATTTATCATGTCATACTCAATCTCTTTCTTTGGAATATCACTATCTTTATGAATGATGTGTTTCATCCACTTAATACAGTATAATATTATACTACTATGGAATTTAAGTGAATATTCCTTCTTAACTCTCTATTATGTTATTAAGATTTAAAACACTAGTGCAATATTAAGAAATCAGTGTTAGTACTTTTGTTTTACAGACAATATAGATAATATTAAACAGAAAGAAGCCATATAAAAATAAAGACATAAAATTTCACGTTCTGTTTGAAGTTTGTGCACCACTGTTTTCTTAATCCAACAGGTTGCTTATTCATATACACAACCCTTCCTCTTTCCATACTTAGCGCTTGCTGCCCGTGCACGACGTAAAGGTCAGAAAAATGCGCTTGCTTTGACATCACTGTTTTAGATGGAAGTAAGTAATTTTTTCCTCGTCTTAACTTTTAGGTCAGTGTTACTGGTATGTGAATAAAGGATATTGGGAATTTCTTTAACCGCTACCTACAGACATATTGAAACTGTGGCACTGGTTTTTCTATCATCATGTTCATACATGGCATATATCAGGGGCATGTTAATAAATGTCAACCTTTATTCTTGTTACTGACTATAGGGAATCTAGTTTTGAAACTATTGGTTCTATTTTTTCACTTTTCTACAGTTTTTTATAGCCTGGTAGGTTTAATTACAGAAGTTAGAAAACCAAACAGTGTGTACGGTACAAATTCCTGTCAGATTTCGGGATGCTTTTTACACATTGTGCAGATTTTATGTGGGAGGAGAGTGACAATGGTAATGACTAGAGACGAGAATTTCATGCACTATAAAATCCCGAACTATGCGTGCATTCATGCACTATCAAACTATGGAACATATACTATCAAGCAAAAAAATACATTAAAACATGTACTTTCATTTTTGTTCTAAATTTCTTATTTTATTTCACTTTTTTTTTTCTTTTTTTTTTTTTCATAGTTAACTACTAACAGAATTTCTAAATTGGTTTCTGTGAGTTTCTTGCGGTTGTCAGTCAATATGTTTTTGTAGGCAACAAAGACCCCTCTATATCACAAGAAGTTATGGATGCAAACTTGAATGAACCGTTTTCTGTTACTTAGTTTTTTTTTTTTTGCCTTTTTCAATCCTGATTCCTGAAGGTGAAATGAGGGTCATAAAAATCGAGAAACTGGGGTGTCCACTCAAAACCATTAAAACATGCATTTAAACTGAATAAAATGTATATTATATGCATTTTTACGCAAAAAATTGCTTAAATATCCATTATGCATGTTTTTATCCCCAAAAAGGCCAAAACATGCAAATATGATGCACGGAAAAAGTACACATATTTGGAACCAGAAAGTAATGAAATGGATAAGTACTAAGTTTGAGCTATGTCCTTTGTTCCTATAAGAACATGCATTTGCATAGAATTCCCGCCTCTAGTAATGACACTGACATGCTCTGAACAGATCCTGTTGCAGTTATTTTGGGAAAGGCACAGGTGGATCAGATTTTCTCAAGAGTACGTGTTTCCCTTAGCATCTCATCATTGCTCTATGGCAGTGTTACTGGTATCTGAGGACTTCTGTATAGCCCTGTTATGTAACACACGTTAAATAAACAGTAGGAGTGTGAGGTATAGAGCTAAATACATCCTTCACTGCATGATTATTGGATGTATAGTAGGCAAGTATTGTCTTTTACTTCCATGGAAAGATGCATGATAGGCCTACCCTTTTCACAGTAGGTTAAGGGGTATCATTCTGGAAGGTATAAGTTAATGTCCATGGAGAAAAAGAGTTCACCTTACATCGAATATCATAATTGTAGATTACAGGCTAATCAATAATCGCTGTTGATAGGCCTACTGATATATTGCATATTAACGTGTAAGTGAAAATGAAAATATTATTTTGAATGGTTTCATTGTAACACATTACGTTTCGTTTATGTATACAAGTATCAACGTCATATTTCTGACAGGAGAAAATTTATGTACGTATCAATTTCTATGGCACTTCACGTTTTCATGTTTGTTGACATGCCTTTTATTGTTTATGCTTGCAGTAAGTTACTTCATTCACTTTACTCAAGTTTTCCTGACAACATATACTTCATTTATTTGTTTTTCAAAGGATTGACGAAATAATGTCAAACACTTTATGTCTTACGTGCGATTTTAATAAAGCATCTTTAATACTGTTATTAGCATGCTGCTTTCTTTCAACTGTATTTGATGTCTTGCAGTTATCTTGCATACCAGCAGTGTACTGTAAAATGGGGTGAATAGGGGCGCAGGAGGTGAATAGGGACAAAGTTTTATTATTTTTTATTTCTTTGTGTCAAAGATTAATTATAATAATAAGACTGTTTATGTTTTCATTCATGAAGAGTGAACAAATAAACACTCTTATTATTATATTTACTCTTTGACACAAAGAAATAAAAAATAATAAACCTTCGTCCCTATTCGCCAGGATTTTTAATTTGGGAGGGGGGCAGAGGTGGGTCGAGACGTTAGCTTGCGGGGGCTGTGTTAAAATGATTTTATTAAGTGTTAATGTTGTACTGAGGCAACTATTCTCGTTTGAAAAATGTCCATGCACGTACATATGTCTTTAATATTTTATGAATTTTTATGAATGTATATACATACATACATATCTACATACATATACCTATCTCCTGACTTACAAAGGGCATTTAAGGAATCCGCAGGTTCATTGCCGCCCTCACATAAGCCCGCCATTGCCAGATTAATCCAGTCTCTTATCATCATATCCCACCTCCCTCAAATCCATTTTAATATTATTCTTCCATCTATATCTTGGCCTTCCCAAAGGTCTTTTTCCCCTCCGGCCTCCCAACTAACACTCTATATGCGTTTCTGGGTTCACCATACGTGCTACATGCCCTGCCCATCTCAAACGCCTGGATTTAATGTTCCTAATTATGTCAGGTGAAGAATGCAATGCGTGCAATTCTGCGTTGTGTAACTTTCTGCATTCATCCCTCTTAGCCCTAAATATTTTCCTAAGAACTTCGTTCTCAAACACCCTTAATCCCTGTTCCTCTCTCAAAATGAGAGTCCAAGTTTCACAACCATACAGAACAACCGGTAATATAACTGTTTTATAAATTCTAACTTTCAGATTTTTTGACAGCAGACTAGATGATAAAAGCTTCTCATCCAAATAATAACACGCATTTCCCATATTTATTCTGTGTTTAATTTCCTCCCTAGTGTCATTTATATTTGTTACTGTTGCTCCAAGATATTTGAATTTTTCCACCCCTTCGAAGGATAAATCTCCAATTTTTATATTTCCATTTCGTACAATATTCTGGTCACGAGACATAATCATATACTTTGTCTTTTCGGGATTTACTTCCAAACCGATCGCTTTAGGCTACTTGCTTCCAGTAAAATTCCCGTGTTTTCCCTAACCGTTTATGGATTTTCTCCTAACATATTCACGTCATCCGCATAGACAAGCAGCTGATGTAACCCGTTCAATTCCAAACCCTCTCTGTTATCCTGGACTTTCCTAGTGACATATTCTAGAGCGAAGTTAAAAAGTAAAGGTGATAGTGCATCTCCTTGCTTTAGCCCACAGTGAATTGCAGAAGCATCAGATAGAAACTGGCCTATATGAACTCTGCTGTACGTTTCACTGAGACACATTTTAATTAATCGAACTAGTTTCTTGGGAATACCAAATTCAACAAGAATATTGTATAAAACTTCTTTCTTAACCGAGTCATATGCCTTTTTGAAGTCTATGAATAACTGATGTACTGTACCCTTATACTCCCATTTTTTCTTCAATATCTGTTGATTACAAAAAATCTGATCAATAGTCTATCTATTATGCCTAAAACCGCACTGATGATCCCCATTAATTTCATCTACATATGGAGTTAATCTTCTCAAAAAATATTGGACAACATTTTGTATGACATCAGCAAAAGTGATATTCCTTGAAAGTTACCACAGTTAGTCTTGTCCCCCTTCTTAAAAATAGGTACAATTATGGATTGGTCTGGTACAATTTCCTTTTCCCAAATAGCAAGTACAAGTTTATAAATTACGCTAGATAATACACTTCCACCCTCTTGTATTAATTCTGCTGGAATTTGATCAATACCTGGACACTTGTACTTTTTCAGATTTTCTATTGCATCTTCGACTTCAGAAAGTGTGGGTTCAGGTATAAATGGCTCAACAGTTTGTATTTCAATTTCATCTCGATCATTTGTATTTGGCCTATGTACATTTAGTAGTTGCCCAAAATAGTTTTTCCATCTGTTCAGGATTGAATGAGAGTCTGCAAGCAAGTCACCATTCTCATCCTTGATCACGTTTACCCTTGCCTGATATCCATTCTTGAATTCCTTTATGCCCTTATATAAATCTCTAATGTTTTTATTCTTACTATTTATTTCTATCTCATTCAGTTTTTCCTTCAAGTAGCCTTTCTTTTTATTCCTGCCCGTACGACTTGCTTCCCGTCTTTCATTGAAATAATTATCTCTATTCTCCTCAACTGGATCCTGTAAGAATTTCAATTTTGCCTGTTTCCTTCTTTTTACTACCATGCAACAATCTTCATCAAACCACTGTTTCTTTTTCTTAGTTTCATAGTAACCTATGCTCTGCTCAGCTGCAGTTTTGATACTATCTCTGATATTTTCCCACAAGCTATTAACATCTTCGTCGGAACTTCCTAAAGTGGCAAAGCTATTCGAAATTTCAACCTGATAATTTTGCTTAGTTTCCTCGTCCTTTAATTTCGGAATATTGAATTTACAAACATTAACTAGTTGCTCTACTTGCTTGGCTACTGATAGACTTTCTCTTACCAATTACCAAATAATGATCAGAATTACAGTCTGCCCCCCCCTGAATGTTCGAATGTCTACTATATTAGTATGTCTCTGTTTGTGTATCAAGTGTGATCTATTTAGTTATGTGTCAATCCATCTGGAGATGTCCAAGTATATTTAAGTATATCCTTATGGGGGAATGTTGTTCTTTTGACAAATAAATTTTTTGATGTCACTGAGTTGACTAACCTAACTCCATTATCATTACTACAGCTCTGCGATGCTGCTCTTGCTATTGAAGTTTAACCTTGCGCTTAGCCGCCATCTTGCTTCACTATGCCGCACTCGTGAACTGCGTGTAAATCAATGAGAAAATATTACGATAACTCTGAAAAAGGACATATGTCACAATTTCTTGTTGTAAATTTGCTATCCACTGATAAAATACACGGAAACCAGAATTATTATTTAAGGAAACTTACTATTTATGCTCAAGTTTGACTTCTGTTACATGTTAAAATGAGGTTGTATTGTTGACAGTTTGAAAACCGCTTCCATCAGGCAGAAATACATGCTAGAATAAAGTTACCTAAATAAATCAGGAAATGAATTAGGCCGTTGTAAATATAGCCTAATAAATGGAGGAAAAAGTGTGCAATAAAAACAACTCATACTGCTTTGATTATTCATTCTTGAATCCTTAATCATTACTGGAATGTTATGTATAATAGTAAAAATTGTCAAATAATAATGAAGGCAATGACATATAAGCCTACCAAATATGTTGATTCTATTTGATTGTGTATTAGTGAAATGCCACATAAAATGCTAGGGGTACTAATATCCAAACAGTATACAAAATATTAACTGCTATATATCAATGAATTTAAATCTTTTTATGCTCGACCATGCTGAAATGTAGTAATTATACACCTGGTAGCAGTCCTTTAATGCATGTCATTAAAGTACAGGTGTTTTCAGCCAATGACAACTCAGTTTACAGGTGTTCAACCAATAACGAGTCAACTTTCTACCATTATAAAACCGCAAGTATCGATTATTCTCGGATATGCAATCGAAAGAGAATTAGCAAAAAGTCACGGAGGCTGGAAATCCAATACTGTCGCAGAAGGTTATGTTCTATTATTATAATAATTAGCGTTAATTGTAAATAATATTCAAATAAATTCAATTTGTCATTCGTTTTTCAATGTCGAATTCAATAATCAAGATTATACCAAGTTTAACGGGATTACACCAAGGTCAGTGACATTATTGTTCCTCGGAAAAAATCAATACTTTCGCGTCTGCGCACATCTCACAATTCACGACCTAGAACAAGGTCACTTCCGATCTTGTCAGATACAAATAAAATGTATCTGAATAATTTCAAGTTAGAAATATGGTCGAGCATAAAAAGTCGTATGAAACTAGCCTATAATGATAGTAATTAAGAAGCGAGTATGGATGTTTATGAAACGAGCGCAAGCGAGTTTCATAATTTTCATACGAGCTATCATTATAGGCTCGTTGCATAATGTACTATTAGTCAATCTTATGGCTTAACACTATATAATATAAAACAAATTAATTCAATGTTTTATATATTTACATAGTATTGTGTCATCGTACAAACATTTTTGTCCTCATGGGGCATCTTCAGGTAGGAAGTGTTTACAATATTAATCTAAAATCAATTAAAATAATCTGGCCTCATGTTTGAAAATAATAATCTTATTGATAGTAGGCTATATGTAAGTATTCAGCAGTGTCGTAAAATAACCTACTTCTCCTCCTCCTATATATTTTTTGCTCTATAATTTTAAAATTGTGTGATATGCATAGGGTTTTTCAAAAGTAAGAGGTAATTTTAATTTCTTGTATTTTCAATTTCTACACAATCTTAAAAATTCTAGCACTGACATATCACTTCTATTGCCATAACTTCATCGTTCTTGTACAGATGACAGCCTCTCTTGAATGCTGTATATAGCTCTCTGACTTTATCTGCCACAATTTTTGCGATGGAATCCTTCAACCCATAAATTCCGTAGGTTTGCTCAAGAACCTCTTTCCTTCAGACAGTCCTGCAACAAATAATGGTCCACACCTGTGGAGTATCGGTTAGTGTGTCTGACCGCAAAACCAAGTGGCCCGTACTCGAATCCCGGTTGAAACAAGTTACCTGGTTAAGATTTTTTCGGGATTTTCTCTCAACTCAATATGAACAAATGCTGGATAACTATCAGTGCTGGATTCCAGATTCATTTCGCTAACGTTATCACCTTCATTTCATTCAGACGCTATAATAATTTGATGTTGAGACAGCGTCGTAAAATAACCCACAACAAATAATATGCTGGATTAATATGTGATGATCTTGTGGGAAAGTGCGTACTGACAACACTACCACCAGAAAAATCAGAAGCAAACGAACTCGTTTCTTGTGTAATAAGTAGACATCGGATTTTTAGGCACTAAAAATTGCAGTTTTAGGCGCCTAAAATAAGCTCAAAATTTGTAAAATTAGGCTCTATTTTAATGAAAATAGGCATTTTAGGCACATCAAGGTATCATACTTATTTCTTTCACTGAAATTTTTAGTTATACACTAAAATACGCACAAAAAAGTATGTTTAAACATTAAAAAAGAATACTATATTATATTTATAAACAGAGCTGCACAAATTTAATATATTGAAACTAATGAAATAATGATTATTGATATCAAGATTACTCATTTTAAGTTATTGAAATTCAGTTCCATGCTCAGACTTTATTATAATTATCTGCACAGTACACCACCAGAATTTTTTCTAAATTCTCCACAGTTAACCTTTGCCTTTTGTCACTGAGAATCATTTTGAAAGCAGAAAAACTTCTTTCAACCGAAACTGATGTGAGAAGCGCAAATTTTAAATTAGGTACAATAGAAACATCAATACTTACTGGAACATTTACACTTTCCCCCGATATCACTCTTGATGCTTTTTCCAATAATGAAAATCCTACATTCTTATTTAATACGTTGTCCCACTTATTTTTAACTTTTTTCCCAGTTTCGCCCAAAGCAGAATGTATGTTCACTTGAGCTTCCTTTACTATTGCTATTTGGCTACAAAGAGATTGTTTTTCACGTTCTAATTGTTCAATGCTTGCAGGTATGAAAGAAAAGTTTGGTGTTATGTAGGCAATATCGTTTTTCACTCGTGAGTCATTCAGACAATCTTTCACTGCTTTCACACACGCTGCACTATCAGTTTCAGGTAATTTATCAATAACTGTGACCACTTCTTTAAAATACTTAGAATAATACACCACTGACTGAATCCAGGTTCCCCATCGTGTAACAACCGGCTGAGGTGGGAGTGGGATATCTGGAAAGTTCTCTCCGAATATTGAAATCCTGGATGGGGCTTTACAAAAACATTTTTTTGTGTTAGAAATAAACGAATTGACAAGAGGAAATTCATTCCGGATTGTTTCAGAAACCCTGTGAAGGCCATGTGCTAGACAGGTTACATGCGTGAGGTTAGGATAAAATGTTTTAAGAAGTGGAGCTGCAGCAACCATGTATGAGGCAGCATCAGTACAAAACAACAGAACTTTAGAATCGTCTATATTACCTGAGTATAAAGACTGTAGGCCTTTATTTACAAAATAAGCAATGGCTTGGCTATTCACTTTCGAAAGTTCCTTAACACATACGAGGTGTGGAATCGAAGGTCCATCAGGACTAAGTTTTCCTACTACCATATTTGCTATATACCTATTCATAGGATCTGAGGTTTCATCCACAGAGACCCATATGTAAGAATCACCTATATCCTCCCGAATGGAAGCTAAAGTTTCATTGTATATTCTGTCTAAGTAATTTTTTCTTAGGGTCGACTCAGATGGGATATTTTGTTTGCAGTATTTTTGTAAAAACTGTCTTAAAACCGGATTTTCAATTGCATTCCAGGGAATGTTAGCAGCAACAAACGCTCTGGTTAAATCAGCATAGAAATTGCTGCTGAGATTGGATGAAGTAGGCTGTGTTAGTAAAGTTTGTTGCAGTTGATTTTTCTGCTGAGCTTTAGCCTTATGAGCCGCTCCTTGCACATGCTGCTTTAGGTGGCACTTCTTTTCTTGCGAAATCTAAAAATGTAAAGTAAACTGAATTAAAATAAAATCCTAATTGTTGTATTGCCGTATTTCTATCACAAAGTTAGTGGGTTCGAACAATCAAAATTTTAATGACCTGCAAATACTTTAACTATCGGAATTTAAAAGGTTAAAGTGTAGTGGTCTTAAAAAGAATTATACCTCAGGATAGCTCAGTCAATGTATAAATATTATAGGCCTACTCATTAAAATTAATAGAATTTATATATTTCAACTATTGTTACATACCTGTTTGCTACAAATCTTGCAGAATATTATTTTTCCATCATAAGTGAATTCTGAATATTCTGTTAGCCATTGCCGGATCAATGTAGATTTTGCACTTATATTTTTCGGCATTATCGCGTTAAACTTCACAGGAAAACGTCCTACCACTCAAAACTTCTCAACACAAATAAGGTGAGGGAAAGAGCAACTGTTAACGAGCATTCAAATGAACCGTTGTTATTGAGATTCAATTGGACAAAAATACAAAGTTCCACTTATTGTTGCATTTCCTGGTAGTGTTAACACTAGGAGGGCCATTCTTTTAAATATTTTGTAACGGTTTACCCTACTAATTCGCAGTTTTACGACTTTTCATAAATATTTCAAAAACACTCTTTCTCCAAAAATTGTGATTTTATGACACTCTGAAGGGCAGTACAGCTAATCGGTTTCAGACCGAAAACAGTCATTTTTATAGTATAGTATATCTCTGAATCGGTAGCAGCACATGTTGTGATTGTTGCCTGCTTCAAAACTAAGGTTGGTTCTTTGTCGGCATTTATGCCTCCAGACATGTTAAATTCGGTGAAATCTATTGCGAGTGTCGTTGAGATTCAAAACATTTTGTTTCCTTTATCAATGGTTTCATGGCCGGTGTGAAGCAAACTTTCCACTTTTTAAATGCCTTAAATTTCGCAGTGAATGCATGTATAAATTATAAAAAGTAAGAGTAAAATGCGAAACTTTACAGTGAGTTAGGCATTTTTAGGCGAATATTAACAAATTAGGCTCTAATAACCGTTTTAGGGCATTTTAGGGCACTATAAAACTCTTTGAATACCTTTCAATTTCCATGAAACACAAATATTAATAATTATTTTTACTTTTCTCCTAAAGAAACAAAATAGGCATTTGCCCTAGAATCCGATGTCTGGTAATAAGCTAGGACCAGAATTTTTAGGATTGTGTAAAAAATATGAGCAATTAAATTTACTGCGTACTTTTGAAAAAAACTCTATATAGTTATGATAATGATTTTCTAATCTTTAACACTAGAAAATCATTACCATAACTAAATTATTTTTTTCGTTATAGCGTGCTTTCAAAATGAAGTAGAGACAATATTATTTTCTGATGTAAATTATACAGAAATTTGACTGTATTGTATTTAAATTTTCCATTTCTCCCTTGAACATGAAGAAATAGTTTTGAAAATTCTTACACATTGGAGACTCTCTGTTAGAAAATAGTTTGTGGAAAAATTAAGAGATTGTGACAGAGGGCCATTTCTTTCGTTTGTCTATAACTTCTTGACAGTGACCTAATATCTTTGCTGAATATTTTTGGAAATAGTCATGTCCGCTTGTGAGTGTGCTGGGTAACTTTCGGTGCTGGAACCCGGATTCATTTCACCGGCATTATCAGCTTCATCTCATTCAGACTCTAAATAACCTAAGATGTTGATACAGCGTCGTAAAAAACCTACTTAAAAATGTCCGCTTGTACTTTTTCTATGCCATTTTATTATCTAAACTTTCAAAACTGAAAGATGCTGCCGGAAATATCAAGTATTCAGTTCTTCCTCATGTGATGCTAGCCATTTTAGTGATACCTCATAGCAATGCTTTAACTGAGCGAATATTCAGTATTGTTCCCAAGAATCAGACTGATTTTAGACAAATATAACTACAAAGTCTCCTGGTGGAGAAACAAAATTCTTTTCTTTCTCTGAGACATGCTCTCAAAAGGTCACCATGAGGCAAAAGAAGCAACAATAAAGATGCTGCAAGAAGAGTCATTTTGTTTATGTGAGTAATTCTTTTGTATTTATTTTATGGCATTAATATGTAATAACAGCTTGTGTAGTGTATGCTTCTATTATAAAGAATTCGAACATTATTATTTCAACTGTTTCCACTTAACAGATTATATTGTAAATTTATTTCAACTCAACAATGTAATTTTATTATCTCAACAATAACTCTTCACTCTCTACAATTTGACTTCACTCCCGTCAACAATGGGATTTGCTCTCCACACAGTAACACAGTATTCGTTATTGCACTCCACAGACGACAATGACAATTTACTTGGAATATTGAGAACAACAATGAACTGAATTTTAACTAATGTTCACAAAGCACTATTTACAAATCAGAACTGTCAGTTCACAGTTCTTCTAGCTCAGTCACTCGAGTTCACAGTATCTCGAACCACAGACCTTCAGAGACAGTCCACTGTACTTGAACTCAGGTCCCTCCAACTGCGGTCCACTGCACTCGAACTCAGGCCTTCGGATGCTGACACAGTTGCGGACGCACACTCAAGTCGAACTCCGGTACACAAGACTGGCTGGCTTGCTCTGTTCACTGACCGTAACAACACTGGCTTACTGACTGAATGGATGAATCACTGTCCGAGTTCACTCGCGTTTCTTATTTTATAACCACAGCGACGTAGCCTGGAAAGTTCGAGTTCGCGATTTTTCCACTTCGACGGACTTCTCGGCCTCTCTAGGCAAGCAGAAGATGCGCGCGCAACCTCCCCTCGCCTCGTCGCCCTTTCCCCTCTCTTCTCTCCGCCATAGTACATGCCACAGGAAGCAGATGCGCGCGCAACCTCCGCGCCGGCCGACCTTGCACTTCCTTCGGCTGGTTGTGAGTTCGAATCTCACGTCGCTGTCACAATATTATTGTAGACCTTTTGCTATAAAATTAGTTATTGAAACTGTAACCAATATATCTTTGTTTTTTAATTTGTGGAAATGAATAAGCACCTCAGATTCAGACTCCCTGTGCTTCCAGTTATAATGTGGCAATTGCAATTGTGCTGCGGTTGGTGGTGGCAGTTGTAAGATTTTAAATTAAATTTTCATTGAATGCTTGGTGTTGCAGAACAAGGAGAACGTGGAAGAGATCAATACTGTCACGTCCACTAGGAGGTACAGAGCCTGGTCCATATACCTTAGCTTGACAAAGGGAAGATGCTTCATCACAGGAAAAGTGAATTCGTGAGTAGTTCAATATTGCAGCATTTTTAACACTATACCATTCACACGAAAGTTAGTCTGTAGCAAGACATCAGCAAGCCTCAGTCAAGTGTCATAGTAATTTGATCTCCTTATCAGTGATAATAATAATGATTGCATGAGTTACGGCATGATAGCAGAGAAATAGTGGACACCTGTCCTAACACCATCTTTGTTCACCATTCCTTGTATTTGGATCACCGTGATTTAACTGTCCAGCATGGAAAATAGTTGTAACTATGCAGCTAGCAGTGTGCCACATTACATTCACCTATAAACTTCTACAGGACATACATATTTAAATGCAAAATTAAATAATGCTTTGTTAATTGCACATATTTTCTCATGATACATAGTGTTGTGTTCATAGGGTTGCCATAATCGAGAGTCCAAGATCAGGACATAACTTTACCTGTTACATATTTCATCACATAATCATCACCTTTTTTTCCGAGTGAAAATACACTTGGACAAAAAACCCAGACACTTAGTGTGCATTTCTTTTATGTCAGAAATTGTTAATCAAAGTTCTAGTAGGTTATGAAATGTAATGGTTTTTAAATGTAGAAAAACACATTTAAAACAAAGGATCGTGTAATTCATTATAAGTACACTATTAGATATAAAATCTTTTCTTCAGGACGCAAAGGGTGTAAAACCAGTAACAACATTTTTCAGCTGTGGCTCAGATGTTTCGTGGTTGTAACATTGAAATCACATTTTTAGTAACGTGTGTTAGTCCCTCAGCACTGGTTAACTGCATCCATACATCTTGCCATGCCTTGAATCAGGTTAGAAATGGCTTCTTCAGAAATGTCTTCCCATGCTTCAGGAAGTGCTTGTCTTAACTCTTGTAAGTTTTCTGGTGGTGGCTGCCTCTTCCTAATATGCTGTCAGCATTTCCACAAGTGCTTAATTGGATTCAAGTCAGCCTTGCTGGCCATGGTAAAGCATGAATCCCCACTTCTTGCAGATAATCTCTGGTAATGCGACGAGTGGTCGTGCATTAGAAGAAAACCGTTGCATATATATGGACCAAATGGCACCACATGATGGATCAAACATTCATTTATATACCTATCAACTGTTGAATTGAATTGAATTGAATTTATGGTCTATTGTGCGCAAGCTTAGACTCATTCCAAAACCTACACTGGCTGACTACACTGAGGTTTGCTGTGTACCCAGGTGTCGAACAGACAACTCCCCTTGTCCCAAGATCAGCCCTCTCTGTGTTGCCAGCCAGTGATCGGGGAATGGTATGGGATGATGTAAATGCCTAATATGGGGAAAAATGGGAGAACCCCGAGAAAAACCCCAACTGCGACCTTGTCTGCCACAAGTGTTATTGAAAAATTCCAGACCTGACTGGGACTCGAACCCGGGCCGCCTGCTTGACAAGTCAGAGGTCTGATCACTCAACCACCGCAGGGATGCCTATCAACTGTTAGATTTCCATCTATGGAAACCAACTCCGTACGAGCATTCATACACTCCTGCCCAAACCATCACTCCACCATCTCCAAATGGCGATCTCTCGGAAATACAGCATTGCGAAAATCGTTCCCCTCGCCTTCTCCAAATTCTTTCACGTCCATCAGGTGAGCGTAGATTGAAACGGGACTCGTCTGTAAACAAGACAATTCCAATGTTAATTTCTCCAGGTTCTATGATCTTGTGCATCCTGAGTAATCTGGAACCAGTTGCAGGTTTAGCTGATATCAGTCCACTTGCTTTCAACTTTATTCTAACTGTTTTGGCCGATATTGACGTCCATGCATGTCAACAAACCGTTGGACTACCATCGTAGCTGGCAGGTTATAAGAACTAAGACACCACGCGTCTGTCTTCGTTTTGAGTTGTGCATCGCGGACGACCCGAATCTGGTTTCCTGGTGTATTCTTGTGTCTCTCTAAAATGTTTTAGGGCATCCTGAATGGTACTTCTAGGCATATTCATGACATCTGCTATGTAACGTACACTACGTCCATCATCATTTAGAGCAGGGGTGGGCACCGGGAGCAAATTCAAACTCTAAACTGGGACGCTTATTATTCATCCATCACGGCATTAATGTTGCGCGGTATTCGGCAGGGAAGAAAAGGATTGGAGAGAAATCATATGGCTGCCCGTGAGAGAATAGAATTCACTATTGGTGCCCAGCCTGATTTAGAGCAACGGCTACAGCAATATCTTCGGGTCGCATTCTTTAAAAAGATAAAGTGTGACTAGCAAGTTACACTCAAAACACAGATAACATGTGAAAATTGAATAAATAACGACAATAAAGAACATAAACACATACACAAATTCTATAGTAACTGCGACTTTCTGCAAATAAATGGCGCATCTCATAATAATGGGTTGTTTACACGAATTCATGGTAACAAAATAACCACAAATTGATGGGTATTGAATTGCATTGCCTACTAAAACTCTGACTAACATACATGTAATTTTTCTTTTTATAAAATAAGTGTCCTGGTATTTTTGTCCCTGAGAATATATTGTGTGACTGTTATGTGAAGAAGAATAGTTAAAATGGTAACAATTGGTCGCGTCAACTTTCAGTGATCAGCTTCCATGTAACGAGGAACAAGTAGGGTCATGTTGTGTGATTCGTAGTGGAAGACGAAGGAAGGGAACTGGTATTAGTTTGGGATGCTGGAACCTTAACGTGAATTATACCTTAAAAAAGTATTGTGTTAATGAATTGAAAATGGTTTTTTATTGACTAAAGCATTCACGGTATTGTTGAATCATATGTACTGATAAATGTGATACATTGAATTCAATATTATCTGACCACTTGACCAGTCCGCTGAAAGATGATTTGTCTAGGCCTGAAAAAAGTATTTGAACTCTCTTAAACAACCCACTCACAACCAACACTTGTACTGAACTGAAGGCATTTATGCCCATTGGTTTGATGGTAACATCTCACACCTCTATTTTGTCAGCAGCCACTACACATTCGATCTTGAGCATAAGGATACTTGTTGCAGTGACTGTATGTTATTTTTAAATAATTCTAGATTGTAATAAGTGGAAATATCCATGCGACGATTGAGAAGTGAAATTTTGAAGTCCTGACCAGTTTATCTTTAAATAAGAGTGTGACTGTTATGTGATGTGTCCACACCTGTGGAGTAACAGTCAGCGCATCTGGCCATGAAACCAGGTGGCTTGGGTTCGAATCCCGGTCGGGGCAAGTTACCTGGTTGAGGTTTTTTCCGGGGTTTTCCCTCAACCCAATACGAGCAAATGCTGGGTAACTTTCGGTGCTGGACCCCGGACTCATTTCACCGGCATTATCACCTTCATTTCATTCAGACGCTAAGTAACCTAGATGTTGATACAGGGTCGTAAAATAACCCAATAAAAAAAAAGTTATGAGATGGTGATGATTATGTGATGAAATATGGTAATATGACCAATACAAGAAAGCATTATTTGTCTCCAGAAAAGTAATATTAGTATGTATTAACTTCATTTACACGATGATAATGTGTTACTATCATATTATTTTATTCAATATTGTCTGTATTCTCCTAATATCAAGCATCATTGTTATACCACTCATACTTCTGAGAACTGTGAACAGAAGAAAGAAACTTTGTTTGGTTTTGAATGAGCTTACAAAACTGCAGTTCACATGTTTGATGTTATACAGTACTTGAAGCAGAGCTGGAGCTGTCTGGGTCTCAGCTCCGAAATATCTCACCTATGATAAAGAACTAATATTAGTTGTAAACAGTGTTGCAATCTCAACTGCCGAATGTGAGAGGGGGTTCTCAGCAATGAACATGATAATCACCTGACAAGATGGTCTCTTCACATAAAAGTGTGCGTGATTTATTCTTTATAAGACTTGTGGGATCTCCAGTAAATAAGTGCTAACCTACTCAGTATGTAAAATGGCTGACAAAGGGATGACACTCCACTCTTGACGCTGAATCCAAAGAATGATCACAGAAAGAATACAATGTAGACAATTATGTACTATGGAAATCATTTTCATGATCTTTATTTAATTTTTTCTTACGTACCACTAACATGTATGTTAATATCTCCTGGTACTTATGTAACAATAAGTATATCACAGCTTATGTCTATCTTATAGGCACACTCCGGTTAAATTTAATGTTTTTGTAATTGAAGGCTTTTTTTTTCTCTCTCTAAAAAATCTGCATACTTGTCTGTGATGTAATAATCATGATGAAGATCTGGAACACATTCTTCTGTACTGTCCATCCATAAATCACAAAAGAAGTAAATTAAAATCATCAGTACCAGTTGCAGAAGACACAGCCCTGCAGTATATATTGACTACACCCCAACTCTGGCTACTAGCAACAGACATCTATAATTAACACCGATCAAAATACCCCTAATTTCTCGTGAAAAACAACAACTGAATAGACTACAGTGGACTATAGTGGACTTTATGTTGTCAGCAAACAGCTGGATACATTAAGAAGATTGATTAAAAAATCTGCATACAAAGTCCGAATGTTTTAGGTCGATTCCTTCTCTAGCAATCCTCTCATGAAGCTTCTTTTCACAGTGATGATGATGATGTTAGATTGCATCATTGCAGTCTTGCTCTCTTATTTCCTTTAGCTTGTTGCAATAGCAGCTCAGCTGACTGAGCATTTGCTCTTAATGGGTTAAGAGAAAACTCCGGAGAAAACCTCAACCAGGTAACTTATACTGACCAGGATTTGAACCTGGACCTGCTTGTTTTATGGTCAGGCAAGCTAACCATTACTCCACAGTGGTGTGAACTTAAGGAAGTTTTACAGTTCATGTAGACTCTTAATGTAGCTTGTTTTCAAGCTTCCTCCAAATAATGTTGGAATATTACAGCATTATTTATTACTAATAAAAATTATGAAGTGAATGGATTGGATGGCTTTGAGGGATGATGTGGAGGCCATTAATAAAAATATTCAGAATGCAATTTTTCATTCACTTTTAAATGAAAGTTGACTTATTTCTTGGTTACTGTTTTATTTTAATTTTTGGTTACTATTCAACTTTTTTTATTATATTACTGAGTTGCAGTCCTGCAGCATGTAGAAAGTAACGCAGAACGTAATTAAAGAATTAATGAATTACCACCATCTTTATCCAGGGTGAAACTCGCCAGTTGTTAGTATGCATTGGGTCCTTTTGGGAAGTGTGTAGTGGAAGACTTTTGAAATAAGACAGTGTGAATTTATAACATATATGTATAAATAAGCAATAATATATATATATATATATATATATATATATATATATATATATATATATATACATAAATAAGTTCATGGACATACAATTAATAAAACTGAATAAAGAAAATAATGTAGTGAATAATCAAAATAAATATAAACTATTTCCAACTGAAGATTGAAGTAGACGTAAACAAAACCGAAATGTATTACTCCGCAATCGCAAGCTAGCTACCAAAGCAGCCACCAGGGCGCATTATTTTCAGTGAGTACGCAGGGCAGCCACTGTCTGATATATTGCAGACATTTCCACACATTCATTGAACTAACCCGTAAAATGCTCATAGAGGGTTAATATTTATTATTTCTCTACTGGGAATAGTGGATTTTCTTTTTCTGTAGATTCGTGATTGAATGTTAGTCTTTGAAGAGTGGAGAATTTCTTTAATTCTACAGAAATTTATTTGAGGTTGGCAACACTGAATCTCGCACTGTGTTATACCAGTTGTGCTGATGTGCTCTGTGAAGCTGCAAGTCACCTTGGGAGGGATTTAATGCCTATTACGCATGCGTGTTGCCATAATAAACGTTACAATGATTTAACACGCAATGTCTGAAACTACTAATATAAACATGTTGTTTAAATCGTAAGAAAGTGTTCTTATAAGCATGTTTAATTCACTCGTATTCCATGTATATTATACATTTTATTACTTTAGAAGGAACTATTTTAATGTGAGGAAGAAGGAGTTTGGAGACGTTGTGCGTCCAATAGCCAATCGGGAACCATTATGCCACGTGTATTTATTTACATTTACTTCAATCTTTAGCTGGAAAGAGAGTAGTATATGAATGTACAAAAGTTAATATCATGTTAAAGATTCCATAAATCTGATAATTACAATCTGAGTTAAGTAATAACTTCCACAGTAATCAATATGATAACTTACAAAATGTTCCACACTGGAAGCGTCACACAGATCTGCTCTAAATGAATCCACATATACGTAATCATTTAAATACAAATTTCATTACTGTAAAAATCTCTGTACTGTAGAACAAAATAATTATCGCAGAGAGAGAGAGAGATGGAAAGCAAGATATACAAAGAGAAGACGAGAATAAGTCAAACCGTACATAAATGATAAATCGGAAGGTCGATATCACCACTAGTTAAAATTAACCCATTTTGACTTCCGGCCCAATAGATATATTATACTACTATTGAACAGTCCCACACTCATGATATTTACACAAGACATATAATGATGATCTCAATAAGACGTAAATATTCCACACTCAGATCTCCACGTAATCAAACATACGTATAGAATCCCCGTCAGCACACTTCGCGTAAACTGGAAAACCTATTGTATCAAAATACACTAAATTATCCCATAAATAAAGTCAAACACGTATCCCAGCAATATATAGAAAGGAAATATATATATAAAACGATTATCCTTCTATCTCCATATAATAATGCTGAGTGAATAGAGACTCCAGGCAATATTACAGTCTCAATGGTAATTTAGTACAACAAGTGTATGAAAGACACGGATAGAAAGAAACCAAAATGAGTAAGGAAAGCTAACTGCGTGATGCAAATATCCAAGTGGTACACATAGTACAAACAACCATATAACATTCTCAATACAACCTTTACAAACGACGGCTTGCTCTCGAGTGTTAACCTGTCCATTCAACGACTTGTTCCCGAGTGATGTCGCGTACTTTTAAGTGGAAACAGGAAAACTCGGCTCCCCTCTCTCTCGATTGCGTCATAATCTAACTGGCCAATTAGGATTTAAAGAATAATAAATGAAGGGAAAAGAGGGCACTGTGGGTATCCTAGGAGGAGAGTGGATGCTATCGGTGGTAGAACAGAGAACTATGCCCGTTGAGACATCGAGCTTGGCTCAAAAGCCCATACACCAAAAATTAACTGCGAGTTCAAACTGCACTTTCCTGACGTTGATATAGCAGCCTTTATTACAACACTAGGGGAAAAGCATGCAGTTTAAGGCAACTGCTGCAACCTGATACTTGTTGGATCAATTTGGGTGGGAGGTTTTTGATCATCCATTCTACAGTCCGGGCCTTGCTCCTAGCGATTTTCACCTTTTCACTAAGCTCAAAGAGTGTCTGGGCACAAAATGTTTTGGAAGTGACGATGAGTTTAAGAATGCAGTGAACAACTGGCTTAATAGGCTGGAGGCAGCTGGGTATGACAGGGAATTCTAAAGCACGTGGACAGTTAATCATCACTTATGTAAGGGAAATAAATTTTGTTTAATAAACTTGTTTTCAAAGTTATTACAGCCGAATGGTCGTTACTTTCTGGATCATCCTTATAGTTAATGGAGATGACCATGATTAAGCTTAAGATATGGTACTCATCAACAGTGCAACTTAAATTGCATTATTATGCCACTCTCATTTTGCGAAAAGTTTTAAGTTGCATATACTTTCAAAAGTGCCAATGTATATACAGCAAAAAGGACAGAATTGCGATATTTCAAAGTGGCATTTTTTTTCTGCAACTTCATCTTCATGCACTTTGATACAACACATGTTTCATGAATGGGATGAGTTGATCAAGAGTGTTGTTACTGTTTTATTTTCAATAATATGTGTTAAATCTAGTAAGAGGTTTTTAATAATTAAAAATAATTTAATAGGTTATATGTGGCCAAGAAAAGACTTATCACAAAGATGCTGATTTTTTTGTATAAAGTTTGAAAAAAAAATGTTTATGGAAAGTTCAGTCAGTGGACTACTGCAATAAACAAAAATGAAAAAAATGCTGTAGGAATTGTAGTCACATGGATAAGTTTTCACTGATAGATCAGGTGATTTTGATTGAAATGCTTCTTTACACAGGTTGTAAAACTGTGAATTTATCATACAGAGTTCATGGATGATTGATCCCTCCTCCTCATTTTTTTGTATGATCTGTTCAATGATTTCTTGACAAGGATGCTGGTGCTGTACTGATACTAGATAAAGATGAAAGTCAGGCGATTTCATCTCACAATTCACTACTTTTATTGCGTGCACCCATCAAAGAATCCTGAGTTGATGTAGAATATGGCAAACATATGAAAAATCTGTTGAATTTTAAGGGTCATGGTGACTGTGGTGTAGCATTAAATGCTTCTAAACTGGTGCTATATCCTTATAATTTTATTTTCAGAGTAGTCTAGAACTAAGATTTTGAGAAATTATATACAGTAGAACTTGGTTATAGCGACCTCGTTTTGTGCGACACCTCACCTATAACGTCAAATATTCTGTGGTCCCCATAAGACATATGCTTTCCTACCTTGCTTAATACGACAAACGTATATGCGTCTACCTTGCATATAACGTCATTTTCAACCTCAGTTTGGAATACAATTTTCTAAGAACCAAAGTATTTTGCTGAAATCTGGCAAATCCTTTACTGTTCCCTTCTATCATAGACTTCTGGAATGAAGGCAGATTCCTCATCTCATTGTAACCTGCCCGAATTCATGCGGTATTAATGGTACCTGCATGTGGTCAGTTTCGACAGGAAGTTTTCACTAAGTGCACGCATTTTAACGCAGTATGGCCACTAAAAGAAGTGAGTGACACTTTAGAAGCCATTAGAATTGTGAACATTTCTATGAAGCTAGGAGAAGGAGCAATGAAATTGCAACTGAAATAATGAACATAGAATTTAATTTAGAAAGTGTATATTGGGCAAGTAGGAGATAACAGAGTAAAATGACTGATTACTTCACTCCTCAGTAAAGTACGTAGTTTGGTGAGTAATGAACAAACAGTTTTAATACAGAATACTGTATTTATAATTGTACGTGTATTTTATTGTGTTCATGGTATGCTTAAAAGTGAATGCATAAATCTAAAATAAGCCTAATTATGTTTATTATTTTTCATTTTCCACCTCACTAGACTGATAATATGAATCTCGGTTACTACGACACTCGTTTATAACAACATAATTTTCAAGGTCCCTTGGATGTCGTTATAACCAAGTTCTACTGTATTTCTAAGCAAATTAGTATTTTGACGGTACACATGTAGGCGAAATACAATGATAAAAACAATTTTCATAATTAAATTCTAGAAATAAATGTATTATTATGAGCACCAAAGTACAAACAAATAGCGATAAACTGGAAGTACCACGTAATTGCTCGTCCTAGTCTCCCAACAGATTTCCACCTGCCTCTGTCCCTTATCACTCAGTACTTCAGACCTTGCCTATTGAGTATTCAAAAGTTTGTTGTTGGGAGAGTGAGATGGTGGCGGAGGCAGAGGCAGTGGAGATTGTGGTGGTTGTGGTGATGGTGGTGAAGCAAAAGAAGTGATATCCTTAATGGGGACCCTGTCCCAGAAAAAGTTCGTGGGAACAGAAGTCAGTGTCACTGCAAGTGTGAAAAGCAACTTGCGATCTTGCCTGACCTTTAATTTGTGACAGGGAAAGAATTCTGACTGCATTTTGCACTTGTACAGATAAATAAAATTTTAACAGAGGAAATGGAGTCCTGTTTGCTTTATTCTACGATGCCAAAGGTGATGTTAATTTTACAAAATAATTTGTGTAGAAATCTTTATGTCCTAAAATTTTTGTTCAGAGTTTTCAATTAGAAGCATAAATCAGTACCAATACTTATTTTTTACAGAAAACTTGAGACTCTTTTGCTGTATTACATAATGACTAATGTTACATTAATTTTGCAGTGAAGTTCATTTAAATGGTTTTATAGTCTAAATGTTTTGTCAGGATAAGTTCTCGATTAGATATAAAATTAGTGAATTTCTCTGGTAAATTTTTGCAGACATAGTAGGCCAATTTTAAGTCAATTGCCATTTTATGTTATTTTTCGCATGAAGACCTATTTAGTAAAAATGTTTGTTACATGTACAGTGAAACCTCTCCTTACGGACACCCCCAAGATATGGACACTCCTCATATGCGGACAGATTTTTATATCCCAACTGAAATAATGATAAATTTAACTCTCGTTTACGGACACTCTCAGACACGGACACGGACTGCTTTACCTCCTGACTGCGGACAGAACTTGGATTTCAATTCAAGACCTAATGTGTTACAAATATGGAAAATTTTTATTTAAGAACTGTACAAAAATTCCTTAACATGAAAGAAGACAATAAGGGTCTCGTAGGCTACCACTATCCCAGCCGGGTACCCCTTTGCTAGCTGGAAGCGGGTGGATAAACAAAGTCATAAATAGGGAATGGAATTTGGAGCAATAAAAGCTAGTATTGGCATCTGCACAGCCATTTGTTTACAACCCTTTATACCAAGTCCTCCCCTCCAGGACATACTCGCAGCTCTCTGCACGTCAACAGCAGGGGAACGGGACAGTTGTCGCATAAGAACGTCAACATGCAGTTCAGAGTATGAAGTGCGGGTACAATGCCGAAAGTGAAACCAACTAACAATACAAAATTGAAAGACTATATTTGTAAAAGCTCCAGATCGAGTATCAAAATTCAGGAAACAATTCCTTAAATTGTCGCTTCCCCCATGTCCAGTTCTTAAGAGATGAGGGTCATGGTTAGAAGCTTGCAATTATTACGCACATCACCTCCAATCTGTGAAGAAAGTGGTCTAGTCTTTCGATCCCGATGATGCCGCTGCGATTCAAATATGCCAGGAACTGCTAAATGATAGAACAATCGAAAAAGATGTGGTGGATAATAAGTCAAATTTTTTATATTTACCGGATGCCATTATTCAATTAGAAAAGTCAGGAGTAGAACTAGTTGAGAAAATAAATATTACGAGGACTATTGTAAATAAACTGAGTGCAGTAGAAGGTGAAGTAGGAAAACGTGTTGGTGAAAAAATGAACAGAGTTTGGATTTAAAATGATGGGTACAGTATTCTTAGTCGGATTTCAGATGTACTACCAATAATGTGTCCCAATGACGTCATTCAACATGTGAATTTAATTGACGTATTTTGTTTCAAGTACTCTCCAATAAGTCTCTGCAGATTAGAGCAGAGTTTTTCCATGTTAAAAAATTTTCTTCCTTGCAACAGAGCAAAGTTGTATTTTGAAAATTTGAAAATGATATTTACAATTTATTATAACAAGGCACAGCAGGAATAATTGTTTCATCAACAAAACATAGCATTAATTGAAAATGCCATTTCGTTTGGTTCTACATTTTGTTCAACATTTAATTATACTGTATTAGGCTGTATTGTAAATATTGTAGTATATTGCATATATTGTAAATACTGTAATATACGTTATATACATATTATCATATTTCATTATATTGGAAATAAAGGTTTTAATTTAACATGCTCCTGACAGAAAAACACACATATTCAGAGACGAGTTCCATGCAGAAGACAACTGTCTATCAGCCATCAATGTTTCCACTGACATGCGAGGACGCAGAGATTGATATTTCATTATGTATATTTGTAATGTTGTTTATTGGTGTCTTGTGCGTTGCCAAGAAAAACACATGTAGTTCAAAATGAAATGCAGATTATGTATGTAGGCCACTATAAGTCATTAAAATATAACATTTGTTCATTCTGCAATACGTGTACAGCACGTTGCGTGTAAGTTTGTATGAAGTGGACTGTACTCGTCCATGCAGCTCGATTGACAGTCACTGAGCTACGAATATCTATTCTACGTTTCACCATTCGTTATAATATTCCAAATCCCTTTCCCTGGACTCATAAAATTTAACCTGTCTGATGGGTCCAAGGTTTCTGCGATCGTGAAATTGTATTCAACACATGATAGGGTTAGTAGAATTATTCTCTTCACTTCCATCAGTTGTTCTGTTTCGTGTGACATGGTACCTGAATGTAAAGGTTAAGTTGAAAACTGTAAATTACAGTATTGCATAACTGTAGACCTAGAATAAAATTGCATGGCACAGTACTGTATTTTCCTTTTTCGGTCTTATATACTGTAGTTCAGAGTTGCAAAGAATTTACTATAGTACTGTATACTGTATTTAGAATTAAACTACAGTAATACACTTCATTTAAAGCGTGAAGGGTCACATAATGCATATTATAAATTTACTGTTAAATTGGGGAGCCTCCCTCCCAATAAAGAACACCTCCCAGATGCGGACAGATTGTTACGTCCCTTCGATGTCTGTAAATGAGAGGTTTCACTGCACTTCGTTGCTGATTAAATTGACTTGTAGATAGTGAATATGAGATCTTTGCAGTAATTAGTTTAGGAGACAGGCAACAGCAAGGAAGCCACTTTTTCAGCAGGTCTGAGGGATGCTGAAATAGTAATATACGTTACAAGAGCGGTATGTTGACGTTTTCATGTTCGAGGAAAAGATTGAAAAAGCGAAACGTAGTTGAGAACATGAAAACAAACATACCGCTGGTGTATCGCACATTATTTTGTGCGAAGTTCGTTTATTACATATCTGAAAGACGAATTTCTAATTAGTTGCAATGAAATCTCAATGTTGGTTTCTGTTTAATGACAGCAACTTCGGAAAACCAAAATATCTTTCTTCAACATTGTTGCTATAAAATGTTTTCTGTGTTTACTATACTCCAGCAGGCTGTGTCATACATCTGTCTTTTTTTTCCCCCAGTCTATAAATGTGAACTTAAAACAAACGGTAAGGTTATGTAATGATTTATTTTTCATTTTAATATTTTAACAATATTATTTATATAACATATTGCAGTAATAACATCGGCATCTGGAATCTTGTTGATTTTTTCACGGCTTCCTTAATGTTACTTTTATCAGGAATGCAATAAGTTTCGTGGAGTAGTAGACTTTACTTAATTTTTGCAAATATTTAAAAACAATAATTAACATTGCAATTTAGGTGAAATTGCAGTGGTAAGTTTCCAATTTATAATTATTACTATGTTAAACGTCTCTAAAATAATATGTTAAAAGCCTAAAGCAGTAAAATGAATGTCGCGCTTAAGCGGTAAGAAGAAGGAAATTGTTATGTGTGTTACGTTGGGAATACTGAATGTGGTATTTCACACTTACTGCGTATTGGTTCTGTGCGGAAAACAAGCAAATACGCACGATCTCGCACAAACATATTTCTTGTGAAAATCTTGAAATTGGTTTTTTGGAGAGTCATAGTATTTTCTCCTCCTACTTGTAATGAGAAATTAAAAGTTAGAAGCTTATCAGTTAGTGCATGCATGACAGTACTGTTCGCAGCTAAAAACTCGTGCCTGAGAGGGAATGTTTATGTGTGCAGGGAGTTGATTGAGAAGTCGCGAAACATACTGCACTGCAAGCGACTGAACATGCACAGCCTCATTCGGACAGATGGCACCAAGTATGAATTGGTTGGGAATCCAGTCCATACCACTAGTAAGTACCATATGCTGTTCTTGTGTTGGATCATTCATAACTTTACATCACCATTATCATCATCATTACCTGATGATGGAGTGTAGTTCCCAGCTGAATTAATGATAACTGCGAAGATGATGCTAATTCTTGTTTCGGAAACTCATTTTAAACATAGCAGCAAGTTAAATTTTAGACAACTGTCATCAGTCTCTAAGACAAATGAATACCGGGATCCTTCCTCAGGAATAAAGGTGGCCTGTTATCACTAGAGTCAGCAATCGCTATAAACGCAATAAAAATAAGTGTGCTTGTGCTTATTTTTTCAGTTTTCTTTACATTTTATCACAATTGCAACCCTTTACAGCCAATTTCATTATTGCAAATTAATTTTATTAATAGGTATTACCATGGTAAATTGTATTTTCAGTGATTTCGAAGAACGCGTAAACTTTTTCTAATTTCAAGTTGAATAACTTTTTCAGATTTTGTTTCATTCCTCAGGGAATTTTGTTTTTGTGAAGTCTGGTATACCATGATCCGTGCATGTGCAATGTAGATTTTTGTTTTCGTCTGATACAGAACACGTTTGCCTGCCTCCATTGTCTGATGGTCAGAATGTTGGCTTCCAGATCTGGAGGTCCTGGGTTCGATTTCTAGACTCACTTTCAGAAAATTTTCTTTGAAGAAGGAAAGTTCTCTGGGTGTCTAGAATCTAGAAATTTGTATGAATGCGAGTGTGATTGTGAGTGTGCTGGGTTATCAATTAACTAGTTTTTAAATAAAATGCAATACCAAGTCGGGCAGTAAAGTAATAAGACTGGTTTAAAAAGCACTTTTACTTACATCTTTAACCAACTACGATGTCATCACCTTCAAAGTAGTTCCTTTGAGACATCATCATTATAGTGTTCTGCCCAAGAGCCAGTCTTTCACTGCCAACCCAACTTTCTCCAATCTTTCCTATTTTCTGCCTTCCTCTTTGTCTCCTCTTGTGATCCATATATCTTAATGTCCTCTATCATCTGATATCTTCTTCTGCCCTGAACTCTTCTGTCGTTCACCATTCCTTTCAGTGTATCCTTCAGAAGGCAGTTTCTTTCATAGCTTTACATTCACCTTCGAAGGCCAACTAATCATGAAAGTACTTATACAGATTGTGTAAGTAATAGAGAGAACAGGACCTGGAAGGGGTCCTTGCTTTGGCTCATTATCCTTCCCATATGTGTAATGATTGTCTAAGTTTGGCAGGTGGCCTGGGTAGCATTCGTGAATCCAATGCTGACAAGTGAGCCATCCTGCCTCAGCCCTGGTAGAGCCAAGTCCTTCCCCAGATGAGTCCCAAGCCCTTCCTATACAAGCATCGGAAATCTGTACTACCACAAGACTTCACCCCAGTCTGTTTTTACTATTGCAGATGATAGATGAAATGGGGATAAGTGGAGTGTGTTGGTGGAATGATAGAGAGAAAACCCTCTGTACTGTTAGCTTTGCCCACCACAAATTCTATCAACACCTGGCCAGGAATCGAATCCGAACAGCCTGGATGAAAGGCCAATGCACTGTTATTGGGCGACAGATGTGACAAATGGACAGGGCTAGGCAGTATTTGAAATACATTTGTATTTTGTAATTTGTAAGAATTTTCGAAAGTATTTTGTATTTTGTATTTAAATACATAAAATTGATGTATTTTGTGTTTCAAATACTCAAAATACTTTCTTCTTCTTCTTCTTCTCCTTCTTCTTCAAGATTTGGATTTGAAGAATGAACTTTTGTCTTATTTGCCTACCCATTTCAGTTGTGCTAGCCATACACTTAGTTTTCTTGCCACAACTGATTTCCTTAATGCTATAAAGAAATCTCCAACAGCATCAAGGATCCATCACTTGCTAAATGTTCAGCATTATGGAATGCATCTAGGAGATTCAAATACTCAGAAATTATATCAGATGTCTTGAAATACTCATTAAAGTTTCCTTGCCCAACGCGATGGAATTCTCTTTATGACTCAATCTCTCAGATATTACAATTCAAACATGATATAACCAGTATATGTGAAAAACTGGGATTGCCAACCTTCAAAGATGTTGAGTTTCAGTACCTTGAAGAATATTGTGTAGTTCTGAAACCCATTGCCATAGCCCTTAATTTAATGCAAAATGAGAAGACGTGCTATTACGGCCAACTTTTGGCCAGATTAATTTCCCTTAAAAACAGATTACATATTCTGTTACCTAGTAATCTACGCAGTCTGTCCCAAGTAACTCCAGTCCTAATAAGTTCATTTTCATCAAGATTTAAAGTGATGTTTGATCTGATCCCAGAAGAAAATTGAGCTATTTTGGCAGCTTGCTCCACCCATCATTGAAGTTGAGATGGCTACCTGACATTTCCTCACTGAATGATAAGAAGAGGACACAGAATAGGTGTGTGAAATCAGCTGAGCAGTTGTCTGGTACACCTTTGGTCAGTTCAGATGATGAAGATGATGAAAAAATTTTATGTTTTCAACCCAAGTGAAACAGACTTTGAAAAGCAAAAAGAAAAGAACATGTCTACTGCGGAGTATGAGTTTGTACAATTTTTCAATGGCAAAGGGACATCCCTGTGCACTCCAGAGAATTACCCAACAGTGAAGCAAGCTTTTATAAATATAATACAAGTTTGTGTTCCTCTGCGCCTGTAGAAAGACTGTTCTGTTTTGCAGGATTTATTCATTCACAAGCAAGGGGATCCTTATCTTATGAACATTTGAGGAACTGGTTGTTTTGAAAGGGAGCAGTAATTATTCATATGTAGCATAATTTCATTGCTGACTGGGAAAAGAAGAATGTTCAGTTACAGTGTTTATATAAAACTTCGAGGTAAAAATACTTTTAATGTTAATATAATATTTTAGATTTTTAGTACGGTAATATTCTTATTTCTTTAGGCCTATATATTGTATCGAGTATTTGAAATACAAATGTATTTTGGTTAATTTTTTAAAAGTATTTTGTATTTGTATTTCAAATACTTGGATGTCAGTATTTTGCCCAGCAGCTCCTTCTAATTCCATATCATGCTACATTCACAGACACACATACACACACATATTTTCATTTCATAAATGGAGTGCAGGTTTCGGATGTCCTGGCGATTACATGCCTGCTCTGTATATAATGCCATGTTGTCCTTATGAATGTGTTCAGAAGTGCCGGTCTGGGTGCAGACGAAGTTCCAGTTGGGCTTCCCTGATGATTGGCTGGAAACGATCCTTCTCTGGAAGGAGCAAGTGGGAACAGGTAAGCTGCACTGCTACTTGTTTATTTCTTTGAAAAATCCCTGCTTATCCCAATGAACTCCATACAGAACTGCAACTTCACTCCTTCTCTGAGCTTTATCAAAGCTGTGTCTTGCAGGGACAGCAAGCTTGGACTTCACCACATCTTCTACGCCGCTCAGTTCTGCTGACTCTGAATACAGAGCAAGAAGTGACCAGAGTAAATGTCGCAGCACCAACAGAGCGTTACCACAAGTAAGTGGAGATCTGCAGTTCCGAATCTTTAAATTCAATTTCTGCATGCAACAAGCTGGATGCTGCCAGGAGAGTGTTTGATTGTTGTCGAAATTCTTTAATCGTCATTTTTGCAAGGACTGCTTTTCTGTTGTATTCCTATAAAAAATATCACGGGTTTCATAATTTTTATTAAATTGAACCAATGTGATAGTCTTACAAATACATAATTTTATTCAAAGTTGTAATCTAAAAGAAAGATATATATGGCTAGGTTTTAATTTCCGAATATAATTAATTCATTCATAGTTTTCTGCGCAAACGCAGGTATTTCAGTGCAAACCCAGCATTCTCCATTCTTTTCTGTTTTCTGTCTTCCTCTAAGACGTGTTCATAATGTGTGCATACAATTCATCTGTAATACTCATAAATTTGACCATATAACACCTTCCCTCCACTTACTTTCATGGATGCATCTGAAGGAACGAAGAACAATACATTCACTGTCTCTTCTGTTTAGAATCATGCATACTTCTACTCCGAATTATCTATTATCGCGCTTTCAATTTCTTACAACTCTTCGAAACCGGCATCAAGCACTTCTTTCTATCACTCATCATAGAACGTCTTTATACTCATCTTCCTATACTGTAGAAATACCTCGCCTCTGGAATTCGTTACCTAATGACGTCAGGGACTGCCGGACTTTATCACAATTCAAAATTAAAATGGAAAATTTTGTCTTAGTTAATGTTTTTTAGGTATTGCTAGAAGTATTGATTTGTCTTTTTTTCTTTTTATTTTTTTAATCTAGATTAAAATTGCAAGTTTCTTGTGTATGTTAATTGGTTAGGATACAATTAATTATGATACTTAATCACTCTTTTAAAGTTTGTGTGACTGCAACCTTTGTATATTTTTGTGTGGCTTTACTTTGTTTATAGTGTTTTTTCTTTCTCTCTTTATTTCTTGTGTAGCTTTACTTTGTATATAGTGTATTTTTTTTTTCTGTTTATTTCTATTATTGTATTTGTATTCCTGGTGTTGTGGAAGAGAAGGCCTGATGGCCTTAACTACACCAGAATAAATAAATAAATAAGACTCTGCATATGATCCATTATATTAATGCGTGTTTGCAGTTTTTCTTGGGAAAGATAAATGCAGTAGCTTCCCTCACACCACTTTCTCTTTCACATCTTAAAAGATCACAGAGGGCCCCAGCGTGGAGGTGAGGGGAGTGATTTGATTAATTAGGCTCTCTGGACTTCACCACAAGAGTTAAAATATATCAGTTCTATCAGGATTTTTGACCCCATCAGAGACTGATTCCTGGAATATTCCCCTGCAGTGGATGAGTGGTCAGATCTTCAGCCTGTCACATAGGCGGTCCGGGTTCGAGTCCTGGTCAAGTCTGGCCGCAGTTGGGGTTTTTCTCGGGGTTCTTCCGTGTCTCCATATTAGGCATCTACATCATTGTCGTTAGCATTTCTCCATTTCGTCGTTGTTTCATAGCATGCCCTGAATGTCGGCAGTGACACACAGAGGGGACCGGCCTAGGGGCAAGGGGTTTGGTCTTCTCGGAATCTGGGTACGCAGCAAACCTTAGTGTAATCAGCCAGTGTGGGTTTGGAAATGCGTCCAGCTTGAGGGTTAGCACGATAGATCATGAAAAGTCGCAGTGCTGGGTCATAGTTCCATCCTTCCGAAATTCCATTCCATTCCCCTGGAATATAATTCTTATATTTAAGAAAAGTCGGATCACCAATCAAGCAGTAAAAATAAAATATACCATAGCAACAAATAAAATTCTGAAGTGATATAGACAACAAATGTCTTAAAATAACAAAAATAAAGTGCCTGAAAAAGGTTATTGTGATAGGATAACAATATAATATATAATTTATCTTTTTTTTTTTTTTTTGTCTAATAGACTAAAACTTTTACCCAAAATATAAAAAATTTGATGCAACTTACACCAAAATGTATTTACATCACAAAAATAAAACTGAGTTAAGGTAATGGGTTGATGCCCCATTTGTAGAGGAAAGCATCTTTCTCTAATGACCAACAATTCAAAGGAAATCCTATTTTAATCACTTTAATAAGAGATATATTAATTTCAATTCAATCAAATTCATGATTGATTGTTGTTTAGTCAACTATCCGAAGACAGATCTGAATCTCACAAGTGATACCACGAATTAGGGGCATGGATAGGGATACAAACAGCTCTTCCAGTACTGCAGCTGTGTCGCAAGTAGGGTGCAATCCTTTTATGACAACTCAAAAGTTACATTCTTGTTTCATTTGATGGGTATAGTATTGTGCATTATTTTTTACAAAGAAATCAGTTGCTTTTCTATAACTCTCAATTGATTGAAGCAAAATTTAACTTTGCTGCTATGTATTGTAACATGTTTGTATATTCCAACGTTTTCTTTATTTATATTAGTGATGTTACTTACATATTATGTTGGTGGAGATTTTGACGATATTTTTCTGTCATATTGTGTACTTGCATTCTGATCTTCTGTTTCATCAGTCAAACTTGCCAAAGGTTCGAAAGGATTTTCTGTAGCAAACTGTAATAAATTGTAATTAGAAAAAGCCTTTTTCCATTTTGTTGCAACAATGCTTTCTTCATTTTCGTTCATGATGAGGTTAGATATTTATTATTTAAACTTTTGCACAAATCACTTATCAGATCGTGTTACTAATATTTACAATATTCCAATGGATACCGTCCCATTGTGGAATCCTGGGAAACGAGAATGCAGATGCTTTAGCAAAGAAGGGCAGCACTGCTACTTACAGACCTGTTACTAAATCTATGTATTACTCTGTGAAGAGATTTATTAAATCTACATACTTAGACTTCAACAAACAAAATTTGATAACTCAATCCCAAGGGAAAAAATGGAACTCTCCGCATCAAAATCCACAATTAATTCCTGATTTACCACGAAAATCGTCTGTAGCTGCATTTAGATTGGCAACAGGCCATGATTGTTTGGCCAAACACCTGCATAGAATTGGAATATATCAGTCCCCTAACTGTCCATTGTGCAACTCAAACCAAGAAATGGATTCGGAACACCTCAAAATCTGTGCTTCAGTGGCTGGTCATGATAATATCTTTGAAAAATATTGGAGTGCAAGAGGTCGAATGACTTTATTGTCAAAAGCCTGGCATAAAAAACAACAACATATTTACAATAGAGAATAATTAATAAATACACACAACACAAAACCTCTAATTTTAACACTCAGAATGTAATTAAAACTTTTAATCATCTGCAAATAATAAAGCAAAATGTCTCCTACCCTCCTCGATCTGATGAGGTTACTAGATTAAATTTTAGTGTACAAATTTATGAGTTTCAAAAATATTTATGAGATATATATGAGGTTCAAGCAACCCATACTATCTTAGCACGAGACCCTTTTTTATTTCGAGCATAGTGCCCTAACCAGGGTGTTTTAATAGTGCAGTGATGAGTTTTATCTTGACAGCCTCAGCAGTGGGTCACTATGCTGTACCGAAGTACACGTGATATTTCCGTGCAGGAATTCTGCATTACCGTATGGCGAAAAATGGGCAGAACAGAGAAAAATTCTCTCTGGCACCAGGACTTGAACCTATGTTTCAGCTCTACTTGCTGATCTTTATTCAATAAGCCACACCGTGGGCTTTGTGCATGGGAAAGTGTTATATTAAGGATTCTACTACTTCCAGTGATTTGTGGAGTGGTATTCCTGTGGCCTCTACGTTCTTAATGAATTCAAAGTTTTCCAAAATTCATTTTAACATAGAGCAACTTTTCTCTTATTCTATTACTGAAGCAATCTTTTGCTCATTGGATAACTGCTGCATCTTCCTCATCCAATGCATCAGTGATATGTAAGAGACAATAAGTACTAATCTGTAGTAAATTGAAATTGAAATGTAGAGCAAGTGCAAATAATCAGTACGAGAAATTGAGTTTTGATTGTGATGCGATAATGTAAAAATTTTAAAAATACCTCTTTAATTTAATTGCTTGAAAGTACTCGGAATAGAAGGATGTGAGTGTTATCCATGTTCCTCAACTTGTAAACAACATAGGATCTGCAGGCAATGAAATTTCTGGATGAACCCCTCTGTAGAGCGCTATTTTTGTATATAAAATAAATATACTACCTGAAAGTACTGTACAAAGTTTTATGTATAATGTATTTTTGAAAACTCAGAAACGAAAGAAAATAAGCTAATGGCGACAGTTTAGAGCTAGAGAAGGTCTAAAGTATCAGGAGAGCTGTCTAACAGGGTGTTTACACGATGAGAGAATATAGCGTCTCTAAACCCATTAGAGAGCTCTCATGAGAATTATATAATTCTAAACTCTGATATTACTCTCTGGACCATTTATATGGAGTAGACAGTTTAAAGTGAGAGAAAGTGTCGAGAGAGAGAGCATTTGGAGAAGAACATTGCGATCGGGCAGACTCCCTACTTAAATGATATTTCCTGCTCCTTTAAATATACATCATGTCATAGCTCCTATGGTAGTCAATCAATCACGGTGTAATTTTTTGAATTGATAGCTCAATGTCTAAGGAAAGCATAGACAAAAAATCGAAATGAAAATCGTTTTTGGAAAGTGAGAAAAAAATATAAACTTTGATGTGATTAATCTGTTGAGAATACTGGGTGTTCAGTTCAAAGTGTGTCATGGCTCGCTGTATGCCGTCATGTGGCTAGCTGATGAGCCTAGAGAATTCAATCTTCCTACACTTCCGCAAAGGTGTATTACCTAGGAGGCAGAGAAGTTGCCTAGCAAGTACGGCGTTCATTCTGAAGAGTATGCACTGATGCGTATGATAACGCCGGTAGTGGCAGGAATGTGAACTGTTTGGAAATACGTACTGTCGGGATATGGGGAGAGGGTTAAGACGATTACTTACGTATTTGTTGACATTAACTTCGACGGTCAACATGGACACGGAGCATTTGATTTGTGTTGTGGAATGTTACCGTACGCAACCGATGATAACAAATACCCAGCGTACGACTTGCCGGCGCAAACACAGTTCGAAAGAGGTTATGGTAGCACACAGACAGTACAGACCGTCATCTGTTGCTATGACGTTCAAGTTATACCGTACACGTTCTTAAGTTCAGATTGAAGAACGCCTTGAATAATAGGCAACTTCTCTGACATATAAGCTGAAACTCGCTTCAAATCGGTGACTCAACAACAGTGACGTCATGACACACTTTGAAATGAACACCCAGTAGACATTTGCACCTTCCACTTTGGTAAGCGGCAAACTTTTTTGTTTTTCACGTTAGATGGGGGGTCAAAGCGAGAGAAGTGTTGAGAAAGAATGGAAACACCAACCAGAATGCGCCTGGTGGTCGGGACTAGGAACTAGCTCCTGATTGGCCCGCAGCGGGAAGCCCTACTATTGCATATATACCGGCTAGACATGGTCCCACATCATTTCATTCCCTGAAGAAGATGGCAGAGCTAGCCATCGAAAGCTTGGAAGCTGATCTCCAACTCACCTGGCTGAGAACCCGAGAAGAGTTATTCTACATCAAACGCCAGGAAAGCCTCAAGTCATACAATTAAGATGGTCATTCGAAGAGGATGACGGGAGATAGATTACTGAAGAAGGTGTAAACCAATGATGTAGTTCAGGCAGTAGCATGTTTGTCTGCTGATCCGGAGTTGTGTTTGGGTGGGATTCGATTCTCACTTGGGCTGATTACCTGGTTGAGGCTTTCTCGAGGTTTTCCCTAACTGTAAGGCGAATGCCAGGTAATCTATGGCGAGTTCTTGACCTCATGTCGCCACATGCCATCTCGCTATCACCAATTCCCTCGATGGTAATATCACATCTTGTTTGTCCAGGTACATCTCACTGACATAGTGCTCACCGACTGGACTCCAGTACTTGATGAGATGCACTGCTTGAAAGTACAAGGATATGTGCAGAGGTAGGTAGCCTGCACTGTATTGTTGGATGAATGCTGTGGGTTGTGTCCAGTTATTAATAAATTACGTGATAATTTATGATATTGAGATATTTTCACATTTTTCCTACCAGGGATATCATTGAGAGTTACCAGTAGTACTGTCTGCAACTGAAAGTAGGAATTTGTCGGACATTGTGATCATATTTGAGATTTTTTTCTGTGGAGGGATGGACAGAAATTCTGTTGATATGCTGTATCTATAATTGTACATACACTCTTGAAGGAAGAGTATAATGAGAGAGCTGATTGCGTGGATTTAGAGCCTTGAGACCGCAGTGATAGGTTCAGAGAGTTCTCAAATGACCATTAGATCTTCCATATCTCAACATATGAGCCATTTCTCCAACAGGTTCTATAGTACCACACTTACTGCAACACTGGCACTAGTGCATGATGATGAGAATTGTACTGAAAAATCTGTACATCTGGCTAGCTATTTTCATTTGATATCATCAAAGCTCTTATGTTTTCTTCTTCTTCTTCTTACATGTCTGCATCCCTAATTATGGAGTCGATCTCATGATATCCCTTATATATGTGGTCCAGAATTTAGGATTTGTCAGAATTTCTTGGGGGCCAGTCCGAGTTTGTCTCTAGTTGGATTGGAGTCAAAACAGTTCAGAAATATTTGTTAGAGAGTTTTGTTGTCACTAGGGCTCAGATGTTTATGACCGAAAAAAAACCTATAAATTTTCAGCTCAGTTGGTAGAGCAGCTGGCTACGGACTGGAAGGTCCGGGTTTCGGTCCCAGGTGGTGACAGAATTTTTTCTCGTTGCCAAACTTTCAGAATGGCCCGAGGTTCACTCAGCCTCCTATAAAATTGAGTACCGGGTCTTTCCTGGGGGTAAAAGGCGGTCAGAGCGTGGTGCCGACCACACCACCTCATTCTAGTGCCGAGGTGGAAAGCATGGGGCTCTACCTCCATGCCCCCAAGTGCCTTCATGGCATGTTACGGGGATACCTTTACCTTTTTTTTTTTTCTCATAAGATTACTATAACAGTGCAAAATTACCTAATAATTTATAATGATTTACAAGTAATGATTACTGGCACTTTAATTATCAGTAACTGTTTCGTAAATCAATCAACTTTCTTGTGGAATTAGGCAGTTGGCCCATAAGGGCACATGGTCATATGCCTTCCCAATTCTTACACAAATATATTACTTTATTTACTTTTATTTCTTAATAAATTATACACATGTTTTTATTTCACGAGAACGGTGACTTGAACTCTTAAAATGTGAAATCTGACTTAAGGATAGAGTATAAAATCATAGTTGTCAGCTCACGATCACAATCATGTGTCCATGTCCATAGAACAGGGATTTAAATTGAAAGTTCTCCAAATTTTGCTATTGGCAATGTTTCCTGGGAAAGTGGGCTGTTTGCAAAGAGCAGATGCGATCACATGCGACTTGTGACCAAGAAGGGTGGTTCTTTGAAAAGTAAAACCTACACAAAGAATTCATTTACTGTTATTTGCAAGTTGCAACCCATGCATAACAGTACTGTGCCATTGTTAAACTGGAACTTCGGAGTGCGGAAACAAGAATTATTTAGTATTGCAATAGTGCTAGACTGTTTGGGCAATATTATACAGAGATACTTTTCTTTTAGATTGCATTATGTTGTTGTTGTTGTTGTTGTTATCTAATGCTGGGCTTTGGCAACGAAGCCATTAGCATTCTTGCTCTCCAATATTTCTCTGTGGTGGATCCATCAGGTAGAACTTCACAGGTTATGAGATGATTTTCAGTCATTTCTTCTTCTTTGTTGCATGGAGGGCAATTTGGATTTGTGTAAATTCCTATTTTATTCAGGTGTTTGGCCAAATAATCGTGTTCTGTAAGCAGTCTGAATTTTGCTACTGCAGATTTACTTGGGATTTCTGGAATAATTTCTGTTTTTTTTTTGGTAAAATGCTCCATTTTTTATCTTTGCCTTTGGTACATAGTGCTTGGTTTTGCTTGATTTTATGTTTATTTTTAATTAGTCTTTTGATGGATGTAAAAGGTAGGCTTGTATTTGTATTCTGAATTAAATTGGATCCTTTTTTGGCAAGAAAGTCAGCAGTTTCATTTCCAGCAATTCCGCAATGTGCAGGTATCCATTGCAATTGAATTCTTTTCTGTAGTTTTTGAAGTTGTTGGATCATTTTGTGACATTCTTTAATTTGGATTGACATCATTTTATATGAATTTATTGCATATAATGCTGCTTTAGATTCAGAGAGAATGACAGCATTTTGAAATTTATCTATTCTGTATAGTAGGTGTTGGAGTGAGATATGAATAGCCATTATTTCCGCATCAAAATTTGTTGTATGATGTCCTGCTGGTTGATAAAATGAGAATAACGCACACGTAATTCCTGATCCTGAGTTGTTATCGATAGTAGACCCATCTGTGTAGCTATGTAACCATTCTTCTGGTGGGTATCTATTGTTCACAGCTTCTAATGCCAGCGCTCTTAGTACAGGTTTGGAAGTTTCAGATTTTGTAACTGGTTCTTCTAAATCTAGTTGAATGTTAATTGGTTCGAAGGTTAGAGAGTTTTCTCTGCTTAAAATGTTTTCTTTAGATTTAGGGAGATTCAATTCTGTTTTTATTTCCGTGACTTTGGACAGGAAACTTGTTTGTGTTTTCAACTTGATTGGTTGTAACAGTCTTTTTTCCCATTTTGTTGTTAACTGTAGCATTTTTTCATGGTGTGTTAGTGCCTGCTCCTCTAGAGTGAGATATATTGGAGGGTTCTGGATTAGGGCTTGCAATGCCGTGATTAGGGTTGATTTTGCTGCACCAGTTATTAGTCGCAGGGCCTGATTTTGGCATACTTCTAGATGGCATTATTAAAGTGTGTTTAATTTGAATGTAATGTTGTGATTGGCGTGAAAATGAATGAAATAAAATACTTACAGTCCAAAACTTTAACTTATGAATATAGAATTGTAGCTAAAGCGTTGAGGTCCTCCAAGACCTGATTTAAGCATTACACGAGTAGTTAGTGACAGAAACAGAAGCAATACGAGAAATTTTAATGTGTTGTTATATGGAAAGTATTATTGGATTTGTGGTTGTGCCATTTTTAATTTTTATTATTATTTTGTTTGTTTCCTTGTCTTGTGTTCTGTTTTGCAGTGATGATTGTGGACATGTCAGTTCTGACCTTATTTTTTTCATCTCTTGACTTGGCTTGGCTTGGCTTGGCTTGGCTTGGCTTGGCTCCCAAACTCCCCAGATCTAACCCCTCCTGACTTCTTCATGTGGAGTTTCGTTAAAGACATTGTCTATTCACAGAAACCCAGGAACATTGATGATCTGAGAGTAAAAATTACTCAAGATTTTCAACAAATCACCCCTCTTATGTTACAATGGACATGGGCTGAATTGCATCACCGTTATGAGTTGTGCAGGGTGTGCAATGAGGGTCATGTTGAACTTTGAGGAATCTCTCATCTTTCAGTGTTGTATACACAGAAGTTCAACAAATAAAGTTTTATGGTGTTTTTATTTTATCCATACCCAAACGGATCACCCTGTATAATTCTTTATACCGGTAACAATTATGTAAATCTCATATTATAGATTTCCATTTGAAAGTATATGTGAGTGGACAAATAACTTGTAAAAAAACTCAAAGCAAACTCCACATTTAAGCTAATTTCTGTAATAAAATTTTTAAATTAATCACCGAAATTTTTAGAAGTTGAACTAATATCCTGACTAGGAACTCTGACAGCTCTAGTGCATTTACCTATAACTTATCTAGCAACCTTGCGTTTATTTATTGAGCTGTTTAATAAGAAATATTACATGCTAGCTTGACTTGTTTTATTTTTGCTTTATAATAATTTCTTGCCTTGATAAAGTTTAATCTAGCCTCATTGACATTATTGTTATATTGTAATGAAAATTTACTTATAACTATATAAGTGAATAACTTCTTTCTTGTGCAATTTTAAATCATAACCTCGTAGTTGATATAGTGTAGAAATAACCAAGTAAAAAAAAAAGAGAGAGAAATTTAAATCATTGTACAAGGTTAGTTTGGATCTATGATTACAAGTTTTCTTCTGAAACATTTTAAATGTAAAACAGTTGTTCAAAACATCACAAAATATAGACATGACTAGGTCGAAACTACAATGGTAGTCAAGGTTATAAATGAATCGGGGATTGCAGAAACAGCACATGTCAGTATGCCATACATAGTGACATGTGCTGTTTCTGCAATCCACGATTCAAATACAGTTTCAATTGATAGTAAATAGACATGTAATACATTTAGTAGGGTAGCCTCGTTGAAATTACGCATTTTTACTGCTTTATATAATTTGTTTTTCTGATTGAGATTGCTTACATGGACATTTGATAATTTTATAACTAAAGTATTAGACCAGGCATTCTCAACCTGGTGTTTGCAAGCACCACTGTGCTCTTTTAATGATATTTGGTGCTCTCGTCATGAGAGTAAAAATGTGCTCACGAGCACCAACGCTCCTGAGGTCCTTTTTTCATTGCAGATTTTGTTGTACGAGCTGAAACGAATAGTGTTCCTATTCTCCCATTATACTACTTTTGCATCCTAACAGGCTTTCCTGTATTTCTTACTGCATAATCCCTTTTAATTCTTTGTGAACTTAGTCAGAAAAATCAAGATTATTCAAGACAATAATATGGCTGCTCATGGGGAACTTCAATTGATTGATCTCCACTTTTCTTCAGTACTGAAATATTTCTTTTAAAAGCCTTTGGGAAGCAGAAGATACAAAAAGGTTCGAAGTTTTTATTTATTTATTTTTTTATTTTAATGAGTTATTTTACAATGCTTTTTCAACATCTAGGTTATTTAGCGTTTGAATGAAGTGAAGGTGATAATGCTGGTGAAATGAGTCCGGGGTCCAGCACCGAAAGTTACTCAGCATTTGGTCGTATTGGGTTGAGGGAAAACCCCGGAAAAAACTCAACCAGGTAACTTGCCCCGACCGGGATTCGAACCCGGGCCACCTGGCTTTGTGGCCAGACACGCTGACTGTTACTCCACAGGTGTGGACAGGTTCAAAGTACTACGGAATGTTTGTCGCAATTGGGTAACTATGTTCGGTACAACCTACCTATGCAAAAAAAAGAAACTTCCTCACTTATGAAATAGCTCCATAACAAAGCGAGATCACGATTAATTTATTGATTCATATCTAAGTGGCTTCTCCTTGGACATCACTGAAATTGGGAATAACATTCAAGTTCAAGGATCTCATTACGACGTTCAGTGTTTTAAAAATACGTATTTTATTTGTTATTTAATTTAATTTACATTCATAATATATTAAACCTATTTGACTTCATGATGATCGCTCATTTAATATTATTTGTGGGTGGTGCTCACTATCTTAAGAAGGTTGAGCACACCTGCATTAGACTGTGGTCGCATAAGGAACATCCAGAACATTTACATGTATGGGATGTTCCGTGTCAAATTGGACAAGAAACTTGAAAAATTGACCTTGGAGAATTTTTTCTTAATTTTGAAATTTTTTATATACTGGTACATGTCAAAAAGAGCCAAACAATAGAGATTATGTAAAAATATACATCCCTAACTATAATAGATCTCATAAAAAATTCCCTAAATTTATTGCATGAACGAAAAAATGGCTAACTTCGAAGCCTATATTTCAATCACCCTTAAAGATGAGAAGTTGAATCAAGTAGCATTTTTATGCAGATAACATAAGCTATGGTGTAGCACATGTGGGCGAATCCAGAAATGCATATAGAGTGTTAGCTGGGAGGCTGGACGGAAAAAGACTTTTGGGGAGGCCGAGACATAGATGGAAGGATAATATTAAAATGGATTTGAGGCAGGGTTGTTGTAATTTAACCCGACCCAAAAAAACCATATGGGTTTTTTTTTTAAAAACCCTTCAATAAAACCCAACACAAAACCCAAAAAAAAAACCATATATTTATTTCTCGTAATTTAATCAACATACAAAATATTACAAAAAGGTGCATCATATTTATTTACTATAACAATTTGTCAGCAGAAGTTATTAATTAGGTAATGTTTCATTATAAAGAAAAAATTACTTTCATCAACACGGTGTTTTATTGTAGAATGGTATTAATATTAACTACATCACAATTCAGTCCTTAACATGCAGAAATCTGTAGATCTTCGCTAATTTCTCAGCCTTTTCCTCTCCTAACTTATTTCTTAACTTTGACCAAACAAGCCCATAGGTGGAGAAGATTCTCTCAATGGATGCAGTGCTGGCAGGGCAAGAAATTAAACTTTTCACAAAGCCAATAAATCCTGTTGGCAAGTTCCCCTTTTTTGTTGTTTTCAATTCCATTATTTTCCACCATTTGTTTGGACTGAACTGTTGTACAACTGCGTCAGAAAACATAGTAGCAGGAAAATAATCAGAATCAGCAATCCTAAAAGACATAACACTTGTCACCCACTCTGGATGAATCTCTGTGAGCCAATTTTCTGCACTTTCCTCTTGATCTGCAGTTATTCTTGCCCCTCTGAATCTTGGATCTAACATATTAGCAAGATAGTGGAAGGGCAGGCTGCCAACTTAAGAATATTTAATAATAATTTACCAATCTTTGCTTATTTGATTTACCAGTTTTTGCTCATGAAGTAGTTAGAATATGTTGGTGTTCTGAATCACTTAGTCACGAAATTGAACTATTTAATACCCATTAGAGAAAAACCCAATAAAACCCATAAAAACCCAGTAAAACCCACTGGGTTGGGTCTTTTTTTAAATACCCGGGTTTTTCTCAACCCTGATTTGAGGGAGGTGGGATGTGATGATAGAGAGTGGATTAATCTTGCACAGGATAGGGATCGATGGCGGGCTTATGTGAAGGTGGCAATGAAACTCCAGGTTCCTTAAAAGCCATTTGTAAGTAAGTCAGTTGTAACATTAACTATGGTATGGTATTGAATGACTGTCGACTGAAAGTTAGAGAAATTAGCGAGATTATATGTATCTCAATTGAATGGGTGTGCCACATCTTAGTCAATGTCTTGGGCATGCCCAAGGTCTCTGCAAGATGAGTTCTGTGTTTGTTAACACTAGAACAAAAATTCATCCAATGTCATATTTCGAGGGATAGTCTGGCTCAATTCTAGAAAAATACACCCGATTTTTGTGACCACTGATGAAACCTGGATCCACTACATACCATAGGCAAAATAGCAGTCGAAACAATGGAAGTGCAGTGATTCTGTATCTCCAAAGAAAGCAAAAGCTGCTCAGTCGGCTGAGAAAATCATAGTGTCTGAGTTCTGGGATTGTAAGGGGATAATCATGACTGTCTAGCAGAGAGGAGAACAATAACCTGGGAATAATATTCAAATCTGCTGCAGCAATTGAATGGGAAAATTTGCGAGAATAGGCCGGGTATGGCCAAGAAGAAAGTGTTGTTTCATCATGATAACGCACCTGCTCACACATGTGCAATCACAGTTGCTAAATTACACGAACTGCAGTTCGGATTGTTGCCGCACCCCTCCTATTCTCCAGATCTCATACCCTCAGTCTTCTCTCTTTTCCCGAAGCTGGTAAGAAATGTTCGACAAATGAAGAGGTTATCGCAGCAGCAGAAGCCTTTTTTGCACACTTTGAGGAATCTGTGTAAAAGGAGGGTATAGTAGCTTCACAGCACTGGTGGTCCAAGTGTGTGAATCTCAAGGGAGATTTTTCTATGTCAGGCTATGAACTTTTCAAGCAGCCCTAGTAATACCACATACAACTCCTCCGAAGTCATTACACCAGCACTAGAATCAGATTCCTCAAGGTGTGGAAGTCTTCAAATACGCTTTTAACTTTATCTTACGAAAATCTCTTTCCACCAAGGAATACTTTCAGCTGTGGAAAAGATGAGTTTGATGATGGAGAATACAATGGATGCAACAGTAAATCGTATTTAAATTCGAATTTTCTTTTATGAATTATGTTGGTGAATGATTACTTTTGCTAAAGCTGATCTTTTTCACGAATACTTTGTCTAATTGATTCAAAAGATTAGATTGGTGAACTGTGGGCTATTGTTCGTGCCACTCACAGCCCATGTGAAACTTACTGTTTGCTTTTTTTTTTTTAAAATGTTTGCATTGTAATTTTTAATAAACATGCCAGTAATAAAAATATCTATTTTTGTTATCTAGGTTATTCATGAAGGACACTCGGTATTGTAGAACATGTAAGAGTAGTCGCAATAGCTTCCACAGATGTAAGATCGTTCTTAAAAATTCAAAGGGTTAGAGAAGTTTAAATTTTAACAAAGTCGTAACTAATGGTCAGATTTTTAGCTTACGATTTTAATCTGTGGGTGTGGAAGTCAGCCCATTTGTGACATGCTTTTCTATCTCTGTTTTCAGTAATTCGATTGGAGAGAAAGTGTTTCACACAACAGCAACTGTGGTAGCCTGGAAGAGGAGTGGAACTGACCAATTTTGCCACTGTATTGGCAATAAGTACCGATTGCAGGGTCCATTGGTGGATCTGAAGAATGGTAAATGCTTTATAAATGTTGAAATTGAACGCCCTCTGCTGGCAGGACTGTAATTTGCTGCTCTATTGCAGCTGTCCCGAGCGCAGTACACAAGCTGCTGAACACACATTCACCTCTGTCACTAAAGGAGATTCTGAAAGAGTGGAAGGATGCCATCACCACAGGTAAGCATCTTCTTTATCTATTGACTTTCAGTAGCAGGCATTTGATTTTTAATTCATTTTCCCCTTATACTGTAGCAGCCTTAAATATAAACCACCTCCTCTAAATCAGTACCATGTAAGAAGTTATTTTGTTTGAGTTATTTTTAATTGCATATCACCAGCCTAAAAAACAGCTGAAAGTATGTTAAATTGAGAGCTTTAATAAATTTTGCTAAGGAAATTGATTTCCTTGATTGGACATACTTTTGTTGTGTTTTTGGATGCAATGATAATCCTGTGGGAGCTCTTAAATCTTGCAGAAGTTTCAATTTAAGTATTTAATATTTGCTCAGCTTATACAAGTAAATAAGCTTGACTGGCTTGAAGGCTTTTGGGTGTTCCACCATGTTGTGACACTTGACATTTTTAGCATTTGGGTTCTACATACAGGTTCCCTCTTCAGGGTTGGTAGGTGTGACCTACTCTGTTGGGCTGACTACCGTGGCTGCATGGCCTGCATTGCACAGACACAGAACAGTCAGACTGGTACACATTTCCAGTATCAATGATACTTAAGGATCCTATAAAATGGTACTGGTAAATACGAGGGGGATCCAGGAAATAACGACCGTTTTGTTGTAATAATTAAAAAAAAAATATATATATATATTTATTTGAAAAAACAAAGTCTGTTACATAACTGAAGCTTCCTTTACTTCTCTACATAATCACCACCTACATTTAAACATTTGTCGTATCTGTTCACTAGTGTTATACTCCTCTGCCGCCAGTTCATTAAGCCAGGTGTTCACTGTCTTCTTCAACTCTTCATCACTTCCAAAACGCATACCACCCAGAAAGTCTTTCAGCTTAGTGAAAAGGTGAAAATCGCTAGGAGCAAGGTCTGGACTATAGGGCGGATGATCAAAGATTTCCCAACCGAATTGATCCAGCAATTCTCGAGTTGAAGCAGCAGTGTGCGGGCGGGCGTTGTCGTGAAGAAGCACAACTCCTCTCGAAAGAATTCCTCGCCTCTTGTTTTGGATGTCTTGCCGTAGTTTTCGTAAAGTCTCACAATAACGATTTACATTGATCGTAGTTCCTTTTGGCATGAAATCCAGCAAAAGAACACCTTTGCGATCCCAAAAGACAGTAGCCATGACTTTTTGTGTTGAGAGAGTCTGTTTGAATTTTCTCGGTTTCTTGGGTGATGAGGGATGATGCCACTGACGTGATTGGCGCTTGGTCTCTGGGGTGTTGTGAGACACCCAGGTCTCATCACCAGTCACAATTTGATCAAGAAAGGCGTCTCCATCTGTGTGATATCGCATCAAGAATGTCAATGCTGAGGCCATTCTCTGAGTTTTGTGTTGGTCACTCAGTTGCCGTGGAACCCATCGTGCAAAGATTTTGTGGTAGCCAAGATGTTGCGACACAATTTCACCAAGCAAAGAACGAGAAATGTCAGGAAAGGCAATATGCAATTAGTCGAGTGATGTGCGCCTGTCTTGCAAGATTCTGTCATTCACTTTAGTCTTCAGGTCTTCTGTGATGAATGATGGGTGTCCGGGTCGAGTTTCATCGTGGACATTTGTTCGCCCATTGTTGAACATTTTGCACCATTTTCGCACATTTCTTTGATTCATTACAGTATCACCATACACTTCTTTCAATTGCCAGTAAATTTCTGCAGGTTCAAATGTCGGGCATTCAAAAATCGAATCACACTCCTCACCTTACAGTCGGCGGGATTATCAATCACGTCGTTCATTTTGAAGTAACACAAAATGCACAATGGCGACTTGTTGCAACCAGTACTCACAACATTATGAGAACACATGTTAAGGAAGCCAGTTGACCTTCAAACAAGGAAGTGGAGTCAGCTGCGCGGCCGAAAAAACAAAGTATATGATTATGTCTCGTGACCAGAACATAGTACGAAATGGAAATATAAAAATTGGAAATTTATCCTTTGAAAAGGTGGAAAAATTCAAATACCTTGAAGCAGTAACAGTAACAAAGATAAATGACACTTGAGAGGAAATTAAACACAGAATAAATATGGAAATGCCTGTCATTATTTGATTGAGAAACTTTTGTCACTTATATAAATATAATATAAGGTTTATTTTTCAGTCTTACGGCTTATCTATTTCGATTATATTAACACGTAATATTTTACATGTTAAGTATCATAATATTTGTATGAACGTTTTCACCTAGTGTTGCATCTTCGGATACAGTTTTGGCAATATCTATTTTGTCATAATAGTTGTGTTCATTTATCTATGTTCAATTATAGTTATGTACGAAATTATAATTATGGACATGTCAGATATGTTAAAATACATCACTTGCATTAATAAATATATGTATGTATCTAATCCTCTTGATTTAACAATGAAGTCATTCTCTTTCGTGCTTCCCAATATTTCGACGTGATGTCTTGAGCTATTTAAAGGGCTGTGCAGCTTGCCAGATGATCCATATCCATTCCTGCTTCTGACAGCATAACAGACAATTTGGTGATGTCAGTATATCGATTGTGTGGAGAAGTTTACTGAAACAACCATGGCCAATGAGTAGCCTGAACATAGCAACAACAGATTTACGAGGAAGTTCAGACATTAGACTGGTGTTTTCCAGCAGATTTTTCCATTTGGTACTTTCACTTTCTGCTAATATTTTAATATTGTAATTGTGGTTGATCTTGCTTTTGATGATTCGTTTGAGAGATTCATAGGATAGATTTAGACTTGTATTCTGTTCAATTTTTGGAGCCTTTTTTGCCAACATATCGGCCCTCTCATTCCCATTTATGCCACAATGTGCAGGTATTCACTGAAGAATTGTGTGTTTATCTAGATTTTGAATTTGTTTAATCATAGAATGTATTTCTTCAATTCTTTCCATTTTTGGGTGATTTGTTAATACTATTGCCTGGATTACTGTTCTGGAGTCTGATAATATGACTATGTTTTTGCAATGGTGTATCCAATTGAATAAATTTTGGAGTGATGTATAAATAGCATCTATCTCCCAATGAAAATTTGTAGTATGCTTACCAACTCTTTTGTAGAAAGAAAAGAACTGGCAAATTCGTTCTGGCAGTGATGAAATCTATCCTTCAACTTTTCTACGTGTCGACAGAAACTTTTGATGAAAAAAATAACTGATACCAAAAAAAAATGAGCAGCATCTTTGGTAGAAAAGTATGTAGATCTAATTGAAAACTTATTTTCCTAAATAAGAGAAAGTAGAAAATCTCAGTTTACTTCAAAATTCTTGGGTGATAATAAAAATTACTTCTGAGTTTGTTTCTGATCATTTAGTGAAATTGGCAAAAGAGCTAGTGAGGATATACAGTATTACCGGAAGTGAATAAAAGCAAAGGAGTAGGAATCACTGATGATACTATAGAAAAAGTAATTAAATTTTATGAAGTTGATGAATAAAGTAGATTGTGTCCTGAGACTAGAGATTGCTACAAAGTTGAGATTTGATTCTTGCCACAGAATTCCGGGGACTCGAAAATTTCACAAATTTCATAGTGTTGCTGAAAACACTTATCAGATGTTACCTGAAATCGAAATCAAAAGAATTTGAACGTTATCTATCAGCAAGATTGTTCCTCTGAGTTTACAGCCACATGACACTGCTGCATGCATCTATGATGGACAGTGGTGGATCACAAAAATTGAGGACATCAGTTTAGAAAACAAGAATGTTTGTCTGTTGTTTGTCACGTTGCAAAAAAGCCTTCTGCTCTTGCGATAACCTCTTCATTTGATGAAATTTTCCTAGCAGCCAAGTGAGTTTTGAGCTTTTGATAAAAGGAAGAAGTCTGAGTGTGCGAGATCTGGTGAGTAGAAGGGATGCGGCAACAATTCTGACCGTAGTTCGTGTAGTTGAGCAACCATGATTGCAGGTGTGTTGTCGTGATGAAACAACACCTGGTCTCTTCTCGCGAATTTTTCCTTTCAGTTGCTGCAGGAGATTTGAATAATATTCTCAGATTATTGTTCTCCCCTTTACGTGAACAGCTTTCGAGACACTCTGTGCTTCCATTGTTTCGACTGCTGTTTTGTCGTAATAGTAGATCCAGGTTTCATCAATGGTCACGAACTACCTAAAAAAAAATCGAGCGTATTTTTCTGGAATCGAGTCAGACACTCCCTGGAAATTTGACATTGGACGTGCTTTTGTTCTGGTTAAATGCGGAACCCACCTTGCAGAGACCTTGGACATGCCCAAGACATTAAGATGTGGCGCACCCATTCAGTTGAGATACGCATAACCTCGCTAATTTCCCGCACTTTCGGTCGACAGTCATTCAATATTATATTGTGGATTTTTTTCCTATGATTTCTTCACTTGTCGCTGTTACTGGACATCCACTGTGAAGGTCATGTTCCACACTCTTTCGACCATGTTGAAATAGTGCTGCCCATATCTTCACAGTCGAAAATGTTGGGGTGGATTCACCCACCGTAGCTTCCACGTCTACTTTAATTTCTGTCGGACTCATTTCCTTTTTTACGAAATATTTAATGATTGCCCGAAGCTCGATATGTTCCATTTTTGCCAATCCCTTCAGTGCACTGATTTCAAAATTAAACTATATAAAATATGTAGTCAACAGAAAATTATGATTTTTTTGTGCTTGAACTATGTAAAATGGCCACTAACAGTGGTGGCATTGTTGATATGTTTTCAATGCCATCTATGTGTCAGGCCACGAACTTTTCAAACACACCTTGTATTGTGCACAACAGCATTCAAATGTTTCTACAGGACGCTGTGTTTGTTGGAGAGAAATAATATTTTATCAGGAGGGAGATGTGTTATTAAGGATTCAATATATGCTGTAAATGGAAAAATGATACAATGTATATTAAGTTGTTATTCTAGAGAACATATCAATTATTGCACAGAGATAAAGGTATTCACTTTTGTAACTTTTCTATTTGATTAAATATACAGTGAAACCTGTTCAAGACGGAAGTGACATGGTCCTAATTTTTTTTCCGTTGTGGACAGGTTTCCGTATTATTCAGGTGTGACATTAAAATGGAATATTTTGTCATTCATATACATGAAAAACAAAATGGCATACAGCAAACAAAAAGAAGTACAAAATATTCCATTTAACACTCATCACATTAAATCAGCTTTCTGTCGCTCATTACGTTGGTGAATCATCTTGATTAAAATCTCATTTTCTGTATAAATATTATCGCAACTCACTCATTAGTCATTAAACATTACTAAAGTTTACCAATCTCATTCTATTTAATATCTAACATTATACTCTAATACTGTGCTGTATATCACTGCACATTATTAATTAAATGGACTAGAAGCCTTGAATTGTGGTTTATTTAATTTCTTTCCCAGTTCAATGGCTTGCTTTGCAGAACAGATCCAGAAATTGGCTTGTTCTTTGAAAGGTCATGAAGAACCCACTCCCACAACAGTTGCTTTCTGGTTCCTTTTGTGTTGCCAATATTGGCCGCACGCCACTCACTCATTATGATCTTTATTTTTTAAAGTGTCACACCTGAGTTTTCCACAACTGTAATTCAATATTATTTCACATAGACTTTGTTTCTAATTTTCCTTCATTTCGATAACTTTTACTTCATCACTTAATGTTAATGCCACATTTTATGCAACTTTTTTTTTTTAACCTGGAAATCACTACACTTGCGCTCTGTTTAGCTACGACAGTATACGGGTGTGAAGCATAGAATTTTGCAAAGAAAACTTGTTTTTATATTAGTGACCTACATATTTCATGTATTCCTTGAAATTACACGCTGTTTCAAAATATAGTTACAAATATAGTGTGTGTCCAAAATATTGTTTCTGTTTTGAACAGTAGCAGACAGTTTCCTTTTCCGCGTTGGACAGTTTCGTTTTATTCAGGAAAAATTACACATAATGCATACAAATTTTGCCGGGACCAATAAATTGTTCCGAAATAGACAGGATTCCGGATTATTCAGGTTCCGATTTGAACAGGTTTCACTGTATTTTATTTTTATGATTTTTTTCTTATTTTTCTTCCCAATTGGAATTGGTATTACTAGAAAGATTGCAAGGGAAAACAGGTCATATTGAAAGTGACAGAGATGCACTGTGTTGTCAGTAAGTTTCCTGAACGTGCTCTCTGTTGCAGGTAAGGTGATGAGCACACCCAAGTGCAGCAGACTGTACAACACTGATGAGGACAACCTGCTGGGGCACAGCAGTACATTGGACTTCACTCCTGTGAGTATCACTAACTGTCAAGTATGAAGACATATTTGCAACCTATAAATTATTTACATACTTCAACAATGATTTCTTTGGAATCATTGCAGGAGAAACAAACACTTCCCAATAATACTGATTTCAGAACAAAACTCCCTTTCAAAATAAAATGCAGTTGAGGGTGTAATAACAGCGTTAATGTAAAGAGCTGCTTTTTGAGGAAAATGAGGTAGAAAATTTAAAAGTGTTAGGAACGAAATCTTTAAATTTCCTAACAATTAATGTTACTTTAAGGAGTTGCATATTAATTATTTTATAATAGTGCTGTTGAGCGATCAAAATATTTAATTGATTAACTAGAGTTTTGATCGAGTTGAAAAAATGTTTTAATATACCATAATACAAAATTATTGTTAAATTTAACTTGTGTTCGATGATAAGCATAAGTGTTGAATGTTGTATATCTGTATATATTGTATTGTTACATTACAAAACAACTATTTTAATTACTTACATATACTGTATGAGGCTTATCATTTATTCAGTGGCGGCTCATGGGTATTGAATTCAGGGGGGCTGCATACAAAAATAAACCATGCAACTTATGCACCTTGTCTTGCAAACTTTTGAATAATCTTAATAAAATCCGTTATGTCGTTTAACATAGTCTTTACAATGAAAAACATAGCTAATGCGGTCAGTCTCTCTTTTCTCACCGTATTTCTAAGATAGGATTTTACTCTTTTCAAACACGAAAAGCAACGTCTAGTTCGGAAGTTGTCATGGGTTGGTGATAGCTATGTGTAGTAGATTCACAACTTCTGAAAATGAGGCCTGCAAGTTCTCAGATAGAAGAAACTGCAAGAGCTCGACTGCGTCACTGATATTTCTGAATTCTTGTCTCTGATACAATACAATGAGTTCCGTTTTTAGTTTGTCTTTATTGAACATCGTAAAATGTTTCACACATACATTTAGGTCATTTTCAGGAAATGAGCTTTTGTAGCATTCAAATTTTTCTTGACACAGAAGAGAAGATAATACCAGATGATCTATGAACTGGAATCGGGTGTTAGCTTGTTTGATAATGAGGTCACACACTTCCTTGGCTGCTGCAACCCTTGTCTGAATCCCTTTGACCTTACGACGCTTTTTAGGGTTTTCATTTTCACAGATCTCACTGCTCAACATTACTGTGCACTGTTCCGTATGGCATTAACAAAGCTTGATATGCAGAGTCGGCCTAGGTAGCATAGTCGATTGTGGGTTCGATCCTGGCCCAGGTCAATGGCATTTAAGTGTGTTTAAATGAGACAGGCTCATGTCAGTACCCAGTCTTGCCATAAATACTGTTACAAACTTCTGACTCATACTGTACAACCAGTTTTAGGGGTAATAAACCACCCTTGCGTTAACTGCCACCCTGGTTCATTGTAAGTTCGTCAGTGACAGAAGAAGCACATACCAACAGTTTTAAGCATAGAATGGGGAGACTACGAAAATCGTGTCGCTGTAATAGCATTGCATAAGGTTGGAAAATCTGCTAGTGAAATTTTCCAGACCTTAAAAAGACTAAAGATTAGTCGAATGTTTGTTCACCGGACCATCCAGAGATTCACTGAAACCGGGTCTGTTAAGGATCGCCCAAGGGAGGGTCGGCCTCGAACTGTACAGACCGCAGCGGCACAGAAGGATACGCCGAAATCCTGTCCGGAAGCAGTCAGTCATGGCGCGGGAGCTCAACATGTCGCAAAGATCAATGTCCAGGTTGCTTAGTGAGGACCTTGGACTTAGAGCTTATCGCCGAAGTACCGGACATTACCTCGATGCTCGGTTGAAGAAGCTGAGGGTGCTGAAATGCAGACGCCTGCTGCAGCGTTACGTCAACAACGGACACCGAAGAATTCTCTTCACCGACGAGAAAATTTTCACCATTGAAGAGAGTTTCAACCGCCAAAATGATAGGGTGTATGCATCTTGCTCTCGGGAAGCCCGTGAAAAAGCTCTGAAAGTTCAGAGGGGCCATCATCCCTCCTCAGTTATGGTTTGGCGGGGGGTGAGTTATTCTGGAGCCACCCAGTTGCATTTTTGTGAAAAGGGGGTTAAAACCAGCGCAAAAGTGTATGAAAACACGGTATTGGAGCCTATTGTAAGAGACTTAAACCAGACATTGTTCCGGAATCAAAATTGGAGTTTCCAGCAGGATTCTGCTCCAGCCCATAAGGCGAGGTCAACGCAAGAGTGGCTTGAGCGTCATGTGCCTGACTTCATTTCTACCGCAGACTGGCCATCTAGCAGCCCGGACCTCAATCCCTTGGACTACAAACTATGGTCAGTCCTTGAGGGGATCGTCTGTAAAAAGAGGCACCCCACAATTGAAAGTTTGAAGCGTTCGTTGTTGGCAGCAGTGGCGGATTTCCCAATGGAGACTATGCGTGCTGCAATAGATGAATGGCCAGAAAGACTTAGAGCCTGTGTGAGTGCAAAAGGTGGTCATTTTGAAAACTGATTAGTGCTATGTGCGTCAAAAACATGTAAGTACAACATACTAAAAGATCATTAAAATATTTCAAGCCGTTTTCGAGTTTTCAATTAATTAGTTTGTAACAGTATTTATGGCAAGACTTTGTAGATTTACTGGCATTTAAAAGAATCCTGCGGGACAAAATTCCGGCATACCGGCAACGCTGATATAATCCCTGCAGTTGCGAGTGTCTTTAAATAAACCATAATTTAATTTTTTTTATATGCAGATTTGAACCTTAGAAGTATCTAACTGGCGATGTTGTAGTTGGTTTTATAATGTACAGTGAAACCTGTTCAAATTGGAACTTGAATAATCCGAAATCCTGTCTATTTCAGAACAATTTATTGGTCCCGGCGAAATTTGTATGTATTATGTGTAATTTTTTTCTGAATAAAACGGAAACTGTCCAACGCGGAAACAGAAACTGTCTGCTTCTGTTCAAAATGGAAATATTATTTTCGACACACTACTTTAACCCTTAAAAGCCTGAATTATTTTTCGTCAAGTTTTTCGTTTATTTCGTTATAGACTAATTAAATGGATGTAATTGAACACAACAATGCTTTTGTTTTCAATTGTTGAAGCGAATACGTGGAATTACAGGGCGTTACCATATGGTAACGCTAGGTCATTATGCTGTCAAATCTTAAAGAATGAGTTGTTGCCTTATAATGACATCTTTCAAGCAATTTATTGAACTTAACTGAACTTTAGCACACAAATAATATATTCATCACTCATTCAGTGTTCTGCCCAAGGTCAGATCTTTCACTGCAAACCCAGCATTCTCCAATGTTTCCTATCTTCTGCCTTCCTGTTTGTCTTTTCGTATGATCCATATATCTTCATGTCGTCTATCATCTGATAACTTCTTCTGCTCCGAACTCTTTACCATTCACTCCCGTTCACTATTCCTTCCAGTGCATCCTTCAGTAGGTAGTATCTTCTCAGCCAGTGACCCAACCAATTTCTTTTTCTCTTCCTAATCAGTTTCAGCATCATTCTTTCTTCACCCACTCTTTCCAACACGGCTTCAATTCTTATTGTCTGTCCACTTAACACGTTCCATTCTTCTCCTTATTCATATTTCAAATGCATCTATTCGTTTCTCTTCACTTCGTTGTAATGTCCACGTTTCTGCCCCACACAATACCACACTTCATACAAATAATACAAAAATAAGAAAATTACTTTCACAATACCTGAACATATATACATAATAGAATTATTGTCACAAAATACTCATATGAGCAAAACACATTTTCGTAACATAACGTTTTACATTAATTTTTTGTGCGATTTTCACATCTTTCGGTAGTAAGGTAAAACATTTCTTATGAAATGACAAAAAACATGAGCTACATCAAATTTTGAGGAAGCTGTATGTCAGAAGAGCATTCTCACTAGCACATCGCTGTCTTTTGTTTCCGGGTATCGGAATCACTAATGTTCTATTCCATTGTATCTTATATAATCAGATGTTCTGTGAGTGACGTCCAGAAAGTAAGTTTACCCGGAGCCGTTTACAGAAAGAAAACACAATTTCATGAAAAGATTTATTGGAACAGATATAGCAATTGTTGAACTATTTTTCAACATATTTCCCACTGAAATTGAGAGATTTGTCACACCCTGGGAACAACTTTTGTCCCATGTAGAAGTCTCCTGCCTGGAATCGGAACCAGTGTGTGAGAGCCGTTTGCACCTCTCTGTTGATACCATGGTAACAAAAAGTCTCAATTCATGTGGAAATATGTTGAAAAAATAGCTTAACTCCTGTATCTGTTCGAATAAATCTTTCCATACAATTGTATTTTATTTCTGCAAATGGCCCCAGGGAAACTTACTTTTTGGACACGTCTCGTAGCTCCAATATCGCTGTATTTGGAAGTAGACGGCCACCCCTTGCCTTTTGGGATGTCCCCCGACTTCTTCAAATCTCCCATTTGAATTCTAATTCATTCAATGGTGAGCCAGATCTTCTACTTGGCTGCCAAGCATTTTGCATAGCTACATCTAACAACCATGTGAACATGGCTAAAACAGATTTTACATAGCTAAAGCTAATTTTTATATTATTTATTTATTTAATAATAACATATACATAAAAACATTACATTAAAATACCCCGAAAGAGCAAAGCTCGTGTTCGGGGACAGTTCCGTTACATAGATACACATACTTTGTAGACAAGATAATTAAGAAAAAAGCTCACATAAAGATGATAATAAAATTAGTAAATAATAATACTAATAATAACTGAGTGAAAAAAGAGACGATGTTTAGATTGATGGATTAATATTAAATTATTATTAGTAGTATAATTAGTGCAGGTCATGTTGATATAGTAACCAAGATAAAATAGAAAAATACACTTAGGATAGAAATAAACTTGTTTTACAATACATGGTACATAATATATATACAGGGAAGTCTGTCATATAAATTTTTTAATTCTGGATCTGAAAATTTCATTGCTTAAAGTAGTCAATTCTGGATGAAATTTTATTATCGAATTATATAGCCGTGGACCATAATTTGTACTGTGTAGTAAAGCAGCATATGTGAAATATTTAGGTTCAACTAATTTAAGAATTTCATTTCGTCTCGTATTATGAGCATGTGGCTGAGCTGCAAATTTCGTTCTATTTTTATGATAGAATTTCATTAAAGAGTATTTATAAATTTGGTCAATTCTAAAAACATTCAATTCAGAATGGATCAAATTTGTTGGATAATCCAGTCGCCTTTTCAAACAAATTTTGATTATACGTTTTTGCAACATAATTAGAGGAAAAAGAGCAGTTTTTGTAATGCCTCCCCATCCAATTATACCATATTGGATAACAGATTCAACTAGAGCCAAATAAACCAAACGTAATACATGAGTAGGCAAGTAATGGCGAAGGTTTACAAATTTGTAAATTGTTTTACGTATCCTGTTACATAAAAAGGTGATTTGTCTATCCCATTTCAAGTGCTGATCAACAATAATTCCCAGGTATTTCACATCTACAGATTCTTTCAGGCAAGGACATTTACAGGTTGTAGAGAGTTTACAAAATGAGTTGTGGATTATTAATTTTAAATGAGAAAGTGATTTCAATTTGTTCAATCCAGAGACTGTTAAAGAAAATGGCACCAAAGTAGTTTTAGTTATATTTAGAGATAGCAAATTTGCATCAAGCCAGTTTTTGATCAAATTTATACCTACATTGGCATGTTTATAAGTGTCCTCCCAAGTTAAACCACTGAAAATCACCACCGTATCATCAGCGTAAGAATAACAGGAGCCATTATGTACTTTCAAATCAATGTTTAATAAATCATTAATATATATTAAAAATAGAATAGGACCTAAAATTGTTCCCTGAGGGACACCTATATCAATATTTACATTTTCACTGATATTATCATCAATTTTGGTTACCTGAGTTCTTTTGTTTAAGTATGATTGAAATAACTTATGCGCAATACCCCTGACTCCTATATCAAATTATTTTGTCCAGAAGTAAACGATGGTTAACCGTGTCAAAAGCTTTCCTTAAATCTAAGAAAATCCCTAAACATCTAGAACCGTTATCCAACTCCTGCATAATTTTACCAGTGACTTCAATAATTGCGTCATCCGTAGATAATTTATTTCTGAAGCCATACTGATGTTTGGAGAGAATTTCATTTTTCTCTAAGTAATTTACTAATCTGTTTTTTAAACATTTTTCTAATATCTTTGAGAAGCTAGAGAGCAAGGATATAGGTCTATAGTTATTCAGACTTTTTCTTTCCCCTGACTTATGGACCGGTACAACTACAGCATTTTTCAGAGATTCTGGGAAAACTCCTTGGGTGAGACATAGATTGAATACATAAACAAGCGGTTTTAATATATGTTTAATGATAATCTTTAATGTGTTATTTGTAATTTTGTCGATTCCCGGTGAGACATTATTTTTTAAGGATTTTTACAATATTATAAATTTCTTCTTCGGTTACTGGTGATAAAAACATGGAGGAAGATGCGTGCTTATTACGGCCACTGCAATAATTTTTCGTGTTAAATGCCGATTTGTTGATGTTCGATGCAATGCTATGTCCTACTTTTGAGAAATATTTATTAAATTCATTAGCTATGTCTTTTTTGTTTTTAAATATTTCTCCCTCTTCATTTAAAATCTCTGATATGATACTATTTTGGTTCACATTTACGTCTGTGGCTTCATTAATAGTTTGCCAAAATTTCCTAGGATTATTTCGATACTTCTGAAATTGAGATTGATAATACTGAGTTTTCATGTTTCTTATAATAAGAGTTAAGGTATTTCTGTATTTTTTGTAATAATTTATTAGATTTATATTATCAGGTTCTTTTCTAATATTTCTGGCTAATTTGTCTCTTATACGGATTGACTTAATGATACCTGTGGTGATCCAGGGTTTTATTTTTCTTAATTTTCAAGATACTTTAAAGTAAGATACATCTGTGCTTATGTCTATATAATTAGATATTAAATTTTGGAATACTTGAAAGCATAATTCAGCATTTTGACAGTTAAGCACGGAATCCCAATTTTCTTTTTCTATAAGCGAAATTAGCTTATTGTAATTTATGTTTCTTTTTATATGGAGAGGATACTTAGATGTATTAGAGTTTTTAATTCCAATTTCGAATAATGCAATAACTGCATAGTGGTCGGTAATAGCACTACACAAAACAGCAGGTACAAATTTCCAGTTACTCTTTGTTTTAAAAAATATGTGATCAAGGCAAGACTTAGAATCAGGCCGAGTGATAGAGTGTAAAAATTTGACAAATCCATATTCGTGTAAGATATTCATGTACCTATTGCCAGTACTGTCTAATTTGTCTTCTAGAATTTGTATGTTAATGTCTCCAACAATGGTTTGATTGCTTGTGTCTTTAGAATTAAACAAAAATAGTTCAAAATTGTCTAAAAATTCATTTATACAATTGTTTGGGGATCTTTATATCGCCACAATGGAGAATGGAGTATTATTACATATAAAATTAAGATGAATAGAATTACATTGTGGGATATCTACATGTACTATTGTGACATCAATATTATTTTTGCAGTAGACAACTAAACTATCGCATTTATTATATTTATTCGTTTTGACAAACTTTTTATAACCTGGTAAATCATAGCCAGAGTCATGATTTAACCAAGCCTCCGTCAATATAATGAAGTCGAAAGGATTATTAAAATTTTGCATAGTGGCACAGAATTCCAGGAAATGTTTATTTAAGCTGCGTATATTTAAGTGAAATAATTTAAAATCGTGTGAATTGTTACCAATGAAAACAAAATTTGTCACATCTCTCTCTTTAAAAGTCACTCTCTGGAGAAATCGATTGAACTGTTGTAACATACTGTTCTATCCACTTACGTTTCCCTGATGGCACCATTTCTACAATTGCAATGTTGACTGTATCATTCTCTTTCTATCACAGATGACTCTTCAACTTCCTCTTCTTCTATAAAAGGAATATCATCTGGTGCACCTATTCTGTCGCTATTAACAAAAATAGCCCCAGCTTCAATACTCAGTTTCCTTCCACTTAGGTTGTCGAACATGCCACCCTCTACATCTGCAGAGTTCTCGTCAGATGCAAAGTTGGGCTTTGGTGGCTGTATGTAGAATGCTCTAATTTTTCGTTGTCTAATTCCAAAAGTATCTCATGCACTTCCACGCATCTGTTTGTAACATTCATTTTGTTACTTGTACTTTCTTGCAACTCCATCTTACTGTTAGTAGCAAGAGAGCACAAAGAATGAGTGACAACATATTAGCCTAGCGTTAGCATATGGTAACGTAAGAAACAATGTATTATATCCACAACAATGTTACGGATTGTAAACTTGTGCTTGATGTACATGAATACTCAATCAACAATAAGTAAAATGCCACAACACACATTACAATCAAATTAATCAAAGTAACAAATAAATTATCTTACTTCTTGTTGCTCTCCAAAATTGCTGCTGAGAAAGCAACATCTAAATTGCGCACCTGCTCTTGCCCAACTGGTATAATAAATTTGTAATTTCATAATGTAAAAAGGAAGAACCAATCATGTAGCTTGGATTCGCAAACAAAAATTCCAGTTTTATTAATTAAGGATGTGTATGAAGCAAGTTATATTACTTTCTGCACTGCGTTACCATATGGTAACGCTACCATATGGTAACGCTAGGTTAAAATGGGTTAATGTTGTTGTTGTTTTCTAATGCCAGGCGTTTGACAATAAAGTCATTTGACCTCTTGCACTCCAATATTTTTCAAAGTTATTATCATGACCAGCCACTGAAGTACAGATTTTGAGGTGTTCCGAATCCATTTCTTGGTTTGAGTTGCACAATGGACAGTTAGGGGACTGATATATTCCAATTCTATGCAGGTGTTTGGCCAAACAATCATGGCCTGTTGCCAATCTAAATGCAGCTACAGACGATTTTCGTGGTAAATCGGGAATTAACTGTGGATTTTGATGCAGAGAGTTCCATTTTTTCCCTTGGGATTGTGTTATCAAATTTTGTTTGTTGAAGTCTAAGTATGTAGATTTAATAAATCTTTTCACAGAGTAATACGTAGATTTAGTAACAGGTCTGTAAGTAGCAGTGCTGCCCTTCTTTGCTAAAGCATCCGCATTCTCGTTTCCCAGGATTCCACAATGGGATGGTATCCATTGGAATACAATTCTTTTATTGAGTGATATTAATTGAGAGAGCATTTTAGTTATTTCTGCTGTTTGAGATGAAGGTGTGTGTTTAGAGACTATTGATAAAATAGCTGCTTTGGAGTCTGACAATATAACTGCATTTTTAAATTTACTGATGTGGCATAGAAGATTCCTGAGACTTTCACTTATTGCAGTGATTTCTCCATCAAAACTTGTTATATATCCAAGAGATCTATAAAGTGAGAAGAGACAGCACGTAACACCTGCACCGGCACCTTGTTCTCTGGAGATCAAGGATCCATCAGTGTATAAATGAAGCCAGTTTTGTGGAATTTCAGTGTTTACTTCTGATTTCAGTATTTCTTCTGTTAAATTTAGATTATATTCTATATTTAATAGAGTTAAAGGGTTTGGTTTAATTTGTAGGTTTTCTTTTAAATTCGGGATGTTGATTTTCTGTTTTAATTCTTGAACCATGGATATGAAACTTTTTTGAGTTTTCAATCTACAGAGAGGACTGTATGAATGCCAATTGTTTCCTGGTAATCTGATAAGTTTTCCATATTGAATCAGTGCTTTTTCTTTTATTGTCATTTTGATGCTGTTAATATTAGTGAGTAATCTCATAGAATCTATTGGAGTTGTTTTGATTCCACCAGTAATGAGTCTGAGAGCTTGGTTTTGAACATATTCTATTTCGTTTATGAAAGGTGAAGTAATCAAAATTTCTCCGCAGTATATCAGCACTGGCTGTATAAACATTTTGTATGTAGTGTTCAAAGTATACCTAGAGCATCCCCATTTCTTTCCTGCTAGTCTTTTTAGAAGGGAGAATCTTTTACGAGCTTTTTCAGAAATGTATTTCAAATGGTTGCTCCATGTTAACTTACTGTCGAAAATAACTCAAAGATATTTGGATTCATAAGTCCTAGGAAGGTGTTGGCCATTGTATTGGAAATTGAATTCTCTTTCTTTTTTACCAAGTGAAAATATTTTATGTGCTTTCAAGGAATGTACGAAATACATAGGTCACTAAGATAAAAACAAGTTTCCTTTGCAAAATTGTTGAGGGTGCGAGGGTGTGTTGGTCTGGTGGTAATAAATTTTATCACCTTGTTGACTAGGCTGACGAGTACCTTCAAAGATGTTCAATTTTTCACTCCTGTATACTGTCGTAGCTGGGTAGAACGCAAGTGATTTCGTAATAAAAAGTTGCGTAAAAATGTTGCACTATTATTAAATGATGAAGTCAAAGTTATCGAGGAAAATTAGAAATGAAGTATATGGAAAATAATGTTGAAATTTAGGAATGGAAAACTCACGTGTAACTTAACACTTTAAAAAATAAAGGTCGTATCATTAGTGAGTGGCTTGCGGTCAATAATGGTGACATAAAAAGAAAACAGAAAACATCTGGTTACATAGACATGAACTGTTGTGGGAGTGGATTCTTCTTGTTCTTTCAAACATCATGCCAATTTCTGGACCTATTCTGCAAAGCAAACCATTGAACTGGCAAAGAAATTAGATAATCCAGAATTCAAGGTTTGTAATGGATGGCTCCTAGTTCAACTAAATAATGTGCTGTGATATACAGTACAGTATTATAGTAAGTATAGTGTTAGATATTAAATTTAGTGTAATTAATAAACTTTATAGTGTTTAATGAGCGAGTTACGATACATTTTATACAGGAAATGAGATTTTCATCAAGATCATTCACCAGTTAAATAAGCGACAGGAAGCTGATTTAATGTCAGTACTGTTAAACGGAATATTTTGTAATTCCTACAATTTGCGGCATGCCATTTTGTTTTTCATTTATACAAATGATAAAATATTCCATTTCAACTTCACACCTGAATAACACTGAAACCTGTCCACAATGGAAAAAAAATTAGGACCACGTCACTTCCCTCTTGAACAGGTTTCACTGTATCTACATGATACATCAATAAATGAAAAAAAACTGAGTCAGAAATTGAATTCAGGATCTTGAAGAGTACGCACCAAGGTGCTTGCCTCATTTATTGTGATGTTGTTAGATGTTTCAGATTCCATTATGGTTTGAAAACATTCTAGCAATGGCTCCTTCTTCTCATGAACAACATTTACTGTTCTTATTTTAGAACTCCAGCTTGTTGCCCCAGCTGATGGAATTGTCTTTGAAACATATGAATCTAATACAGACTGTGTGGAGATCGAGAGAAGAAAGCAGGGATACTGGATAAATTAGCAAAAAATATTCGAGCTTTGTAGGCTATTTTGTTTAGCGGCTCTTTCCATTATGAGATTCAACTGATGGGCACTTAATTTCACATTTCTCCTGAATTGTTAAGGTACTGAACTGAATAGACTGTGAATATTGTACAGAATTAAACATTGTTGCACTTGTTAAGGCTGATTCACAATAAACCGGGAACAGAAACAAGAATGAGAACGGAAATAATGTTAAAATAAATGTATTTAAATGTGTGAATGCTCACATTTAAATACATTTATTTTAACATTGTTTCCGTTCTCATTCTCGTTGTCGTTTCCGTTCTCGGTTTATTGTGAACCAGCCTTTATACTCACAACATTAAAGAAAATGTATTTAAAACTACGCATTACTGACAAACTGCTGCAAATTTTGCAGCGCCTTCACACATTGTAACTGAAACTGTGCTGAAAATTTCGTACCACAGTTTTATGGGAATTTTCCTCTGACAAAACATGTGATTATACATATTAAAAACTTCATCATGGGTAAATTGAGCTTTGTCACTCAACAAAATGAACTGATGCAACTCAAGATCACCGTTTATCCATGCACAAAACTGCATTCACCTGACATAGTCCTCTGGCTGAAGATGTTGAACTTGGCTGTAAATGATAAGGATACATTCCCTCATCATTCAATGTTTTGCACACCAGTTTGAGAAACTTTGGTACTTGTGTGTGGGTTCATTGTACCATACGAAGAATATTTCCGCGTTCTTCACTCAGCAACTGCATGCTCATATGCCATCGCAACACTGAGGACTGAACAGTATCCCTCAGTGACTGGAAAGTGCAAACGAAAACATCACATGTCGGTATTCTGCAATCTGAAAATCCTTGATATTCGTCAACAATATTTGTAGCATTTCCGTCACAAAATCCATACACATAAATCATAATCTGCATACTTGATATTGGACAACTGAAATGAAATTTTTGCTAACGCACATGCACTGCATGAGAGACAGTGAATGACTCACTACTACAGTGATCTTGCTCCGTGTTGCATTATCTCTAACCCTGACCCTGATGTCACAAGACTATTGCTAGCTGTAACACACGTAGCTCCTGAGAGAAGTTCACAAGGATGTGCGTTATGGGAGAAAGAACTGTGATTTTATCTAAAATTATTCAAAATAGGACACATGTATATTTGAACTTTTTCCTTCACAATGATGTCAGAAATCAGATCCTAGAGTATTGCACGATCTTCGTGAACCACCCTGTTTGTATCTGGTTTCCTGATAAGAACTATTCCAAGATCCTGCTTTTTATGTATATTGAGTTGAAATTACAGTAGAAAAAATTCAAGTCTCCAGATATTGATCTAATTTCAGGAGAATTAATACAAGAGGATGGAAACACATTATCTAGTGAAATTTATAAGCTTGTATTTGCTATTTCGGAAAAGGAAATTGTACCAGAACAATGGAAGAAGTCCATAATAATTGAGGACCATTTTTGCAAAACTTGCTAACTGCAAAATTGGAAAAATTGAGATTTTGATGGATTCGTTAACATAAGGCAGGCCTCTACATGATGTTAACGGCATCTTAGTAAAATTGGGTTATTTCTCTTCATTGTAGTGTGTCAAAGTGTGATCGTTTTTCCAAAACTTGCTTTCTGCTATGTGAGAGTTACAGCAAAATTTTGCTTACTGTAGTGTTTTGTCTCTCCTGTAAAATTTAGTTTCTTCAGTTAGCAAATTTTGCAAAAACGGTCCTCAATTGTACCTATCTTTATTCTTTAAGAAGAGGGAAGAGACTAACTGTAGTAACTTTCAAGGAATTTCACTTTTATTGACGTCGTACAAAATTTTGTCCAATATTCTTTTGAGAAGATTAACTTCTTATGTGTACAGAGTGTTAGTTGGCAGATCTGAGAAAAAAAGACCTTTGGGGAAGCCGAGACATGGATGGAAGGATAATATTAAAGTGGATTTGAGCAGGGTTTAAGCTAGAAAATAAAAAGAAAAAATGCACAAATAAAAACTTACATTTGTGCAAATTGTGAAACGTTTGTGCAAAATTCTGTAGTAAATTCTCTACACGATACTATTAATGAGAATTCCAAAAGTAAAGTATGTATGTTGAATTGAAACAAACAGTAATATGTTTATTGAAATTTTATTGCTTTTTAAATTATCTTTTACACATATAGACCTACACAATCCATATCACATCTACTGTCCGTATTCTGTTCCATTTGTATTACATTACATCACACCAGAATATGTCGGTTTATATGCATACTCCACTCATTGAATGCGTTTTCAAAATCAAAGTCATTGCAAGATGGCCCTTCAGTATTAATTGTTAGAAGAGTGCTAACTCTTTCTACAGAAAGGTTTCTAATTGTCTTTACATTATTCATGCAACTAAATCCTCGCTCACAGTCAGCTGTGTGGAGGGAATAGTAGCAGCGTATTCTGTAATTTGGATATTTAGAAACTAATGCAAAAACATGTCTTCTGAAATCCAACGAGGAGTGCAGTTCATAATGTTTATGACCGTGTAGTCTGTATGTGCCACCAAAAGGGAACAGAGGTTCAGACATGATGTCTGCAAACCTTGAACAGGTCAGAAAGACATCAAAAGAACAACATACTTTTCCGACTTTCATCATATACCTACAAATTGAAAGCTTCTCTGTGAATGATTGTTGTCGCATTTTTCCATATTCTGTTTTAAAGTTCGTCGCATTTCTCGACCTCGAGTAGCAAAATGCGTCAAAAGCGACTGTAACTTAAAAAATTATGGTTTATTTAACGAAGCTCGCAACTGCCGAAGTTATATCAGCATCGCTGGTGTGCCGGAATTTTGTCCCGCAGGAGTTCTTTAACGTCTGACGTGAGCCTGTCATATTTAAGCACACTTAAATGCCATCGACCTGGGCTGGGTTCGAACCCGCAACCACAAACATAGGAGGCCAGTACTATACCCACTGTGCTACTGAGGCCGACTCGACTGTAACTTAAACCCTGGATTTGAGGGAGGTTGGATATGATATTAGGGTCTGGATTAATCTTGCTCAGGACAGAAACTGATGGCGGGCTTATGTGTATTGTATTGTATTTATTAACATTCCATGGTATTCATACATGCTTACAGCTAGAATATGGAACAAGTCAAAAAAAACTTAATACTATTATAAATTCTTAATTTATAGTCACAGTCTAGATGAAATATATACAGACGAGATTTACAATATAGTCTACTAGTACAACACAAAGTTTTAGTATCAATTTCATGAAGCATTATTGAATGTCATGAATTCACCTACAGAATAGAAGGCGTGAGAAATTAGGTACTTCTTTAATTTGGCCCTAAATAATTTTATGTTTCGAGTTTCATTTTTTATATCGATAGGGAGGCTATTAAAAATTTTTAATGCCATATAACACACTCCTTTTTTGATAGCACGATAGACTAGCCGATGGAGTATGAAAGTCATTTTTTTGATGTGTATTTATGCTATGAACTGTTGAATTAGTTACAAAGTTTTCACGATTACATACAAGGAAGATTATTAATGAAAAGATATACTGACAAGCCATGGGCATTATTTGTAGTTTTTTTAAAATAGTCCTACACGATTCCTTAGATTTGGCACCTACTATTATTCTAATTACTCTTTTTTGTAATAGAAATATACTGTTACTATCTGTGGAATTTCCCCAGAATATTATTCCAAAACTCATTACCGAGTGGAAGTATGCAAAGTATATTGTTTTTAAGGTACTGATATTTACTATCTTTTGCATAGATCTAATAGCAAAACAAGCTGAATTTAGTTTGGGGGTAATTTCTTTAATATGATTTTTCGAGTTTAACACATTATCGATTTTTAAGCCAAGAAATTTGGTTGTTGTTGTTTCTGAGAGGGATCTATTATTAAATATTGCGCTAGAAATTTGCGACATTGAATTTGGACAGGATTTAAATTGAATTATGTTAGTTTTGTTACAATTTAATACCAATTTATTGACTGAGAACCAGTCACTTATTTTGAAGAGAATTTTCTCTGTTGAAGATTGGAATGTGTTGGAGTTATTGGCTGTAATTACTATACTTGTGTCATCTGCAAATAATATGGGATGACCTACATCTTTTATTAGGGGGGGAAGATCATTTATAAATACTAGAAAAAGTAGGGGACCTAATATTGATCCTTGAGTGCGGCAATGAACCTCTGGATTCTCTAAAGCTTTATAAGTAAATATATGTTTATACAAAGAAAATGTATGTTTTTAATTTGTTGCCAACTACGCACTTCAGTTCTAGATCTTTCCTATATTGCTAGCACTCACTGTCACTGGGTTTGTGTGGAACCTTGCAGCAGATGAGTACACCATGCACTGCAGTGTGGTGAATTGGTTACATCTGATGTACTGAAATGGATTCCCTCAGAAGGTCTGTGTAATCAGAATTATAAGGATGCATTGTCAGAATTCAAGTATATTCATTGTAAACAATTAAATTGGTTCAGAGGATGGAGAATGACAGACTGCCAAGGCAGATATTGTAATGGATGCCTATAGGAAGGGAGAAAAGGGGAAGACCACAGGTTACATGGATGGAGGAAATTAATATAGAAATGCAACAGGAAGGCTTAGATAAAGAAGATTGGGAAAATAAGAGTGGAGGAGAAAAATCTGGCCACAGAGAAATGCTTGAGCTTTGCCAAGCTTTTCATTCATAATAATTTTCAGGGGTTTGTAATCTTTTGCTGTTGTCTTAATGAGATATACCAAGCGACCAAAAACTGTGTGTGTGCTGTAATGTGATCAGAGGAGGGGTGACTAGTAGGCAGTGTCAGATTTTTTTTAAGTATTTAGACCAGATACATTGTTTTATATAATATATATTTAAATGTTCTACATTTAGTTCGAACTCCATAGAATTTTTAGGTGTTGTTTGTAAACATCCAAGACACAATCGTAATGCAGTGTTTTGTATTTCTATTTTTTTCTTAAATTTGTGTTGACGCAGCTTCTCCCCACACTTCACAGCCTTAGGTAAATTTAGGTTTTAGGTATATTATGTACCGCGGAGAACATAATTGTTGAACATGCGGAAATGTTTCAAAATCTGTAGGATGGATCATAAGAGGCTACAGTTTTAATTCCTCCTTAGCATAGATGTGAGTGAAATGAATATCTCGTCATCATATGAACTAAATTAATTATATTAGATTACTGTTCAGTCACTATTACCACTTAAAACAATGAATTATATCATTGAGTATAAAAATATACTTTATTTTATTTTATTTTATGACGAGTGCTTTCACCTTATGGCATCATCAGGTTTCATCTGAACATGACACAAGCACATTATAGAATATCTGGTTAACAACTTACAACATGCATGAATTGTGCCATTACGTCGAAAACTAGAAACTCAGGAGCATGTCAGAGTGCGCATATGATTTTTAAAGTATTTGTGTATCATTGTCTGATATGGAAAAACCACAATTACATACTTATACTTCAACAAACAAAATTTGATAACACAATCTCAAGGGAAAAAATGAAACTCTCTGCATCAAAATCACAGTTAATTCCCGATTTACCACGAAAATCGTCTGTAGTTGCATTTAGATTGGCAACAGGCCATGACTGTTTGGCCAAACACCTGCATAGAATTGGAATATATCAGTCCCCTAACTGCCCATTATGCAACTCAAACCAAGAAATGGATTCGGAACATCTCAAAATCTGTGCTTCAGTGGCTGACCATGATAATATCTTTGAAAAATATTGGAGTGCAAGAGGTCAAATGACTTTATTGTCAAACACCTGGCATTAGAAAACAACAATTACAAAGTATTATGCACAATAGATATGTCTTAATTATAAAATAGTTAGTTGAACAACATATGTTGAATGAATTAGTTGCACATATTTGTTAAAATTACATCTGTCATATATGCTGACAAATACTATCCGTTATCAAATCAAAGATTTAGAAATATGTAATTAAATGTCCAGCAGTGATAATTAGAGATGGATAATAACTTGGTCGTAATGTTTGTTGGTGGATGTTAGGATGCATAGAAATGTCTAAAACGAGATATGTGTTTTAATTTTACTATTATTGAATGCAAACGAGATATAATATGTTTTTAATTTTACTTTTGAATGCAAATTTGTTAAATGTTAAAGTAATGTAAAGTTACTTACGGAGATGATGATCGTCCACCTTTGCAAAGATACGACTAAGCTGGACAGAATATGTGTGATACATTAGAGTTTTACTCAATCATCTGAAGGAAATTAATCAATGTGTATGTAGTACAAGGCGTTTGCAAGGTTGGAAACTGTTTGTTGATTAGTTTTGCATTACTATTATGATATTTAGCAATAAAAAATTCTTCAGCGGTGTTGATGTATGTATTATTATTAACAGTTTTAAGGATGTCCATAGCATTATGTATGGGTGTTAATTCATGATTATTTCGAATAAGGTGAGTGGCATATTTGGATTTATTTCTATTGAAACGAAAATCGGCTTTATGTTCCAAGAATCTATTGTTGAAATTTCTTTTTGTTTGTTCAATGTATTTATATTCACAATTATTGCAGTGTAAAAGATAAATGCCACTATTAAAAAATTTACTTTTATTGTGAATTTTGATGTGTATTATGTTAGTTAATCTGTTCTTAGTTCCGAAGGCAATATAAATATATATATATATTTTTTTAGAAAATTAATTAATTTATATGATATATTACCGTGGAAAGATATGGGTCTTCTTATTGTATTCTTTTTCTTTTCTTGTTGTGTGTGGATATTGTGTTTAGCTTTTAATTTATTTTTGCGTTTCTTATCGTATTGATCATGAGTTTTTTATTGAAACCATTTTCAATTGTTATGTTAACTATATGTTTAACTTCTCTGTTGTAGTTGGCTTTACTTAAGGGTAAGCTTAACATTGTATTAATTAGAAACCTAAAATTGTTAACTTTGTGTGAAAAAGAATGGTTTGAAGATTCTTGTATAGAATGATTTGTTGCAGTTGGTTTTCTATATATATTAAACTGTAATGATTGGCCTTTTGCTGTAATGTTGATGTCCAAAAAATTAATTAATTTATTGTTGTCTTTTTCCAAAGTGAATTTTAAATTTGAATGCAAACTATTAAAACCGTCAAGAATTGGCTCAGGTGTGTAACTTGCGTTATTATTTATTTATTTATTTATTTATTTATTTATTTATTTATTTATTTATTTAATCCACTCAACAACCGAAATATCAACAACATATTATCTAGTATAACATTGTATGTTAAATTTTGTTTTTAATGTTTATATGTTGGTTTTCGAGATTTTGTAGGAAAACTTCGGCTAATGAATAATGAATCTCCCCTTGTAACATCTTTATTTTGCTGAAAAATTCTGTTATTGAAAGAAAAATAGTTTTGTTTAAGGGACACTGTTAATAAATCTATAATCTGTTTTATTATGTTTTGATTTACTGTTGTTGCTGTAGTCTATTCTTTATAATTTCCAGTATTTCTTCTAATGGAATATTTTTATAAAGGTTTTCGATGTCCAAAGAAAACATATTTATGTTTTTTGGTGTTGGGGATTAATTTTAGTGTATTAATAAGTTTCGTAGTGTTAGTCAATGCAAAAGTGTTTTCAAGTTTTAACATTTTTTTAAGTAACCGTGGAGAAACTTATTGGTTTTATGGCTGGGGAACTCATGCTGTTTACTACTGGTTGCATGGAAAGAACTTTCTTGTGTGTTTTAGGTAATGTTTTTAGTATGGGGGAAAAAAAATGAACTAAAACTTTTGGCTTGAAGCATGCGCAGTGTGGCAGTCTCTGATTTAGAAAATATTCGAGTTGCTCAACTATTATGTCTCAGAGATGCGGAGAAATAACTCCTCCCCATGTTCTGTGTTGCAATGTTTAATGAATCAGTGGTTTTAAAACATTTTTCTGCTGTGGACTTAATATGGTTTTCCACAATAACTTTTCATCTGTTATAACACCCAAAATCTTTGGGTTAGGATTGCATTAGTTCTTTTTCCATCATGTGTATTTGGGGATGAAATCCTTTAAGAGAGTATTCAGAAAGATTAAAAATTATTCTATGGAATGCGAAGGATAGGACAATCAAAGAAACTAGAAGTGTCCTAATTATAGACGCAGAAGGTAGCAAGACAACAGAATTAATCTGGTTTTCAATCATCTGAAAAATAAATTCATGGCAGCTCATTGTCCTCGAAGCAAAATTACGGTAAATGATGGCCTCGTGCTATGGAAAGGGAAGTAGTTCATTAGAACAAAAGAGTGAGATTCAGTGTACAAACTTTCGATTTGTTTGAAAATAATAATAATAATAATAATAATAATAATAATAATAATAATAATAATAATAATAATAATTAATAATAATAATAATAATAGTAATAATAATAATAATAATAATAATAATAACTGCATGCATTGTATTCTTCACCTGACATAATTAGGAACATTAAATCCAGACGTTTGAGATGGGCAGGGCATGTAGCACATATGGGCGAATCCAGAAATGCATATAGAGTGTTAGTTGGGAGGCCGGAGGGAAAAAGACCTTTGGGGAGGCTGAGACATAGATGGGAAGATAATATTAAAATGGATTTGAGGGAGGTGGGATATTTATTTATTTATTTATTCTGGTGTAGTTAAGGCCATGAGGCCTTCTCTTCCACAACACCAGGAATGCAAATACAATAATAAAATAAACAGAAAAAAAACACTTGCAAAGTAAAGCTACACAAGAAATAAAGAGAGAGAGAGAGAGAGAAACACTATAAACAAAGTAAAGCCACACAAAAATATATACAGGTTGCAGTCACACAAACTTTAAATGAATGATTAAGTATCATAATTAATTGTATCCTAACTAATTAACTAACATAAACAAGAAACTTGGAGTTTTAATCCAGATTAAAAAAGAAAAAGAAAAAAAAAACACAAATCAATACTTCTAGCAATACCTAAAAAACTTTAACTAACACAAAATTTTCCAATTTAATTTTGAATTGTGATAAAGTCCGGCATTAGGTAACGAATTCCAGAGGCGAGGTATTTCTACAGTATAGGAAGATGAGTATAAAGACGTTCTATGATGAGGGATAGAAAGAATTGCTTGATGCCGGTTTCGAAGAGTTGTAAGAAATTGAAAGCGCGATAAGAGATAATTCGGAGTAGAAGTATGCATGATTCTAAACAGAAGAGACAGTGAATGTATTGTTCTTTGTTCCTTCAGACACACCTATGAAAGTAAGTGGAGGGAAGGTGTTATATGGTCAAATTTACGAGTATTGCAGATGAATCGTATGCACACATTATGAACACGTTGTAGTCTCTCAGCTAAGAGTGAACTTACGAGGCGTGTTCTGAAAGTAAGTTCCAAAAGGGTGTAGTAAGTAAACGGGAAGATATTTACAAACCATTTTTGTAGCATTGTATTCCCTACACTTCAATTACTTCTCAACATAATCTCCACCATTATTGAGGCATTTATCGAGTCGTGGCACAAGTCTTTCTATTCCCTCATTGTAGAATTCGCCCGCCTGCGATGCGAACCACTCCCACACTGCTTTTTCACTTCGTCGCCATCAAAACATTGACTACCGAAGAACTTCTTGAGGTGCAGAAAGAGACGAAAGTCACTCGGAGCCAAATCCGGGCTTTAGGGGGGATGGTCAATTTGTTCCCAGTCAAATTTCGGGATGAGATTTTGGGTGTCACGAGCTGTGTGTGGCTGAGCATTGTCATGAAGCAACACAACTCTGTTGGTCAGCATCCCACGTCTCTTGTTCTGAATTGCGTGACGGAGCTTCTTCAAGGTCTGACAATAGGTTTCTCTATTAATGGTTTCACCCCGAGGCAAGAATTCGATGAGTAGAACTCTCTTTCTGTCCCAAAAAACAGTGCACATGATCTTGCGTGTTGACATGGTTTGTTTGAATTTCTTTTTCCTTGGCGATGCAGTGTGCCTCCATTGCATGGACTGCTGCTTCGATTCAGGTGTCATGTGAGACACCCAAGTCTCGTCACCTGTCACGATATGGTCAAGAAACTCATCGCCTTGCTCACTGTAACGTGTGAGAAAGCTCAATGCACCGGAAGCTCGTTTGGTTTTGTGTTCCTCGGTGAGCATCTTGGGTACCCATCGTGAGCACAATTTTCGATATCATAATCGATCTGTCACAATTTTGTAGAGAACACTCCGCGACATTTGTGGAAAATTCAAGGAAAGTGAAGAAATTGTGAACCTCCTGTCCTCATGAATTTTTTCATCGACAGCACGCACCAGATCGTCATTGATCAAAGATGGCCGACTGGTATGCTGCTCGTCATGCACAGAGACGCGGCCCTCGTTGAACTTCCTAACCCATCTCCTGACCATTCCATCACTAATGGCATCATCACCATACACCTCACAAAGTTGACGATGAATGTCAGCTGGTTTGATGTTTCTCGCATTCAAGAAATGGATAACAGAGCGCATCTCACAGTCGGCGGTGTGCTCGATCACTTTAAACATTTCAACTGATCACAACTAACCACACACACGGACTGGAGCTCTGAAACTGCATGCACAGCTTGCCTGAGGACTGAAGAAGAAACCACGCATGTGCAAAATAACGATTGCAGTGATGCGATGCCTATAATTGAAAACGGAACTTATTTTAAGAACACGCCTCGTACATTAGTTAGCAAGGAATCGCAATAATCAAAATGGGGCATTACAAGCGTCTGAATAAGATTCTTTTTTAGACTAAGTGGTAGAAATTCTTTCATATGAAACAATGAGTGAAGCTGAGAAAATATTTTTTTGCAAATGTGTGTTACTTGAGTGTTCCAATTTAGATCGCTATCCATAAAAATGCCAAGATTTTTAACTGTTTCACTGTATTTAACAATAATCCCATTCAATATTATATGTGGTATAGTACTACTATCAAGAGTGCTTCGTAGACGATTATGTCCCATTATGATTGCTTGCGATTTCTCTGGATTTAACCTTAATCTAAATTTGTGTGCCCACAGTGAAATCAAATTCAAGCCTTCGTTTATTTTATTTACTGCGTCATTAGTCTCGTCAGGGTGGAAATGCAAATAAATTTGCAAGTCGTCAGCATACATATGGTATTTGCAGTGTTTTATCATTTTAGTCACGTCATTAATATAAATCATGAAGAGTAAAGGTCCGAGAACTGATCCTTGTTGAATTCCAGATTTCACGACACACCATCTTGAAGAATAATCGCATGCAATGACACATTGTTGACGTTCGCGAAGGTAGGATTCAAACCAAGTAACAGAACTTTCAGAAAGATTCAGAAGTCTTAATTTACATAATAGAAGGTCCGTGTCAACTGTATCAAATGCCTTACTGAAGTCAAGTAATGTCAGTAATGTTGATTTACGTTCATCCGTGGCTTCACGTATATCCTCATTCACTTTTAGTAGTGCTGTAGTCGTACTATGTCCATTTCTGAACCCGGATTGGTATTCGTCCAGTAAGGCATGTTCGGTTAGATAGTTCGTTATTTGTTTGTGAACAATACGTTCCAGAGCTTTTGATAGGGCAGTTAGGATACTAATGAGACAGAAATCATTTGCATGTAATGGGGTTTTAATTTTGGGGATCGGATGGATAAAAGGTCTATTCACACATCTCCGGGACGTGACGGTGCTTTCCGTGTCTGTATCCATCCTTTCCGACATGATTTTTTCACGTCTGTTCTCACATTTCCGTTCCGTGCAGTTGTAACTTGGTAGGATTTTTCAAAGGATCCCCAGTCGGTCTCTTTTGTTGCTAGAAGAACACAGTGGTACGGAGGAAGTCGTAACACTTCGCGTCCATACGAGGCTGCGAGCAACGTCACTGCATGTTTCTTACTAATATTGGCTGATTTGATTTCCTGCAACATAACTCCCTCGATGGATGGATAAGGGGTTGGGGCATGGTAATATTATTGTGCCTCGTAAAGTTAATTATATCTTTAACATTGCTGTTCATCTATCATTGCTATCTTGGAATTGTAAAAAAAAAAAAAAAAAAAAAAAAAAACTAAGGAATTTACAAGACTTTCAAACAGCAAACAAAACACTTGTTTGAACATGTTAAGAAAGACTGCAATTAGTGTTAGCATTCAGGGGAGAATTGGTAACATTTATTTATGTTTGCCTCAGAAAGCGGAAAAAGAGATTACCCCATCCCCCGAGTGGACAGAAAAGGTTGTGGGGGACCGTCGTACTTCAAAAGGCAACCACTCAGCTTAGAGAAAGCAGGTAGGCGGGAAGAGAGTATCACGTCCGTGAAAACAAAAAAATATCGGTGGCGAGCGAAACGTTTTGCGGGCATGGATCACGGAGAAGCACTGAACGTGTCAGCAAATGCCGTTGCTGGAGATGTAGGACGCACCGCTTTGTCTGCAAGGCGACGATATTTTATTTTCTCGGAAGATGCCGCCACGTCACGGAGAGCATCGTCACGTCCCGGAGATGTGTGAATAGACCTAAAGGCTTTCTTCCAGAGGTTCGGGTAGGTAGAAGTTATAAGTAAGGCATTGAATATATGTGTTAATGTCAGCAGTATTATGTCCAATATTTTTTTCAATAATATTATACTAATATTATCCACGCCTTCAGCTTTAGAAGTAATACGTTTTATTGTCGCTCTTACTTCAGTTTCTGTGACATAAATGAAGAAAAATACTTCTCTATTCGAAATTGAAGTCATTTGTAACTGGTGAACTGTCTGCTGTTTGTCGACCATATCCAAGGTTATTGACTGTACAGTTGCAAAATGGTCATTTAGTTTGCCAAGAGAAACTGGCACACTGTCTACCTGAGTCCTGGGATTTCCTAAACCAATTGTCCGTAAGTTTCTCCACAGTTTGGAAGGGTCAGCTCCCCCCTTCAAGATGTTATGAAAATGTCTCAGTTTTGCGTTTCTAATGGCTTGAGTAGTTCTGTTACGTAAGAGTTTATAAAAGCCATTCCTTAAAGTTCCTTAAAAGCCATTTGTAAGTAAGTAAGTAAGAGTTTATAATAATTATAAGAGAGTTGATGGTAGAGACTGGATTAATCTTGCTCAGGATAGGGAACAATGGTGGACTTATGTAAGAGCGGGAATGAACCTCTGGGTTCCTTAAAGCCAGTAAGTAAGTAATAATAGTGGTTTATTTAATCTGCCGGAGATCTAGATGTCTGTGTAATAATGTCATTTTCTCATTTATACCGTGAAAGGAACGGGCAATACTGAAAATAAAGAGCTGGAATGTCCTGGTTTGATAATGATGCATTTGGTAGTTTAGTGGACGAGAGTATAACTGTTTTTTTATATAAAATTGGTATGGTTTACCTCTAATTGTATAACAGAGTAACATATATATGCGGGATAGATAGTGTGTCGACCTTCCTAAATAAAGGAGGTGTGGCTGCTTCAGCCACTTACCTTCGTAGTGTGGAAGATCAAAAACGAAGTACCGGTTCATTCTAATTGCCTTGCAAGGGTAAGAATGGTGCAAAGAGAGAAACAATATCTGCAGTTCAACCGTGCATTGGTAACATGATAAAGGTCGTGAATGCTTGTGACATGTGTGTTTTATCTGCGGCGCCAATTTTCTGTATAAATTATTTATACCTGTGTGTACCATTATGTTGATTTTGAGATATAGTTTCAAATTGTATCATTTAACTGTTTCCATGAGTAAGTGGACATTAATCTACAGCTCAACTTCTGTCTTCCAAAATATTATCTGATCAGCAAAAAATAATGTACTCAAATTGTAATTTTGTCCAATGATAAAACTGTCGATAACATTCTGCGAATTTATGAGAAATTGTTAATTCCCTCGTGACACCGTAAGTTTCTGCAGTATCAACAGATCATGTTGTGTAACCTGTGTTTTCAGGGGAAGGCTGTTGACTTCAGCTCTGTGATGTCAAAACTTCGCCCCAGTTGCAGCCCTGTGTCCACAGTTGGGGGAACGCCACCAACAAGACACATAAGTCTGATGATGTCAGACACCATGAAAGGTACCCAAGAAGATTCCCCATTGTGGCGGCAGCAAAGTAGGAAGGAAGTCAACAAGTTCATAAAGAAGCAGCAGAAGGTGAACAGAAGAAGAGGTGTGGTGCGCAAGACCAAGGCTGTGCGTAAACTGCCCACCCCACAGGCTGCCTGGACTGATATCAATTGTGCCTTCAGGATTAATAAAGATATATCACTGGGTGACAATAGCTCATTTGAATCATTCCACGTATGAAATTGAATACTTAAAAAAAACCTCTTGATCAAACATCACATGTTGGGATTATCATATCAGATTATAGTTCCCTGTCTGCTATGAGCAATAAAAAAACCGCGTCTTTCTGCTATGACTAGAAGTCGAGTTACAAGTTACTAGCTTCTCACTGTGCAGTATGTGTTCATAGCTGATAATGCAGTTGTTCCTTCATAAACACACAGAGTTTGACATGTCTAACATTAAGCTTTACTAGTTCTAACCCAGACATGAGGACAATAATGGTGTTTTTTTTTAAATGTTCACTCAGACTGCTTTCAAGAACTCAAATATACTGGATAGTTCCCTTCTTAATATTGAGATTTTTATGTTAGATTACATTGTAATTTCTATTTCTGATTATATTTGTGATGAGGGCAGAAACCTCGAGAGGGAGAGAGAGACAACATCGTATTTATTATTTTATTAACTGTAAGTTTTGAAACTCCTCGAATCTGGAATATTGAAGATGGCTCAATTCCACGGATGATTCTGGTTGAGGTACAGGCGCAATAAATTTTGGAATATCAGCTGCATAAAGGTCCTCCTCTAATGACAATGATATCTCACCTTTCACAGCCGTCATCCCATTATACTGTCCCTCAACGTTTCCTCGTCTTTTTTTTTATCGGTCGTGTCCCGATCCTCACCCTCTCTTTCTCTCTGTCATATGCTGTTATTTCTCTCTTCCAGTTGTGTCATGGTCTTTTCCTCTCTGTCAGGTCCTGGTTTCTCTCTCTCTCGTGTCCTCATCTTTCTCTTAGTTGTGCGTTGGTCTTTCTCCCACAGTCTGTCATGTCCTCGTTTCTCTCTCTCTCCCTCTCTCTCCCTTGTCCTGGTATTCATATCCCTTTCTCTTTCAGTTGTGTCTTGGCCTATCTCCCTCTGTCTCTCTTGTCATGTCTTGGTCTATCTCCTTCTGTCTCTCTTGTCATGTCCTCGTTTCTCTCTCTCTCTCCCTTGTCCTGGTATTCATATCCCTCTCTCTTTCAGTTGTGTCTTGGTCTTTCTCCCTGTGTCTCTCTTGTCATGTCTTGGTCTATCTCCCTTTGTCTCTCTTGTCATGTGCTCGTTTCTCTCCCTCTCTTGTGTCCTGATATCTCTCTCTCACTCTCTTTTTCATCTCTTTCAGTTGTGTCTTGGTCTATCTCTCTCTGTCTCTCTTGTCATGTCTTGGCCTATCTCCCTCTGCCTCTCTTGTCATTCCTCGTTTCTCTCTCTCTCGTGTCCTGATATCTCTCTCTCACTCTCTCTTTCATCTCTTTCAGTTGTGTCTTGGTCTATCTCCTTCTGTCTCTCTTGTCATGTCTTGGTCTATCTCCCTCTGTCTCTCTTGTCATGTCTTGGTCTATCTCCCTCTGTCTCTCTTGTCATGTCTTGGTCTATCTCCCTCTGTCTCTCTTGTCATGTCTTGGTCTATCTCCCTCTGTCTCTCTTGTCATGTCTTGGTCTATCTCCCTCTGTCTCTCTTGTCATGTCCTCGTTTCTCTCTCTCTCGTGTCCTGATATATCTCTCTCACTCTCTCTTTCAGTTGTGTCTTGGCCTATCTCCCTCTGTCTCTCTTGTCATGTCTTGGCCTATCTCCCTCTGTCTCTCTTGTCATGTCTTGGTCTATCTCCCTCTGTCTCTCTTGTCATGTCTTAGTGTTTCTCTCCGTCGTATCCTGGTATTTATCTCTCTCAGTTTCATGTCATATGCTTTGTTTCTCTTTCTCTCTCTGCCATGCCTTGGTCTTTTTCTCTCTGTGTTGTAACCTCGTATTCTGATCTTTCTTTCTCCCTTTCGTGTCCTGGTCATTCTTTCACTATCATCATCATCATCATCATCATCATCATCATCATCATCATCATCATCATCGTCGTCGTCGTCGTTGTCGTCGTCATCACCATCACCATCCTAACAGGTGATAGTCCTAGAAGGACTGGTCTACAAAAGTTTTCTCGCCATCTCTTCACAGTGCAACCCATGTTGGTCTGTTTGTCTGTAGTTGGTCTGTAGTTCAAGATCGCTCGAGGAATCCTTGTTCTAGGCATACGCTTGACATGGTGAAGCCAGTTATCTTGATATTGATGAATATACTGCAGTACAGGTTCCATTCCCAGTTCTTGTAGGATGTCTTCATTTATGATCCCATTTAGTGTATCCTGCTGTTCGGCACATGAACTTAATTTCACTGGCAATAATTCTATTTTTATCGCTTTTTCGTAAGATCCAAGCTTTGCTGCCATAACTTTATTGTGTATCGCTGTAATCGTGAAAACTTTGTAACAATTCAACAATTCATAACGTAAGTACACGTCAAAAAAGTGACTTTCATACTCCATCGGCAAGTCTATCGTGCTATCAAAAAGAAGTGTGTTATATGGCAGTAAAAATTTTTAATAGCCTCCCTATGGATACAAAAAATGAAAGTCAAAACATAAGATTATTTAGGGCCAAATTAAAGAAGTACCTAATTTCTCACACCTTCTATTCTGTAGGTGAATTCATGACATTCAACAACGCTTCATGAATATTTCTGTCTTGTATTAAGTATTGATGGCGGCCGGGTAGCTCAGTTGGTAGAGCAGCTGGCTACGGACTGGATACTAAACTTGATACTAAACCTTTGTGTAATGTACTAGTAGACCATATTGTAAAACTGTGCTGCATATATTACAACAAGACTGTGAATATAATTAAGACTTTATAGTACTATTAGGTTTTTTTTTTTTTATTTTTGTTTGACATGTTCCATATTCTAGCTGTGAAGCGATGTACGAATACCATGGAATATAAAATACAATACAACACAACACAACAAAGGACAGATCTTGCTAAGGTCTTGTACAGATGAGTGCGGGTAAGTTTCTGGACTAAAGAAGATTTCATTATACTTTGATAATGCCTGCAGATTTATTCAATTTAAAAATTTCTTGTGAAATATCTAGATGAGGAAGAAAGGAAAGTCGAAAACGCAATGATGTGGAATGTCGTTGATTCTTTCTCTTCCTACTTTATACTGCGCTACAGACTGGCTGCGAGGCTGATGTGACGTCACCTGAATCTCACATGTAACTCAAAATCGATAACTGATATCATACTTGGATTTTTTTTTTTCGGAGATCTTGTGTTAGTTTGTTTTTTAAATCAAAACATCCTCCTCTTTGACTTTTATCAGGCTGGCCTTTAAAAACGAGTCATTTCATGTCAAATCATCATAGGCCTCAACCTGACCCTCTTGGAGAGTCATGAAACTTTGCATTTCAAGATTTTGTGATTTTGTTTAATTTTGTTAATTATTAAGCATCTCTGCTGAATACATTTTTTTTAAATTAATATATGAATTAAAAATGACTTTCGCCTTATTTCTTAATATTACAATTTAAATAACTCACGTTGTAATTGAGCCACAAGACTTTTAAAGATGTCATTTTGAAAACTTTGACCTTCAATTTTTCAAACATGTTACAATTTTAAAATTATGAAAAAAAAAATCCACATTAATGTCCAATATTTGCTGAAAACATGCAGGAAAGTCCAGACTGGAAGTAATTAAATATTTTGTTCCTACCTATAGTATTCAACACTGCTAGCTAACAACATTATATAGATTTTTCCTAGCCATGAAAAACACTAAAATTTTTTATTTTACTTGGTTATTTAATGACACTGCATCAACTATGAGGTTATTTAGCGTCGATGGGATTGGTGATAGCGAAATATTTGGCGAGATGAGGCCGAGGATTCGCCATAGATTACCTGACATTTGCCTCATGGTTGGGGAAAACCTCGGAAAAAACCTAACCAGATAATCAGCCCGAGCAGGAATCGAACCCGCATCCGAACACAACTCTGGATCGGCAGGCAAGCGCCTTAGCTGACTGAGCTACGCTGGTGGCTAAAACACTAACATAATTACCTTAAAATATCAGTGTATAATGTTGTAATCCTGCAGAGGTTGTATTCTTACGATTAACCAGAATTAATATAAGTATACCAGTAGCCAATTTTTTATTTTACTTCTTAGAAATGTATATTGACTTTAACATGTTTTGAAATTATCAATATAAGTATCATGATTCCTGTTAAAAAAAATAACTATGAGGACAGCAGTTTTTATTTAATATTATTAGAAAACTTTTCTGTTCCTATCCCTGTTGCCATTTTGACAGGTGAAGACGGCTAATTTTGTTGTTGTTGTTTTCTAATGCCAGGCGTTTGACAATAAAGTCATTTGACCTCTTGCACTCCAATATTTTTCAAAGATATTATCATGACCAGCCACTGAAGCACAGATTTTGAGGTGTTCCGAATCCATTTCTTGGTTTGAGTTGCACAATGGGCAGTTAGGGGACTGATATATTCCAATTCTATGCAGGTGTTTGGCCAAACAATCATGACCTGTTGCCAATCTAAATGCAGCTACAGACGATTTTCGTGGTAAATCGGGAATTAACTGTGGATTTTGATGCAGAGAGTTCCATTTTTTCCCTTGGGATTGTGTTATCAAATTTCGTTTGTTGAAGTCTAAGTATGTAGATTTAATAAATCTTTTCACAGAATAATACGTAGATTTAGTAACAGGTCTGTAAGTAGCAGTGCTGCCCTTCTTTGCTAAAGCATCCGCATTCTCGTTTCCCAGGATTCCACAATGGGATGGTATCCATTGGAATACAATTCTTTTATTGAGTGATATTAATTGAGAGAGCATTTTAGTTATTTCTGCTGTTTGAGATGAAGGTGTGTGTTTAGAGACTATTGATAGAATAGCTGCTTTGGAGTCTGACAATAACTGCATTCCTAAATTTATTGATGTGGCATAGAAGATTCCTGAGACATTCACTTATTGCAATGATTTCACCATCAAAAGATCTATAAAGTGAGAAGAGACAGCATGTAACACCTGCACCGGCACCTTGTTCTCTGGAGATCAAGGTTCCGTCGGTGTATAAATGAAGCCAGTTTTGTGGAGGGTAGACAGCTAATATGAAACCTTGCAAATTAATGTCATTCAACAAAATACATTATCAGTTCTGAAGATACATATTTTTTTATAGTAATGATAGTTATTCTAAGATCTGAGCGCAGTGCTTGTTGGAATAATTAAAACAAAGAATTTTATTGTTAATATATATGCAGGAAAATATCGTCAGAAGTTACATCTCCAACTTGTTATTTTTTTTTGCTAATGGTGGGTACTTGACTTTCGTCATCAATTACAATATTATGTAACCATAATTAATTTTAGTCTTCCACCTGCCCTGTTTTTTGATGACGGAAATAGTATCAAACATTTTTTCCTATAAGTTTTATTTAGAGTGAAAATGACACAGCAAAATTATAATATTAAAGATACATTGTAGATACAATAGTAATACTTTTATATTCAGCACAAGAAGTGATTTCTATTACATTATTCTATCCATGCATGAGTAGCTTAAATTTAAAATAAAGACGGAGTAGAAGTTATATTTATTATTTCATAATTAAACATTGTAATGAATCTAAAGTATGGAAAATGGACATCACACAGTTACAGCTACAGATAAAAACAAGTGTAATTTAATCATACAAACTTTTCTTCTGAATGACCATACATGTAATGGCTTGAAAGAAATATTGCCTAATATTTGGAATATATAATTTGTAATTTTAGACATTATAAACCGAATGGCACATTGCCATTATTTAGTAGTTAATAGTCGTCTCATTACTGTTTATATTAACTGAAACATGAAAAATACGAGTCATCTGTTTAGCTGATGTTAAAGAATAAGATGCAAGTTAACTGTTGTGTTCCAGTATTGTTTTGTGTTAATTTGACTACAAATGAGGAGCTTTCTTCCAAAATGCTGTTAAGTTCATCATAAATGATTTTGAGATATTTGAGAAAAATGTTCAGAGTCTAAACTATTGATATGAATCGTTTGCTTAAAATTCAAACTAAGCCAGCCTTACAGATCCCCCAAAGGGATTTAAAAATATTTTTCTATATGAGCGTTCTACAATCAATTTTATTTTTGACTTACTGCATTTTGTACAAGAATCACTTCGTTTTGAATGAAATATTGTACTAGATTATGCAGATATTTATTTATTTTTATTTAGAAATTGAATTAATATTACAAAACAAATACAAACTTCACAGGTTTTTTAAATTCTCCATTTATATATTTCTATTTTCATAACTAGCCGTACCCGTGCGCTCCGCTGCACCTGTTAGAAATAAATATAAAGTAATTACATAATTAAAATAGGACGTTTGATCCAGGGAACATTCGTGTTTGATAGAAGGATAAATCGTTTAATATGTTACTTAATTTAAATTGTATTAAAAAAATTAAAATCCGATCATTTTGATCCAGAGACCACTCATTTGGTCATAAAAATTGTTTTAGGAAATACAGGAAACGAATGCCTATCAAGTTTTCTGTGCATAAGAAGCTATTTTAATCTTACCTGTCCTCGATTCATTCAGAAGTTACTGTAATAACATTATAGCATTATGTCCATCTAGAAAAACTACACTTTCCAATGGTGAATTAATAATTAATTATACAAATCGGTTAATTTAGCTTCCGATATTACTTCATACAAACACAGAAACATTCTCTGTAGGCTATCTTTCATAGCTTTCGATTGTTGCTGTCCAAGACCCCTTATGGACGAAGTCATTTGTTTTTTATTTCATTACACGGTCTTAGATGTTATTGTAATTTTGAAACTCATTTATTTCATTAAATATCAGTCCTATAAAAATTTTGCATGGAATAAAACTTATCAGAAATTATTTTTAAAGAAACTTTCGTTATGTAATATTTTTCATGGAAATTAATAATAAGGGAGATATTTCGATTTATTTAATTCAAGCCCCCTTATAACCCCCCTTTTAAATAAAATATTTTGAATGCCATATAGCCTAAATTCTAAGTTACAACGAACTTAATTTATATTCCAATTTTCATATAAATCGGTTCAGCCATTATCGCGTGAAAAGATAACAAACATACAGACAGACAGACATACAAACAAAAATTTCAAAAAAGCGATTTTCGGTTTCAGGGCGGTTAATTATATATGTTAGAACCAATTATTTTTGGAAAATCGAAAATTACCAGAAAAATTTCGGCTACAGATTTATTATTATATAGATTAAAAAACAGTCTCACATGCACTCATGCATAGATCTCTATAGTTTTAGTCCAGTGTCTTCTTCTTCACAGAGACATTGTTCATCTCCATTGTAGTTTTCTTCTTGTGAATTATCTTCTGGATGCGTGAATACGTTATCGTACTACTTGAGTGATTCGTGTTCCTCCCAGTTTTCTCCTCCAAACTTCTCAAGCAACTTCCTTATGTCCTGTTTCTTTTCTCTAGAAATAGAACAAACGATTGGAAGTTCTTGCATTGTACTTTTCAACATTTTCCCTCTTTTCAACAATGTAGACTTATCACCATCACCTACATCAGTTCTGTAATATTTATGGCATTCCATATGGACCTTGGGTGTGCCCTTTACCACACTTTTTTCTATTACAATCTTTTTATTTGTGAAATTCCATCAACTTTCTTCAGATCCTGTGATAGACTCTTAACATTCAACAGAGACCAAAACTTTAACCTCTCCAAATTTTAAATAAAGTTCTAGGTATTCTTTTGGTGTCAGGGTTACTGAGTGTTTCCTCGAAACTTTCTCTACTCAGCCAAATATTCTATCAGCCGAGAGAAACAAGTGGCCTCTCACTGGATATGTCAATATCACACGTTTCAGTGTCTGTGGAGAATGAAAAGTAAGCCATAACTAAACAAGTGAACAATACGAGAGTTCTTGTTTTGCCCACCACAGCCATCACAGAACAGCCTTACTTCCTCAACATCTTGGAGATTCTCGTAATTCTTCCTCAAAAAGTCTATAAGTGCAGATCCAATTTCATTTGGTCCATGGTGAGCTTGGTTCTCCATCCATATGTAGAAGCACGGATCTTTTGTCAGGGCGTGTAATACACAATGCATAACATGATAACTGCCTAGAATAAGATGTTTCTCGTAAAACATGGACCTGTTGCAAATCAAAGCATAATATTACAGCATTCTCTATTTTCTCATTCAAAAGCAAGTAGAACTGCTTGACTCTTAATTTATGCAAACAACACTCAAGCACCAAGTTACTTCTTGGTTGTGTACCTTTCCTGAGTTTAGTATTCCTGCCTTAGGAAATAAGGGGAAGAGTTATTTATTAGTGTTGCAATGTGTAGTATTGGCATGCAATGCAAATAAAGTAATTAGGGGATAATGATCTTTTGTATTTATTGTGTGTGTGTTTTTTTCTGTTTGTGAGAGCATGCCAAGAAGTATGGATGAAGTTATTCAAGCCAGAGGGGGTAATACCCGTTACTAAAAAGAGTTTTTAATGTTTAAGGCACCATAAAATGAAAAAAACAGTTAGACCTAACGATGCCATAGTTATACTCCCTTTGTAATTTTTTGTAAATTTTCTCATCAGAGATTTTTATTTTTTTCAAATGTTGTCGTATCAGGTGCTAAATGGAACATTATTTTGTTTAAATGGGTTTTATTTCATTTTGAAATAATTGGCAACAAAATACAAGCAAATATAGAAGTGTCCGGTTTTTTTTGTCCCTGAGTGTATTAAGCAAGTAATAGCATTTTTCGATGAAGAGAAACAAACAGGTCAATATCTGTTTCCTATAAATCATGTAACGAAAATAGCAGCTGCGATCACAGATGAGGCTTATTTTATTTCAATTGATTACGTATTAAAATTACTTACTTAACCAATACTGATATAATACAACATTTTTATGTAATTTAGAAAGGCGGGTCAGAGCGCCTAATAAAGAAAATCAGGCGAGAGGGAGTCTGTGCAGGAGATGAAAAGCTAGAATCATCAGGGAAGAACAGACCCAGGGAACCTTTAATTCTTGTAGATGATATGGACCGATGTATTTTAAGAAGAAAGATATAAGAATTCTATACCATGCAGAAAGAAGTTCCGACTTTGAAGAAATTATTGAAGGTTGCGAGGAAAGCAATAAATTTCCAAGGTTGGAAAGAAACGTTACGGATTAATGGAAGAGAAAGTAGCTAGATTTGTTATCGACTTGGGTGAAGACAGCAGCAGCAATAGTAGTAACTCGGATGCATATACAGCATGTTATTTCATGCATAATACAAGTCTTGGTCTTTTGTAAATATGTAAATTATTTTCATAAGCATAAATTAGAACGCCTGCACATTATCAGTATGTTATGTTATATAGTATGTAAATAAGATCTTAGCATGTAGTAACTTCACCATAGCTGGTCCCTAATCCGGATGAGAAAGAAAGATGGTAAATGACTATGTGTTCATTCATTCCTACAATTTTATTAGGACTTCAAGATCACGTTCCAAACCTAACAAAGTAAGATGAGGTGAAGGAAAAGTATTTATGACGAAAACATTTCTCTTTAAAAACGAAAGAGATCCTTCACGTAATTTCCATTTAACCAGCAAATAGCCACTGTAATCACATAAAAAGAGTAATTAGAATAATAGTAGGTGCCAAATCTAGGGAATCGTGTAGGCCTATTTTCAAAAAACTACAAATAATGCCCATGGCTTGTCTGTATATATTTTCATTAATACTCTTCCTCGTATGTAATCGTGAAAACTTTGTAACTAATTCAACAGTTCATAGCATAAATACACGTCAAAAAATGACTTTCATACTCCATTGGCAAGTCTATCGTGCTATCAAAAAGGAGTGCGTTATATGGCAGTAAAAATTTTTAATAGCCTCCCTATCGATATAAAAAATGAAACTCAAAACATAAAATTATTTAGGACCAAATTAAAGAAGTACCTAATTTCTCACGCCTTCTATTCTGTAGGTGAATTCATGACATTCAATAACACTTCATGAAATTGATACTAAAACTATGTGTTGTACTAGTAGACTATATTGTAAATCTCGTCTGTATATATTTCATCTAGACTGTGACTATAAATTAAGATTTTATAATAGTATTAAGTTTTTTGACTTGTTCCATATTCTAGCTGTAAGCATGTATGAATACCATGGAATGTTAATAAATACAATACAATACAATCTCTAAATAATCGTAGAAGTCAATCAGCGTCATTAGACCAACTTAAATTAAATGATGAATAAGTAATAATTAACCTCACATTATTAATAAGCAATATTCAAGAGACATAACACTGTCTGACGAAAGTTTGGCAACATCCCTATTCGGCAAGGTTCGTGGCCTGCTGTTTGGCATGGTGGGAGGAAAGCTGGTGGAATGGAGTGAGTACAAACGTTAACTTTTCCAAGAACGACGACAGCGCTGAAGGTCCGACAATACTATGTGACTCAAATCAGGCTATTCTTTCTGCGCAACCCTTTATTATAGGTATATGGGAGTAATCTATACAACCAAGTACATTTGGAAAACCTCTCATATTAAAAATGTCTGTTTTCACTTGTCCCTTCTGGGCTTCGTCCTGTACAATGTTAGGCAACTGCCTTGCTAGCTTTTCGGAGATCTCTTTATTTCTCCAAACACTTTCCTGATTAATCTCCTGATATCTCCACAAACAATTTGTAATGTAAGAACATAAAAACTAGATGTTAATAGGAGAAATAAAACATCTTACTTCATATTTCTATATACTGGTACACTTTTAACACTTATATATCACTGATTAATTTTACAATTTCTTTACTGTGTTAATATTTCGAATTTACCTGACTGACTAGTTTCGAAGGTAAATCCCAAATATTAACACAGTAAAAGAGTTGGAAATTTAATTGCTGAAAACATTTATTTAGCCGTTTCCCATTGTAATATAGCTGAGTGCAAATATAAATAGGCCTACTTCAAAAGGTACATCAGAAACCATTTACAGTTTACTTTTGTAACTTTCAGTAGCATGAAATCTCAAAGCAGTTTTCAATTTAATAATTGGCGGAATAGGCAAACTTCTGAATGTTTCTGGTACTTCCAAAATTATCGGTATTATAACATTCACAACAGTATTCTTTGAAAATCGATATCTTCGTAGAAACTGAACGTCACTATAATTTTTGAGGAGAATTATCATAGTCCGAAATTATACGTGGCACATTCTCAAATAAGACTCGGTTAAGAGAGAAGTTTTATATAATATTCTTATTGAATTTGGTATTCCCAAGAAACTAGTTCGATTAATTAAAATGTGTCTTAGTGAAACTTACAGCAGAGTCCGTATAGGCCATTTTCTATCTGATGCTTTTCCAATTCACTGCGGGCTAAAGCAGGGAGATGCACTATCACCTTTACTTTTTAACTTCGCTCTAGAATATGCCATTAGGAAAGTTCAGGATAACACAGAGGGTTTGGAATTGAACGGGTTACATCAGCTTCTTGTCTATGCGGATGACGTGAATATGTTAGGAGAAAATCCACAAACAATTAGGGAAAACGCGGAAATTCTTGTTGAAGCAAGTAGAGCGATAGGGTTGGAAGTAAATTCCGAAAAGACTAAGTATACGATTATGTCTCGTGACCAGAATATTGTACGAAATGGAAATATAAAAATTGGAGATTTATCCTTCGAAGAGGTGGAAAAATTAAAATATCTTGGAGCAACAGTAACAAATCTAAATGACACTCGGGAGGAAATTAAACGCAGAATAAATATGGGAAATGCCTGTTATTATTCGCTTGAGAAGCTTTTGTCATCTAGTCTTCTGTCAAAAAGTCTGAAAGTTAGAATTTATAAAACAGTTATATTACCAGTTGTTCTGTATGGTTGTGAAACTTGGACTCTCACTCTGAGAGAGGAACAGAGATTAAGGGTGTTTGAGAATAAGGTTCTTAGGAAAATATTTGGGGCTAAGCGGGATGAAGTTACAGGAGAATGGAGAAAGTTACACAACACAGAACTGCACGCATTGTATTCTTCACCTGACATAATTAGGAACTTGAAATCCAGAAGTTTGAGATGGGCAGGGCATGTAGCACGTATGGGCGAATCCAGAAATGCATATAGAGTGTTAGTTGGGAGACCGGAGGGAAAAAGACCTTTAGGGAGGCCGAGACGTAGATGGGAAGATAATATTAAAATGGATTTGAGGGAGGTGGGGTATGATGATAGAGACTGGCTTAATCTTGCACAGGATAGGGACCGATGGCGGGCTTATGTGAGGGCGGCAATGAACCTTCGGGTTCCTTAAAAGCCATTTGTAAGTAAGTAAGTATGTGATCCATAACAGGGCCGGTTCTGAGTCATTAGACGCCTGCATGTATTAGCGGAACGTCCTAGAATATTATCGATTGGGATACAGGAGATTCTAGATCGCTATAGAAGTGTTGTACGGATTGGAGTAGTTATATGGGATCACATTGACTAGTTCATTGGTTTATAAGCAATTCTTTCCTCCTCTCTCTCTCTCTCTCTCTCTCTCTCTCTCTACGATATACCAAACTTGTAAAGTATTGTACAGCTGTGTGCAAATGATTCAATAAAAGGATATATTTAAAGTATTACGATGCTATATTGTGATAGCAACGAAGTATACATTATGGTTGTATGGATTAGGAGTTTGTTTCTAGGAATGTATATTATGTTATGTGTTATACGGGAACTCATTGATTGAACTGTATGGACCTCATTACGCCGAGAAGTCAAAGCAATGAGACATAGTAAAGCTAATATGTATTGTGTGTAGGTCAGCTTAGAGGATTAGTTTGTATGATCATATTATATGGCAACCAGTGACGTCGTCGCCAGGATCAGAGTAAGGGGGGTGCGGATGGGGTGCGAGCTGTAAAAATTTGGTACATAAAAAATCCAAAATGTTCTCTCAAGCAGTTGCGCGCATGCTATACATCTGTTTATTAATATTACTATGTATTATTATTATTACTACTACTACTACTACTACTACTACTACTACTACTACTACTACTACTACTACTACTACTACTACTTTAGTCCCGTCGCTCTAATTTCTGGCAGCCAATCGCATTGCAGGTCAGCTACATTTAAACGTGTGCGTCTTGTGATTCGCTGAGGAAGACGTTCATTTCTTAAGGCTTGATAAATACTTAATATAATCGCCCGCCATTTTGGCTCTTTCGTTTGCTGAAAGCACACGAAAACGTTATTTGCCGCTCAATTATTTGCTGAATTACAGTGCGTTTGATTTATTATCATAGGAGCTACTACATGATAATGTTTAACGGTGTGGCAAATAGATTCCTCGTATGGTAGCTAGGCAACGAAAGAACAAAAATGGCGAACGGTACTACCTACCTAGACTTTATAGAGCCTTCACTTCCTAAGACGTAAGCAAAGAAGAGGAATCACGCCGGGATTAACAGCGTCGCGACTATAGAAATACTTACCTGGGAATGTGTGTTGAGTTTCCTAATGTAAAACTATACGTCGATTACCATGGGCAGCGTCGAATTTGTCGATTAGATCCTTATTATCCAGCGCCTTTACGATATCCTGCTCTACAGCAAGGACTGCGAGATCGCTGAGACGTTCATGGCCCGTTCTGTTCCGCAAGTTCTAATGTGACGTAAACACAAAATGTACATTCATATCCCACACTCGATACTGGTGTTACGATAGAAATTATAGAAAGTTGGTGAATTTCGTGAAATGCCAATTTATACTCCTGAAGAAAATTAGCAAATTTTAAAGTTGTCAGTAGTGACATCATGTTTATTCTCATAACGTTCAATTGTTTTAGGGATTAGTTTCACTTCGGCTTCCACACTTTGTTCATCACATCCATAATGATGCACTAAAGAACGTAGTTGTTTCATATCCAAGAAATTCTTAGATCTGGATTGCAAACACTTCATGCCTTTAATTATTGAGCTGTTCAGAAAATCTGCGTTCCAATTCGTTAACAATTTTATCAAGAATTGGCAGAAAGGCACGCGCATAGTTATCATCTTCTGACTGAAGTACAATGTTGTACATAAAATATTTTTCCAAGTGCTCAGGAAGACGGCGTGACCTTCCACGCCTGCTGTCTTGAATTCCATTTTCTTCTTTCAGTAAACAAGCTTCTAGCCATATTTTTCTAAAATCCTCGCTATAGTTTCGTAGAATCCTAAGACGATCGATAGTGCTTTCAATCAAAGTGTAGAGTAAACGCAAGAAGAGCTTGCCACGGAAAGCTGCGCGCACTTTCGGAAACGTTCGGGTGCACTCGACCTCGCTTTGATTCAATTGGCAAACTGTCGTCAGTTCTCAATCGTCTGCTGGCTTGATGTTTGGAGTGAGATTTATCACAGCGCATGTAACGTAACCTAAACCTTGTTGCAGAGTAACTAGTAACATAACATTGTTGAAAATACAGAAGCACGAAATAAAATCACTGAATGAAATTACAAAGATGTTATAAGAAATATGTGATCGTGCAATAATTGATATTAAGGCATTGTAATAAAATACTAATAACTAATACTATGTGATTTTATTAAAATGTTCCGATAACTAGCGTGGTACTATGGTCGATTTATTTTAATCTATATACAGTATATACTCCTTACGTTACGAGCGGAGCTTGTTTCGTTTTTCATACATTTATAAACGTTATAAAAATTCCCTAGTTTGACTGTGTAACGTTTCATTAGCGGAGCTTGTTTCGTTTTTCATACATTTATAAACGTTATAAAAATTCCCTAGTTTGACTGTGTAACGTTTCATTAGCATTTCCTAATTTAGAGCCAACCGGGGCATTGTTAAGTAAGAATGTTATACAGAACTCTGTTATTTTACAAACACACTTTGAACTCTATAAAAATCCTGATATGAGGGATAAAACGCAGAATATGTAGCGGATACGCTGGCTTCTACCCGCTCTGCACAATACATTTCACGGTACCAACAGCTCAACACCGCGCTTTCGAATGCGCCCTGTAATCAGCATTAGGTGATTCATAGCAGCCCTGTAACGAGCATGGCGGCACGAGGACCGAATATCGTTCTCTGCGCATCAGTCAAATGGGCAAGCTTTCTTTGCGCTTCCTCTACTCACTACCAGTGATAATATTTACTCTGCAGAACATCAGACACAATTTTAATATCTTTCAACAAGGCACTAAACAAGCACAAATGATCTAAAAATTCCTCGTCTATTGAATTAAGTAACTCTTAAATAGGGAAAGGGATTTGGAGCATTATAAAGAATGGTGAAACGTAGTATAGATATTCATAGCTCAGTGACTGTCAAGCGAGCTGGGTGGACGAGTACAGTCCACTTCATACAAACTTACACGCAACGTGCTGTAAACGTATTTCAGAATAAACAAATTGAATATTTAATGACATATAGTGACCTACATACATAATCTGCATTTCTTTTTTAACTACATGTGCTTTTTTTTTTTTGGCAACGCATAAGACACCAATAAACAACATTACAAATATACATAGTTAAATATCAACCTCTGCATCTTCGCGTGTTAGTCGACATATTGATGGTTGATAGACAGTTGTCTTCTGTATGGAATTCGCCTCTGAATATGTGTGTTTTTCTGTCAGGAAATATGATAATATGTATACAACGTATACTACAATATTTACAATATATGCAATATATATTGCAATAATTACAATATAGCCTAATACAGTATCATTAAATGTTGAACAAAATGTAGAACCAAACGAAATGGCATTTTCATTTATTGCTATGTTTTGTTCATGAAACAATTATTCCTGCTGTGCCTTGTTATAATAAATTGTAAATATTATTTTCAAATTTTCAAAATACAACTTTGCTCTGTTGCAAGGAAGGAAATTTTTTAACATCTGCAGAGACAATTGGAGAGTACTTGAAACAAGATACGTCAATTAAATTAGCATGTTGAATGACGTCATTGGGACACGTTTTTGTTAGTACATCTGAAATCCGACTAAGAATACCGTACCCATAATTTTTAATTAAAACCCTGTTCATTTTTTCACCAACATGTTTTCTTACTTCACCTTCTACTGCACTCAGTTTATTTACAACAGTCCTCATAATATTTATTTGCTCAACTAGTTCTACTCCTGACTTTTCCAATTGAATAATGACATCCGGTAAATATCCAAAATTTGGCTTAATATCCATGACTTCTTTCTCAATTGTTCTATCATTTAGCAGTTCCTGGCATATCTGAATCGCAACGGCATCATCGGGATCGAAAGACTGGACCACTTTCTTCACAGATTGGAGGTGATGTGCATAATAATTGCAAGCTTCTAACCATGACCCCCAGTTCTTAATTTTGTATTGTTAGTTGGTTTCACTTTCGGCATTGTACCTGCACTTCACTACTCTGAACTGCAAACCTGCATGTTGAAGTTCTTACGCGACAAACTGTCCCGTTCACCTGTTGTTGACGTGCAGAGATCTGCGAGTATGTCATGGAGGGGAGGACTTGGTATAAAGGGTTGTAAACAAATGACTGTGTAGATGCCAATACTAGCTTTTACTTCTCCAAATTCCGTTCCCTACTCATAAGTCTCTTGTGATAGAATCTCCTCTTCCTCTGTCTTCCGCTAGTCTGTGAAGCGTGACAATAATGGCAGGCAACGTTTTCTTCATAGCTTCGCAGGTTGCTGCTTGGCAAATCCACCTCGTCTTACTCACAGCTTTCAGTTCTATAACAGAATTTCTCATTTCATGCTGAACATTAATAGAAAGGGAATGCGTGGCTGATCCTGACAACTTCAAAGTGAAAACATACAAAGTGAAGAACGTCCAACATGTTAGTCTAGCTGGTCTAAAACCTAAGAAGTGTTAATGAACTTTGTCATTGAAGTAAAAACGAACGATGACAGATAACTGTTCAGTTTTACTTACATCTTTAGTTTTGTCTATCATAACAGCAAAATAAATAGCACTGTTTTTTGTTTGCTCACAACTTCAAGAGTAACACTAGCAACGACATTAACCCCTTACCACATGGGACAATCTTGCACACACTGCTTTTATATTCAAATAACTTAAGTAGTTCTTTCTTTCTCAACTGATGTCACATATGGTGAAATCCAATTCTTGACAGTGTGCCACATCTGTTCCAGTATCCAGTTTGAAATATTATATGCTTATATTATAAGTTACATGAATATAAAACCGGTATGTGCCATATCTGTCCAAAATGCGGTAAGGGGTTAAGATTTCATTCTGAATTGATGGATGATTATACCACAGTCTACTATATACAGTCACGAAGCTTGAGTTTTGAGGATGCTAGAAACAATCGACTGTGACGGTACTATTTTGCATTGCCTGTAATGAGGCGATATTAGCGATCCTAGTGGTGAGCAACTACCTAATGTTTGCATATTTACTACGTATTGAGCTTCGCGACTGTATATACTAGACTGTGATTATACTTAGCATTTTTTGGCCCTTCTTTTCGTTTGTTTTCTACAATGGGATTGTTTTTAGATATTAGCTGTAGTAACTCAAAGAAATTTCAGCGTTTTTTATTATCTTGGGTTTCATTGTTGCCTCTCTGAGCGATACCTTGCATAGCTGTAAACCTGAGGATTTCTATTATTTGTCCAACATACATACGATTTTCTCGCACCTTAATTGCGTATGCTTCGCTTATCAAGGTCCCAACTGATGTTTGTGGATCTTTTATTTTCATGCGTCGGTATTCTTCCCCATGCAGCACAACTTTTCTTATGTGATTCAACATTTTTATATTTTTTTTAATCTGTGTCTGCGGACAGTGCTTTTTTCCAGCTTTTTCCCAACTTTCGTTGTTAGATACGAACAATGACCACTCTCACTCGAAAAAAAAAAAAAAAAACGGCACGCGAAACAAAATTCAGTATCTTGGGAAACAGCCAGGGAAAAGTTTTAAACCATTCAGATTGGAAACTTTTCTCCTGCTTCCCACGTGTTCTTTTCGGGTATTCATTTAACACGAACTGTTGAGGACTGTCGGAAACTGATCCAGCTACATCGGGAGGGAAGCACTTTTCACTCTCATTAAGCGCGTGTACATCATACTCTATCGCTTTTGCTTCACTTTCAAATTCTATCGTAATATCTTCATCTTCACTTACTTTTCTTTGTTTCTGCGTAATTTTTGAAAAGAAGTCCGAAATATTACTTTTTTGCCCGCTAGATATTATAACAGACTGTAGAATTTGCCTTTTTACAACCAAATCACTTAATATCAATTATGAACAAAATATTATCCAAGCTAGTACCTCGTAAGAACATACAGTACTCACTATGTAGAGGTCAACTATGTATATACTGCACTGTCGCACTGATGAAAGATTTCCTCATAGGTACATACATCATTGTCGTGATACGCGTTCAATTCCTAACATAGCTAATGACGTCATATGAAAATTCAAATTCATTCAGTCTTCCTGAAACTTCACAAATCAATAGTCTTGTTGTTCTACGTAGATTATAATCATGTCAATTTCTTTCTTTCTTTCTTTCTTTCTTTCTTTCTTTTTTTCTCTTTCTTTCTTTCTTTCTTCCTTTCTCTTTCTTTCTTTCTTCCTTCCTTTCTTTCTTTCTCTTTCTTTCTTTCTTTCTTTTTCTTTCTTTCTTTTTTTCTTTCTTTCTCTTTCTTTCTTTTTTCTTTATTTCTTTCTTCCTTTCTCTTTCTTTCTTTCTTCCTTTCTCTTTCTTTCTTTCTTTCTTCCTTTCTCTTTCTTTCTTTCTTTCTTTCTTTCTTTCTCTCTTTCTCTTTCTTTCTTTTTCTTTCTTTCTTTTTCTTTCTTCCTTTCTCTTTCTTTCTTTCTTTCTTCCTTTCTCTTTCTTTCTTTCTTTCTTTCTCTTTCTTTCTTTCTCTCTTTCTTTCTTTCTTTTTTTCTTTCTATTTCTTTCTTTCTTTCTCTCTTTCTTTCTTCCTTTCTCTTTCTTTCTTTCTTCCTTTCTCTCTTTCTTTCTTTCTTTCTCTATTTCTTTCTTTCTTTCTCTTTCTTTTTTCCTTTCTCTTTCTTTCTTTCTTTCTCTTTCTTTCTTTCTTCCTTTCTCTTTCTTTCTTTCTTTCTCTCTTTCTTTCTTTCTCTTTCTTTTTCTTTCTTTCTTTCTTTCTTTCTCTTTCTTTCTTTCTTTCTTTCTCTTTCTTTCTTTCTATTTCTTTCTTTCTTTCTCTTTCTTTCTTTCTTCCTCTTCCTTTCTTTCTTTCTCTTTCTCTCTTTTTTTCTTTCTTTCTTTCTTTCTCTTTCTTTCTTTCTTTTTCTTTCTTTCTTCCTTTCTCTTTCTTTCTTCCTTTCTCTTTCTTTCTTTTTCTTTCTTTCTTTCTTTCTTTCTTTCTTTCTTTCTTTTTCTTTCTTTCTTTCTTCCTTTCTTTTTCTTTCTTTCTTTCTTTCTCTGTTTCTTTCTTTCTCTTTCTTTCTTTTTCTTTCTTCCTTTCTTTCTCTTTCTTTCTTTCAGTTTAACCTCTCCCTTTTAGGTTCATTTACACGACCCACGCCACCCGGGCCTTACAGGGCCGCGACCTGTCGGGAGAGGAATTAATCTATGGATCACATATATACTTTTTGACCACACAAGGACATGGAGGGCCTCCCCGGATGAGGGATCAGCTCTATGCCAGGGCCACCTCCGATACAACACAAACATTTAAGACATTACATATCATTCACTCACACATATGAAAGGATTAAGGGAAGGATCGCCGTCCATGGCCGGACTTTCAAGAGGTACAATCCCGGCATTTGCCTGGAAATAACTGAGGAAACCATGAAAAACCTCAGTTAGGATTGCCGGCCCCTGGGATCGAACCCCGGACCTCCCGAATGCAAGGCCAGCCCTCTACCACCCCTCTAGCCATGTTAATTTCATTTAATAAAAATGTTAAATAATATATTGAAAAATAATAATTAATATAGACTTACCAATATATTGAGTCTGACATCCGGGAATGTTCATTGTCGAGTCGATTGCATTGCACCGATACATATTAATGCTAACGACATTCAAGCAGATGTAACACTATTTAGTGATGGAATAAAAACAAGATTAACGTTGATTTGCGTTTAACTGTGAATCGTGTAAAATGTCAAAAGTCAGCTGAGCAACAAGATGGAATTTTAAAATAACTGTAAATGTTGTTCATGAGAAGTAGGAGCCATTGCTAGAATGTTTTGAAACCATAATGATACCTCAAACATCTAACAACATCACAATAAATTAGGCAAGCGCCCTGGTACGTACTCTTGAAGATCCGGAATTCAATTTCGGGCCCAATTTTTTTTTTTTTTGTAATTTATTGATGCCTCATGCACATATTATATAACCAACTACAACACCGCCGGTTAGATGTTTCTAAGGTTCAAATCTGCATATCAAGCTTTGTTAATGCCATACAGACAATACGGAACAGTGCACAGTTGAGCAGCGAGAACTGTGAAAATGGAAACCCTAGCAAGCGTTGTAAGGTCGAAGGCATTCAGACAAGGTTTGCGGCAGCCAAGGAAATGTGTGACCTCATTATCGCACAAGCTAACACTCGATTGCAGTTAATAGATCATCTTATAGTATCTTATCTTCTGTGTCAAGAAAAATTTGAATGCTACAAAAGCTCATTTCCTGAAAATGACCTAAATGTATGTGTGAAGCTTTTTCCAATGTCCGATAAAGACAAACTAAAAACGGAACTCACTTGTATCAGAGGCAAGAATTCAGAAATATCAGTGACGCAGTCAAGCTCTTGCAGTTTCTTCTATCTGAGAACTTGCAGGCCTCATTTTCAGAAGTTGTGAAATTACTACGCATAGCTATCACCATACCAATAACAACTTCCAAAACAGAACGTTGCTTTTCGTATTTGAAAAGAGTAAAATCCTATCTTAGAAATACGATGAGAGAAGAGAGACTGACCGCATTAGCTATGTTTTCCATTGTAAAGATTATGTTAAAAGAGATCTCGGACTTTAATAAGAAGGTGATTCAAACGTTTGCAACCCACAAGACAAGGCGCATGGAACTAATTTTTAAATACGATAAGTTGCATGGTTTATACTGTATGCAGCCCCTCTGAATTCAATACCCACGAGCCGCCACTGGGCAGCACATATCACTTGACGATAGGTTTCAGAGGAAGAGCAATTGTTTGTATGCATCTGAAGTCTGACTAGTGTAATATGTAGCTAGTCGGCGATGTAGGCCTATGCAATGGAGGGGGAAAGAAACTGGCCACCCTATCTCATTATCTCCTGGCCTAATTGCCTCATAAGTGGTGCCTTTTTGCTATCACTTGTGAGGTTCAGACCTGTCTTCGGACAGTTGACTAAACAACAACTGTAAACATCTTCTGGCCAGTCAACAACTTCTGGAAACATAGCCTCAATTATAGTTTCTGTGTACAACTGGACAAACACTTGCTGAAGAAACGCCATGCATGTCATCAACTGCATGATACTGTCCTACATTGCCAAACCAATCAAGGGCAATATACAACTGCTCTTTGGAAGATAAGGCTCTCTTCCTTAGCGTAGGTTTATACAGAAAATGCGATATTGCTTGCATTTTTATTGAACTCATTCTGGAACGTTGATTATATTCAAAATATGTTACAAAGTCGATATTAATTCGATCTTTAAAGGTTCTTTGTCTTCTGTCATTAACGTCTTCATCATCTGAAGAATCATGTAGAATCATTGCTAGTAGCCTAGCTTACAACTGCAGAATATGCTTATTATTCATAAATAATATAAATACTATATTGTTTTATACTGTTATAATACTCATTTGTAGTACGTATTTTCACAATGCTTTAAACACTTGTGTAAATTGTATCGGTACTGGTTTCACAAGTACAGCTTGATTGAGGGATTTTGGCCCATGCAAAAAGTAAGTAGATAGACTAAGAGCGAGTTACTCATCACTACTGGCGGGCTGGTCACACAGGTCAGGTCGCGCTGTCATAACACCTAACACTTCCTTCTTATCATGTCACGTTACACTCTGTCTTCAAACACAATATTCTTCCACACGTCCCACTACGTCTGTTGACTAAACAATGTCATGATGACTTAAATTTTCTTGTCCCTCAACTTCGAGCATAGATATTATTTTCATTATTCCTCTTCCCTCTTCCCCTCCTATGCACATTTGTGATTAAATTTATTTCTTATGACGCAACACACAGCTCGCTCACTAGCCAAACAACCAAGGACAGGTGCCAATCAAAGACGTTATATAGTATACTAGACTCACTCAGAGCGCTGGTGTGCTGTCCAAAATTGAAACCAGTCTGCGCATGTTTACGCCGCCATGCTACTGGTAGAAACAGAGCGGTAAACACGATTGTTCGTTTTGTCTCTGGTGTTTTTAGTGAACAGTGTGAAAGTAATGGCAATAGAATTTTGAAAGATGATAAATATTATCGCCGCGGACTCATGCTTAACATGTCGGCCTCATACAATAACGTGCGGTGTGCTTTTAAAACATAATTTTGCCGACCGATTGTTGCTCTGTAAGTTTCACTCTAAGCGTCACGTTGTCACGTCTACTTCCTCGATAAGAATAAGCACTAGTTTGTTATATTGTTAAATGGCTATTATTAGTATAATTATTACTATATCATATACGAGTACGCTGGCTTTCTTAACTCTTAATAATAACTCTTTAATAATAATGTTTAATCACATACCTTAATGTTCGTCCTCAGCACAAGACATTGCAACCTCGGTTTTAGTCCATGTGGATTAGACAAGTAAGTGTCATTTAATAATGGAAGCAGCTTATTGGTTGCAATATTGAAATTGAGGCGAGTGATTGGAGCGGCGACACAAGAAATTGAAAACAACAATGCAATTAAATTTCAAAGACCTGCCGAATGTTATGCAGGAGGCCGCTCAAAGACCTGCCGAATGTTAACCACGAGAGCGCGGCGATAATACCATCCCTGTTTAATTTTCCACGCCATTTGCAAACGGTACGATATAATAATATCTCTGTTGTTACAATATCAATATCATTAAAAATCAATCAGTAGTTTACGACAATAAAGAATACTTATCAGATTGTAGAGAAATCCCACTGAGTGAATTATTTAGACTAACACATCAGATGTTAAAACATTAGTGGAAAGATAAATTTTTGTTTTTATTATGTAAATGAATTTATCTGCAAGATTATAAACTTTCATTCAAGATCCATAAATGGATAAATAAATATACAGATAATAAATAAATAGCTATAATAGCTAAGCCCTCCTTGTGAACTTATGATTCAGAGTTCACCTATAAATAACTCTTTTACATTTTGCCGGACATATATTTTATTAACAAAAGCAAGGAATGGCATTTTATTGATATTACATATGTGCATAAAAATTATGTACCATCACTCCGCAAGCAATGATAATATATCTATTTTATTTATTTAAAATAAAAATACAATACCGGTATGTAAAAAATCCACACATGAAAAGTATGTGTTTTTTTTTTATCTTGCATAAAGTGATTGTTTAGTTTGTAGGTCTTCACATTACCTATTGTTTGCAATTTATTAGGTACCGATACTTTTATAATTGATAGCATTCCCTTTATTAATTGAAGAATGAATTCAATGTAATTTGGCTACCTTCGCACATTATATTTTGCCACATTACTCATGTCCTGTGGTCTACAAGTATCGGTAATATAATTTTCGATTCTCTAAAACTTAACAACAGGTCTATACTGATTATCACTTATTTATTTCACTTAAGAATTTGATTATAATAAGAACTTGTGTAATCAAGGTGCATATATTTATGTCTTGTGAGCTAGGAGTAATGTATGTTAATATAATATTAGAGTCTCTGAAACCTAACAATTTGCTGATTATCGTAAAATTATACAATCTATAATGTGTATTGTGTAGGCCTATTTATGGATGTATGAGTATGTTTTCTATAAATTGCTGCGTACGTATTTTCTTTTCTTTAATGTTCTAATGCATATCAATGAAACTTTGAATATGTTTATTTCGTCCTAATTTTACGTTAAATGTCGAAAATGGCCATAATCTGTCAATTTTAGATCATCACAGCGTTAAATTGCGTGATTTACGTACTATTATGCGTCTGCTCTCCAACAATATGGCGGCAAGCGCAGCGTTCAATTTGCCCCGGTTTCCTCGTTTCGCGCAGCCGAGACTGTAGGGGCTTGGTGCCAATAACGATAAATCGAGCTGTACTGGTACTTGTGTTTGTGAATTAAGTTTTATGAAATGAAACAGCAAAATTCTTTTGTAGAATACATTTGTATTTTGTGAAACTTTACTTGTGATTTATAACTTGTAACTCTTTACTTATGAAATAGAAATTAGCCTGTAAATGGAAGATTTGTAACTTGTAAAGAAGAACTTGTGTGTTATGAAACAAAGCCCAGAGGTTGGTACGGCTTGCAGGCGTATGGAATGTGGCGCAACCTTGAAGCTCGCAGCTCAGCTGCCGACAGTCGTTATCGATGTGAATTACAGCTGACGTGATCCGCTATGTAGTGCGATTTGGATCTATTCGTTTATTAAATGTGCTACAAATAATCTTTTCGTAAGGTATGTTCTATTGATATTACAATTATCATTATTAATACGGTTATCGGTACTACTGCAAGGACAAAAATAGTTCACTGCGTACTGACTGACACAGATTGCACTGAAATGCAGGACGACGAAACAGAGGAACACTTCTGCATTAATTTCTCGGTAGTTTTTTTGGTTTATTGTTATTTTTCTTTTACGTTAAGCTACGATGCTTAGGTTTCAGTTGAGTTACTAGACTGACACATTGTGGGGCTCTCGCAACATGAGGCCAGCAAGACGCAAGGCCTACATAGGCTATACCCAAGATGGAATTGAAACCGAAAGTCGTGGTTGTGGCTATTATCCAAGGACTATAGCAGTACCGGTAATAATAATATTAATATTAATTATTTGTATTTATTTACACTGCAAATGGACAAACACCGGGTGGTAGTGGTAACTTAATTACCTACACACAATAATGAGGTAAAATTAATAATAATTTAAAATAAGCTAATTAATAAGTGAACCTAATTCTCCATTACAACCTACCCTACATCTTAAATAGCCTATTACATGCACATTTATATTATTTTGGTAACTTAGGCCTACTGATATTCTTTCACCATTGTAACTTCACTCTCACCTAGGGTTACCAGGTTTTGCAAAATAAGAAAAAGGAATAGCCTATGTTATATTCACTAACACATTTTGCAATAACAAAAAATGAAACGCATTAGGTCTACTTACTCGAAAAGCTACATACATAAAATAATTAATGCTGTAAGTCAGTCTTGCGATGGTGACTAATATTTGCGGGCGAGAGCTATTTTCTGCCCGGTGCGCGCGCGCGGAGCTCTTTTACCTGTAAACATTGCTAAAGGATGTACAGATCTTAGAACACTGCGCATCAAGACGGAACAAAAGCGCTCATACAATAAAGTTTCAAAGAAGAGTGGAAGATACAATATTTATGCTTCGAACATGGTGATGAAGTCCAGTGTTTGTGTAAAAAAAATATCATTTGCAAAAAAAGCAACATAAAACGACATTATGAGACGCAACATTAAAAAAAAATATAGGCATTATTCAGGAGATGAGAGAAATAAATTGATTTCGCAATTGACATCGAAGATTAATTAATTTACATTTGGGTCAGTAGATTGTATCTAGATTCCTTTTATTCCTTTATTTTAAATGTATTGTTGATGTTTTATTTGTTGCTTCTTTCTGGATATTTACTTTTATTAGACTACGTGTTTCTTTAATTTAGAAATAATATTTTATCTTTGATTGCACTTTAACTTATACTATTACTAAGTTCAAAAAGCCAATTCACTTTTATTCCAATAACTATTTTCAAGATTTTGAGCAAATATGAACTAAACATTTTTAAAACTTTGATGGAAGGAGCTTTTTTTAATAACGTCAATATAAAATATACTTAAAAAATAATTTCAAAACTATGAGACCTAATTGCACCAAGTTTTGTACAGATATTATTATAGATCTGTTTATATAGTTTAAATTTCACAAATTTTTGGCTAAAAAGTATGGAAGTTTTAAAAGTCATACATATCCCCTTAAATGACTGACCCCAAAAATTACGATGGCTCTTAATATCTTAATTTAATCAATTTGTTTTTCTGTGTTACGTGCATCTCACAAATCACTCTAAGAAAACTCATTACATAATCACGACTGGAGAGTAAGGACTACATTTTCACAATCATACAATCAATATACTCTATTTCAATCAATATTGTCGTTATTATTTTTTCGACAGATACTCAGAAGTACTTGGAGATCACACACGTCGAGCAGGTAGACCCTATTAGTTTCTCCTAACCAATGAAGTGAAGTATTTACATAATAAATAATTGCTTTTAACAAGAAAATGATTTACATACAATTAACTTTTCCTATTTATCTTCTTGTTCCTAAAACACCCTTCCCATTGCGATTTGTTTATATATGTACATGTACAGGGACATCATTTTATTTTTACTTGCATTTTTATTGTACCTGCATTTCTGAATGTACCTCACTCTCACCCCTTCACTAATGTCCTTGCTCCCGTCAGACACACAAACTTACGGCCGCTGTTGCATTCGAAGTCTTCAAGCAGTGAAGTAAACACTGCAGTGTATAGTGTGTTTCATAAATATGATTGCGTTTTCTATAGAAGAAAGAACCTATATTAATAATATCGTACTAAAAATTATATTCAAGAAACGATAAATTTAATTTCAGAGAATATGCTTCAAAATGTTTTTAATAATATGCGTACTGAATTGAAGCCTGCATTGTAATGAACGGCAACCATTTTCAGCAACTTGTTTAAAAATTCAGATTAGCTTTTTTTGAATTGAGGTGGCTAGAAGCAAAGGAATGCTAGTGATATTTGTGAGTTAAGTGCATCCAGTGTAAGCAAAAGTTCTAAAATTTTAGTGGCAAAGGGATATTTTAATCGCATCACACATTAAAATTTAAATAAAAAATTTCACCGATTTTACGAAAGCTTAAATATTTAAACCCCATTTTCTCAAAAGTAACTTAAGTGTACTTACAGCCCTTTACTTATGACCCCCTCAATTTAAATGCACTCTCTATATTGTATGATAACATCAATAATTAATATGCTAAATAAAGTAGACATTACATAACGAACATAGCCGCCTGAAAAGTTGAGTTTTTGAAAAAAAAAAATGTTACTACTCTACTGTATTTTGATAAATTCCGTAAAAGTGATGATCAAACTGAAAATCGTAATAGCGTATTTCCCTACAACATAAATGGATACACTACTTTTCTCTCCTCCTATACCTAGTAAAATGATTTGTTTACATATTGCACTGGTAACATCAAACAGTGTTTCCGAGTATAGCCAGGTTAATGTTAAAAATGTTGGTAAAAATAAAGTGATGTCCCTGTATATTAAATAACAGAATAATTAGCCCTATTACATAGCCAGAAATTTAGTAACGCAAGTTATTGTAATAATTGTTGCCTTTATTCGCTGCATGTGCATGTACATCCCTGTTGTCTACGTTACAGTGGATGCGTTATGCGCCCGTGATCAAGGTCGAGCTCTTCTACCGTGATTGGGAGCTAATATCGTCTCATCCCTGCTGTAAGTTATATAAATTATTTATTGGTCATTTAGTTAATTTCTAAGTATACTTTGATTTTGATCTGGCATTTTGTATCTTTTGAGATCATTACTTACAAATTTATAAAAATCTTCACAATTTATACTTTCATAGTTCACTGTTACCTGAAGTTCAGCTTTAATCAAATATACAGAACATTAAATTTGTTCTTGGTGTCGCTTTAATTATTTTTGATTAATGAAAAAATTCTTTCCACGAATGCATTAGATCCAGGGATGTTGAATAAAAAGCCTACCATCTTACTCATGTTTGGCACTTGATGTTCAGGCACCATAGGCGGAGAAAGAACAGTTTCCTTGGGGGGGGGGGCAAAGCAAAACCATAGAATTTCCATATAACGGGGTTATGGGGAACATCATTTACCGGTACCTCCTCCCACAGTTATAGCTTGACCGTGGTACAGTATATCGGAATATGATTATTGAATAAAGGTATTTTCGAGGGCGCGATTTTTCGTACCGAGTTGTATAGGGTTTGAACTGTAGGTCGACTACAAATTATAATGGGGCATAACTTAAAATAATCGCCTTTTTTTCTCTCTCATACCTTAATAAAACAGTCCACACCTGTGGAGTAACGGTTACCGCCTCTGACCGCGAAACCAGATGGCCCGGGTTCGGTTTCCGGTCGGGGCAAGTTACCTGGTTGAGGTTTTTTCCGGGGTTTTTCCTCAACCCAATGTGAGCAAATGCTGGGTAACGTTCGGTGTTGGTTCCCAGACTCATTTTACCGGCATTATCACCTTCATCTCATTCAGACACTAAATAACCTGAAATGTTGATAAAGCGTCGTAAAATAACCTACTAAAATAAAAAATAAAAATCAATAAAACTACATAACAGTGCTAACAGAAAGTTTTTATATGAAGTTTACCTTCCTGAAGAGATATGAAATATAAACTCTAATTATTTTATTTAATCTCGTCTTTTAAGTTTACAAATTATATTAATAAATTTTCCTTTTTTCTGCATTGTTGTGCAGTATGTTATTCATATTTCTCCAAGTGGCGGCCTGAACACCTGCAGACTTCTAACACATGAGTACAGGCTGTTACAAAAGAAACATTACAATGTTTTCATTCCTCAAATGAGGTATAAAAATTCTTATACATTCAGAAATTTAAAATAAATATTATGATCCAGACACATGATCTGAAGACATTAATTCATCAATTTAAGCACAGAAACTTAATCATAAACAAAATCAAAAAAGATGTTTTGAATTCAATATTTTCTAACGTTAATAGGAAAGAAAGGATTTCAGACAAGTTTGCCCCTCGTCCCTCCATAACTCCGCCTATGTCAGGCACAGAGGCAAAAAAATTAACCCACTTTGAAACTTCATCACCTTCTTTCTTCACGGTTTCATAAAGGTTACCTCGATAACTACGGAATTATTCATACGTCATCAACACATATTATATTTTCACTTAATTTCAAAACTTCTACTCAATTTCCGTGTCCAAAACAAAAGATTCTAGAGAAGCATAATGATTGTTATCTGTGACATCAAACTTCTTTTATAGTAGCCTCGTTTAATTATTAGGCAGCGGCATTCCTTTTAAGATTTGTAGGTTTTTATTGCATGCACCGATAATAAAATGAAAATGCGACGTTGTCACGTCTTGGTTGTTGCTGCTATATATTAATATAACATGGAACAAGACACACTGCTAAAATTTACAACTCTGGTTTATATATACACTCCGCGTGGAGTATTGTAGCGGCCTTCAAAAGACTTGACGACAATGGTCAGCGCGACATAATTAAAATTATTGAAACTACAAAGCTTCCGTCCTCTTTGACACCGCTAGCCTACTAATTGAACGTGGCTACTTTACAAATAATCATATTGCTGCATAATAGTGTTGTAGAAATGGCTGAAATCTGCACTTATCTTCTTTTCCATAACTCATACATGAGTTGCTTTGCGTTGTTGCCGTAGAAGTTAACTTTCATTCTTTGTTGCAATTTTGTTATGAGGATTTTCCTTTGTTTAAGGTTTCTAAGACACTCAGATCACACCTTTCCAGTGTCTTTGTGATTATTTACAATTAACTGACTTGCATTGTTGCTTATGAAGTGAAAGTAAATTTCAGGTAGGATGGCTTGCTCTGGGTCGTCATTTTTGAACACTGCAGATATAAATTTGAAAGGCATGGTGAGGGCCGATAAGTTGATACAATAACAATAGGAGTTTTGTCAGGATCCGTCTGTGCTTATCTATTTTTTTTTTTTTAAGTTTGTAACTGACACTTTGTCTTTCTGGCAGCAAAAGAAATATTACGAATTTTAATAGTAGCATACTTAGGTGTGACCTTGTTTTTTAGGCATTGTTTGTTGAATCATATATTTGCAATGGTTTTATGTACCTTCAACTTTGTGTTCATGTAGGCATTATACAGGGACATCATTTTATTTTTACTTGCATTTTTATTGTACCTGCATTTCTGAATGTACTTCACTCTCACCCCTTCACTAATGTCCTTGCTCCCGTCAGACACACAAACTTACGGCCGCTGTTGCATTCGAAGTTTTCAAGCAGTGAAGTAAACACTGCAGTGTATAGTGTGTTTCATAAATGTGATTGCGTTTTCTATAGAAGAAAGAACCTGTATTAATAATATCGTACTAAAAATTATATTCAAGAAACGATAAATTCAATTTCAGAGAATATGCTTCAAAATGTTTTTAATAATATGCGTACTGAATTGAAGCCTGCATTGTAATGAACGGCAACCATTTTCAGCAATTTGTTTAAAAATTCAGATTAGCTTTTTTTGAATTGAGGTGGCTAGAAGCAAAGGAATGCTAGTGACATTTGTAATAACATGAGTTAAGTGCATCCAGTGTAAGCAAAAGTATCTAAAATTTTAGTGGCAAAGGGATATTTTAATCGCATCACACATTAAAATTTAAATAAAAAATTTCATCGATTTTACGAAAGCTTAAATATTTAAACCCCATTTTCTCAAAAGTAACTTAAGTGCACTTACAGCCCTTTACTTATGACCCCCTCAATTTAAATGCACTCTCTATATTATATGTTAACACCAATAATTAATATGCTAAATAAAGTAGACATTACATAACGAACATAGCCGCCTGAAAAGTTGAGTTTTTGAAAAAAAAAATGTTACTACTCTACTGTATTTTGATAAATTCCGTAAAAGTGATGATCAAACTGAAAATGTAATATCGTATTTCCCTACAACATAAATGGATACACTACTTTTCTCTCCTCCTATACGTAGTAAAATGATTTGTTTACATATTGCACTAGTAACATCAAACTCCTGTAATGGAAGGGGGCAACAGTGTTTCCGAGTATAGCCAGGTTAATGTTAAAAATGTTGGTAAAAATAAAGTAATGTCCCTGTACAAGTTTGCTTGACTAGCAGAAGCACAGACGGATCCTGACAAAACTCCTATTGTTACTGCTTAGGGCAGGCATCAGCTCTTAGGAAATAACATTTAATTGCGCCCCAGTGCTGCAGTGGTCTAATTTTATTACAGTTGGAGTTAAGGAGAGCCATCTGGTTGGCACTTGGCACATGTCTTAGAATCTCAACCCATTGTAAATTCACAAATTCAAAGAATGACTGCATCTCCTGTCTTTTTTAGCAGACTTGTAAACTTTTAAGATAATATACTCTCCACATCAATATTCAATTTGTCTGCAGGAAAATTCATTTCATTGTGTACTATGTGATTAGAGCCATTAACCTTCACGTTAGTCTCATTTTTACTTAACAACAACTGGTACACTGAATGGGTTTTCCCGAAATTTACGTTGACATTGTCTGCACTATACGATTTACAATTAAGTTGTAAACCCTGTAGGACCTAACCATTTATGGCAACAGCGGATTCATTCAGTGGCGTATACTGGTTAAAGGGTTTGGGCTACCACTGACCCTATTATTACACAACATATATTTTAAAATCCCTATAATAAAATTCCTTACATATTTATGTGAATTCCAGACGTCTTGATTGGGACGAAAATACGTTGATGACTTCGTCCTTGAAATTACAGTTGGGCCACTTGCAAAGTTTCTGTAGAAATGACTTTTCAATGGATATTAGTGCCAAGCCGGATAAACGTTCTTGTGTATGGGTTGATCTACAGTAGGATTTTATTCTCTTCAACGCAGAAAATGTTCTTTCTACCGATGCTGACGTAGCTGGTATTGTCACAATTAATGTTGCCAATTTAAGGACTTCAGGAATAACTTGGTTCAGCTGGTTTTCATATATGGCAGATAATATTTCATGGATAGGTTTGTTCGAAAAATCAAAGACTTCTGCTGAATATATTACACTTAATTCATTTTTCAAACGTACTTGATCAAAGTGACTGTTATAGGACTGAAATAATTTGTTTAGTGCCTCATTCGGGAAGTTTTCTCTATAAGCAGAAAATTTTTGAGATTCTAGAAGATGTGTGAACTGAAGCTTTCCATAATCAGAAAATCTGTCAGTAATTTCCATGTGCATACGATCTAGTATGCTGTAGTACAGCTGCTTGTATTTCAATTCATCATCTCCTTTTCTTCGCTTTAATGGTGGTTCCATTGTATTGGCTGAAGAATTTTCATTTTCCATATTACTCCATATGGACGGAAACCCACTACGTCTGAACTCGGATATAGTATTTTTGTTTTTAACTTTGATACCTCTTGCAAGTAGTATGCTATGTCTAGACTTTTTGTCTGAAGAATATTGTAGAGCACATCTGTATGTGCGAACACTCTAGCATAGACTTCAAGAAGAAATATATTCTGAAACTGTGTGAAAAAATTCAAATATCCTTGAGCCTGCACATTTACAGCATCATCCCAGTTTTCTTCAGAGTCATTACAAATGATATTTTTAAAGAAAGCTGTCCGTTTTTCTCTGTGTTCCTTTACTGTATTTACAAGCCGAGATGTAAAATTCCATCTAGTTGGTGCTACTTTTGGGAGTTTCTTGTTCATAAATTCCTTGAGTTTTCTGATCTTTTAGGAGATGCAGCTAAACCCGACAGTGTTTTGAAGAAAATGCGGCATTCTGGAATGGATGAAGTAGTTTGTTGCAAAACTAAATTGAGAACATGGCTGTAACAATGGATAAATAGTGCTTGAGGATACTTTTCTTGAACTTTTGTTTTTAAGCCATTAATATTTCCCGCCATAACTGAAGCACCATCGTATGTCTGTGCAATTAACTTATTGCCGACATTGTATTCTGCTATAACACCTTCCACATGCTGAAACAAAGCAGCACCAGTTTTGTCCGAACTGACATTTGTGAATCCTATAAACCGTTCTTGAACATTGGCAGTACTGTCGACATATCTTAAAACAGTGGACAATTGACTCTGATTAGAGCAGTAACTTGTTTCATCAACAAAAATGGCCACAAAAGGTTTTATGTTCTTTATCATAACCCCACTTATAGCAAATATTAAGTCATTCTGAATTGCGAGAGAAGTACCACGAAATACTGTTGAACTCTCAAGATGATTGGCCAGTAAATGGTCAAATTCACTTAAGGAACTTAAATATTCAATATAATTTCCTATATTGTCTGATTCCACACTCTCGTTATGACCCCGAAAAGTCAATTCTTGTTTTCCTAGAAAGCAGACTGCGTTAATAAGATGCAGTAAAATCTCCCGATTTTTTTTTCACAAGAGCATTGTGTTGGTTGATGTGTAGAGCTTTTCGCTTATCTAGCTGTAAATCAATTCTTGTCTTCCCAAAGTTTGCAAAGTTCATGCTACTACAAATATGAGCTTTTGATTTGTCGTATTCTAGGACTGCCGTTCGAAGGGAGTTCATATTAGAAAACCCCTCTTTTGACCACACATTAGTTTCGCGGCTAAGTAACAAACATGGCCAGCAAAATAGTTTAGACACTTTAGAAGTACCACACAACCAATTCCACTTACCATATGATGTTGAAGTGAAATGGCGTGTGTACTCTCGCTGTTTTTCTTTTACGTCCATGGACAAATTTAACTCAGGAGTTGGTCTTTCCATTTTCACAATTTCAACTTTCTCGTTGTTATGTACGACGGTTAAAAGGCACTTTTAATAAACCTTCTATTACACTGTCATTTTCAACACAAACCTCTCCAGAAACTTGTTCTGCCATATTTTTCACAATATCACTTAATTGGGAAATTAAAAACTTAATAATTCACAATTAATATAACTCTTACACACTCGAACAAATCACAGATTTAAAATAATGCACTGCAAGAACACAATCACATTCAATTGCTAGCGTACTAAGCGTATTGCTGCTTCGCGCCTGCGAAGAAACCGATCATGAGAGCGGCAACTCGCCCGCTTACAGTGCACGATGGAAACAGGAGGGAGCGGGGGGGACGGGCAGTTGTGCGAAGGACAGCGTGAGCGAAACGGTCACAGGCTACCTCACGTAGCAAGCGGTTTCTCCAGCGATGCCACCTTGACAACTTGTTTCTTTTCGAGAGCAGAGAGCGCATATAAATCTAACAATTACTTTAATTTTAATTACTGTGGTAAAACTAATAATACAAAATTATTACATTATGTTATATTATAAACTTTTTCTTTTGTAATTTCCTTGGGCTACCGCCGGTAGCCCCGATAGTCCGCAAAATACGCCCCTGGTTTCATTGACATTTTCAACAAAATCCAGAAGTTTATTTTGCATCCCCTTCAGAGGATAAACGTAACGAATACACACAGGAAACTTTTACGATTATTCCTGTTTGATGCGTCCGTAGCTAAAGAAAAGAATTTTGCAGTTTTTCAGCACATTTCTGTGTTCGTCCACACTGCATCATTGAAAATATGAGACACTAACTTATTCATGTTGAATCTTTCGTACACTACTTTTAACACCTGAGATTAAATGGCGATCTTACATAAGCATGTGGGGCTTACAGCTGTTTCGGTGCAGCGAGGTAGCGAAGTTGAGATGGCGCCGAGACACAGAAGGCTCTGAGGATGGTGTCAAGTAGCACCGGAACAGCTGTAAGCCGCACATGCTTACGTAATTAACACGAGTAAGATCGACATTTAATCTTCAAAACTTTCTTATAGGAATAATGTTTACTTATGAAACAAATTTATGCAGTATTCAAAATTAAAAACAAATATATATTTAAATGACGATCACCCAAAAATTAGTGTGCAATACACATGCGTAAATGCGTAACAGAATCGTTGTCTCATTTTTCAAACTGTTTCCTCGATTCTGTCACAATGCTCTTGCTACACTTGTATCGCAATACACTTTATTTATTTAAATTCAAATATACAGAATAAAGAAATATAATTACAAAACAAACAAAGAGAAATACAAATAAAATAATACAAGCAATATAAAAAGAAGATACAGTAGTATTAACAAAATTTGAGACCGGATGAGCAGCGCTCGTGCTCGGTCGCAGTTCAGATATAATATTAAAATAATAATAATAATAATAATAATAATAATAATAATAATAATAATAATAATAATAATAAAAATAAATAAGTAAAATAAAATAGGAACTAAAATATAATTACAGTGGCAATGGAATTATATAATATAATATTAACACTAGAGAAGAATAATATCGCACGTGAAAAGTAGGACTAATATATATTTCAAAATTATAGAATACAAATATAATATAGGATGATTAATTCATACACATAGGATATAAATTTATTTAATCAAATTGAAGATATTAACACGTTTCTAATTTTCTTGTTATATGTTAGTGGGTTACATGTTAGAAGTTCTGGGTGTAATTTAGTTAAAGCATTGTACAACCGAGGTCCAAAATTTATGCTATGCTTTAGACCAGCAGATGTGAGACATTTAGGTTCTACTAATGTTGAATTAATATTTCGTCTTGTGTCATAATTGTGTGTCTGTAATACGAACTTATTACGATTTTTATGATAAAATTTTAACAGCGTATACTTATAAATTTGTTCAATATTAAATACATTAAATTCAGAATAAATTAATTTAGTTGGATAATCGAAACGTTTCTTCAAACAAATTTTAATTATTCGTTTTTGTAGTAAATTTAACGGACTAAGATTAATTTTTGTTTCCTACGATGTTGTGGTATGTTGTACTTGCCGTATTCGAGTGGTTCCTATTGTAACAAGAGTGCGGTAAGTAAAATTGTGTGGATTTTTATGCCAACTTCCTTACGGAAACAAAAAGCAGTTGATGACCATCACGAATGAAGCCAACCCGGAAGACCATCACCTTACACACATATGTGCAATCCATATTTTCAGCTTAAAGTCGTTAAATATAATATACATTGTGCAAAAAAAAAAAAGAAACAACAATATGCAAAACACATACGAGCACCGGTACGTTAAGTGCATAGCAAAATATCGAAAACTGGGAGGGGAGGGAACAGACTTGGATTCCTCTCGTTTTTCAAGCTCTTTCTTCCATTCTGTTACTATGCAGTTAACCGCTCATGTATGGCAACATAGTAGCTATTTCATATCTTCTTAGAGGGCCGTTATCTACAGTATTATAGGATATCTAATCGTGCAATCAAACAGGTGTCATTGTTAGTAATACAGTTATTGATATAATTATTATGCTGCTACTTTGAACTCAATCACTCGCACAAAGTTTATATAATTTACATATTTAATTACCATCAGGGTAAGGTAATATGAAATTTTGCATTCTACACGCAAGATTTTTGTTGTAACATATTTATGAATAAAATATCATATTACTATCAATATGAAACATTAATAATCAGATGTTATTCATTTTGCAAATGTAAGCACTACACGTCATCGGATATGATTGCAACACTTTAGACAGTTGAACGAAAGCAAGAGACAGAGATCGGCGCGCTGGCCCGTTGTGAAATAGTTTCGTTCTTTGACGCTTTTGCACAACAACTCTCATAGGAAAGGATCGATACACTTCGCTACGAAGGCAGAGGAATTGTCACGTGCGACGGAATCAGACGGCAGTATACATACATTCTGCGTGCGTGAGTGCTGTGTAGCCGTGTGAAAATAGCTTACATGGCAAAGAACTAATATTTGGAAAACCACAAGAGGTAAGTTGCGACATCTTAGTTCTGAATATTCAGTAATAATCCTTATCATAGGAATCCGTATCTTTTTCTTAAGTTAAAAGAAAACATTTAAGGTTAAATAAATCAATGTTTGAAATTTCAATAACAGGCACATAATCAGGGGCGGCTTTCGAAGGGGCTGCGGAACTGCAGCACCCCCAGACATTTGTGGCTCTTGTCTCGTTTTATGCTGTGAAATACATTTATTCAGTCTCTATTTAGCGGCTCGAATTTTTTTTTATAAAATTTCGCTCTCGTTGACATGCACGCAATCGTTAGTGAAGTCACTTCCTCCCCTGGAGCTGCCAGAGCGAAACCAGAGACAAGGACTATAGGATGAAGCCACTTCCTCCCCTGGAGCTGTCAGTCTCGTCTCGGATGCTTTACGCCAACGAGTTAGATACTATAGAGAGGCTGAAGACCTCTGATAAGCGCTCCCTGCGGAGGCCAACAGTACTATGGATCGTTCCCCAAAAAACATGGCGGTCTGTAGTACCGCCAGCCTCCGCAAGGAGTGCTTATGAAAGGTACACTGCAACGAGTTGGTACATGTATTATATTCTTCAGATACATCAATATTTAACTTAAACATTTCGCTATAGGTTTTGTAAAAATCTGATTTATAAATGAAAAAGTAATAATTAAGACTTTAAAATTTCCAAAAATGTCTCATTCCCTCGGATTTAAATGAAATGTACCGTAAATCATAATATTCGTTGCTGGATAATTAAACCCTCTCAATACAGGTACCATTGCCGCAGAGAATTATAAGATAAGACAGACTGAGCATAAGCGAAATATCTGTATTAATAAGTTTGTACCATCAAGAGTGTAGTATTTATTGTGTTTATAGGGCCTACTCCAATTTTCTTTTTATTAATGCGTAGGGCTCTTTTTGTTAACAAAGAGGAAAGTTAGCACTTGCATCACACACAATTTGTCAATATTGTTCAAAATAATGACAAATTGTGTGTGATGCAAAAGCCTCTGCCTAGTTGCGAGACACGTGTGAGAACGTTTGTTTCAAATTATATTAGACTACACGATGTCTCCATCACGCGAAAAGAAGTGTACCTAGCTGTGGCTCCTGTTGTTTCTGATAACAATGTTAATCGTAAGTATCTTATCGTTTCAATAAATGTGGTGAGTTATGATCACGAGTAACTATCTATTAGTGTCATTCTTTAATTATTATGTTGCATGCTAAGAGGTTATTTGTAGTTTTAATAATTGCAGTTTTCAAAAGTTCTCTGTGTTAATTCCAATGTCAAATGAATTTTTCTCAATAACTTAATTATTGGATATATATTTTTTAAAATTTCGCCACTACCTTTCCTCTATTTTACTCCTACTAGTTACATACGTCGTCTCTCTTGAAATCACCTGGTGAGCACTGAATTACATAATTTCATATTAGGTTAGAAGAGCTGTAAGGTAATTAAATTTGTGACGAAGTCAAAAAATTATTTATTTTTCTTCTGCCGAATACATTCATCCGTGTTTAGGTGCTTTGCTTTGGTTGCATCGAGTATAGCTTGTCATTTAATATCTGGGCTATATTTAGTGAAACTAATAAAACATAGGTCTACAGCTGTTATAAAACGTAAAGTTTTGTGTGTATTTTACTTTTTACTTATTAACATAGTCTTAATATGTAGCTCAGTTCACAGTCATTTCCTACAACATCCGAGCCACGCCCCTTTGTTTTGACTAACCGAAACATGGCGGACCAATGTTCAATTGTCTTCAACTTTCTGAGGTCTTTGTCCTCTCTATAGTATCTAGCTCGTTGCTTTACGCGTTAGTTTTACCCCTCCCCCTGCTGCCCCTTGCCTCGAAGTTCCCAGGCGCTGCAAAATTTGTAGCAGTTTGTCAGTAGCGCGCAGTTTTAAATACATTTTCTTTAATGTTGTGAGTATAACAAGTGCAACAATGTTTAATTCTGTACAATATTTACAGTCTATTCAGTTCAGTACCTTAACAATTCAGGAGAAATGTGAAATTAAGTGCCCATCAATTGAATCTCATAATGGAAAGAGCCGCTAAACAAAATACAAAGGCTCGCATATTTTTTGCTAATTTATCCAGTATCCCTGCTTTCTTCTCTCGATCTCCTCACAGTCTGTATTAGATTAATGTGTTTGAAAGACAATTCCATCAGCTGGGCAACAAGACTGAGTTTTAAAATAAGAACAGTAAATGTTGTTCATGAGAAGGAGCCATTGCTAGAATGTTTTCAAACATAATGGAATCTGAAACATCTAACAACATCACAATAAATGAGGCAAGCACGGAACAGTGCACAGTTGAGCAGCGAGATCTGTGAAAATGAAAACCCTAAAAAGCGTCGTAAGGTCGAAGGGATTCAGACAAGGGTTGCGGCAGCCAAGGAAGTGTGTGACCTCATTATCACACAAGCTAACACCCGATTCCAGTTCATAGATCATCTGATATTATCTTCTCTTCTGTGCCAAGAAAAATTTGAATGCTACAAAAGCTCATTTCCTGAAAATGACCTAAATGTATGTGTGAAGCATTTTCCAATGTTCGATAAAGACAAACTAAAAATGGAACTCATTGTGTTGTATCAGAGACAAGAATTCAGAAATATCAGTGACGCAGTCAAGCTCTTGCAGTTTCTTCTACCTGAGAACTTGCAGGCCTCATTTTCAGAAGTTGTGAAACTACTACGCATAGCTATCACCATACCAATGACAACTTTCGAACCAGAACGTTGCTTTTCGTGTTTGAAGAGAGTAAAATCCTATCTTAGAAATACGATGAGAGAAGAGACCGCATTAGCTAGGTTTTCCATTGCAAAGACTATGTTAAACGACATATCGGATTTTAATAAGAAGATGATTCAAAAGTTTGAAACCTACAAGACAAGGAGCATGGAACTAATCTTTAAATAAAATAAGGTGCTTGGTTTATTTTTGTATGCAGCCCTCCTTAATTCAGTACCCACGAGCCGCCACTGTATAAGTCCAAATCGCTACTTAAGAGATGAGGTATTATTTCTGACATATCTTTTAGTGTTGTCATATGTACGAGTAATATCTCCAAAAATGCCTGCGCGTTTTCATCAGCAAAGCAAAGTAATATCACATTCTGTGGGTTGGTTCCATTGAAATATACCGTATGTGGCACTAAAGTGTAGGATGTATCTAACAAAGCTGTAGGATAAAAATGTAATTTTAAAATAAATGTTGTGCATTAATTTTGGAGTGACCTTCGTATATATAGCTATATTCATTCATTCATTCATTCATTCATTCATTCATTCATTCATTCATTCATTCATTCATTCATATACTTTATTATTTTTTTTCATGGAGTGCAGTTTCATAGAAAGGACTTTGCCGACAGACTTTCTACTGCCCTCTACTAATTGATTGTCATAAATAAATTTCTTCCTTACTGTGACGGAAATATTGTCTTCTCTTGTTAGTAACCAATCACAACCCTCGTTCAGAAGAATTGACAGGTGCCCGTCAAATCCACGTGGAGGCAGAGTTGCCGCATCTTTTCCGAATTTCAAGAATCCCGTCAGTTTCACTGCATAATTTCGAAGGTCAGCAGGATTGTGGCAACTGTGCAATGTTGGGACGAGGGGACAGGATGGAATTGTCAGAGTTGTTTGTGTAGGAAGTCATAAATCTGTAAGTGGGTGTTCAAAGGAGCCACCGAACTGCACTCCTTGAAATAAAATAAGGTATACATAGTGTTCTGCCTAAGGCCAGACTTTTCACTGCAAACCCAGCATTCTCCAATCTTTCCTATTTTCTGTTTTCTTCTTTGTCTCCGCATACGATCCATATATCTTAACGTCGTCTATCATCCGATATCTTCTTCTGCCCCGAACTCTTCTCCCGTTCACCATTCCTTCCAATGCATCCTTCAGTAGGGATTTTCTTCTCAGCCAGTGATCCAACCCTTTTCCCTTTCCTGATCAGTTTCAGCATCATTCTTTCTTCACCCACTCTTTCCAACACAGCTTCAGTTCATATTTTGTCTGTCCACTTTACACGTTCCATTCTTCTCCATATCCACATTTCAAATGCTTCTATTAGTTTGTTTTCACTTCGTCGTAATGTCCATGTTTCTGCCGCATACAATGCCAAGCCACACAAAGCACTTCACTAATCTCTTCCTTAGTTGTTTTTCCAGAGGTCCGCAGAAGATGCTTCTTTTTCTATTGAAAGCTTCCTTGGCTATTGTTATCCTTCGTTTGACTTCCTGGCAGCTGCTCATGTTACTGCTTATAGCACACCCCAAATATTTGAAGCTGTCCATTTGCTCTACTGCCTGATTTAGAATTCGCAAGTTTACCTCTTTATTTTTCTTTCTATGACCATTGTCTTATATATATATATATATATATATATATATATATATATATATATATATATACGGGGTGGAAGTGAATAAATTTGAAGTTTTAAGATTACTTTTAATGAATATTGAAATTAAAATTGCTAACCATTTTTGTCATTAACCAATTCCAGATACGACAAAATTATTTTCTACTCCACGTGGAGTAGATATGAGAACGTCTATTACAATTGCTAACGTGTCATTGGTAGACATACGTTACCGTTATATCAGTGTTTCGATGTTATTTTTCAGTTATTCTTCTAAATTTAAAGCGATTTCTGAAATTCTTTCGGTGACCGTGCGACGAGAGCACTGAAGGAATTAATTAAATCAGGGCAGTGGCGTGTGGTGTTAAATAATCCTGGTGGTGCACAAATATTTATTATGATTATCATATTATTATTATTATTATTATTATTATTATTATTATTATTATTATTATTATTATTATTATAGGTACTAGCTACGATATAACTATTAACATATGTTACGTAGGTATAGATTTACATAATTTTGTTAGTCAAGAAATTGCAGTTAATCAGTTTCCTATGTAGGTCCAGTAATAGCAAAGTAAAGTGTTCAATTTCTATTGCAGCACACCGTAAATAATATTGTTTTCGCTATATTGCGTTTTATAACACAGTTCACACGTTCACAAGCATTCGATACGTGTGTTGTCTCACCAGCCTTAACTGCTAAAAAGTCAGCAGCTTTCTTTATTTCTTTGAAATATCGTCATGGCATACATCAAAATGGCTTGAAGAACTTCGTTCTGTATAGTGTTTGATGTGCTCTTAAACACTGTTGCTCTTTCCAATGTTCCTTAAGAGTGCGTCTAATTCAGAACTGAAATTGATGAGGCCAAGAAAAATACTAGCGTTTAAAGATGAATCTCCGTCATCGTGATCTCTTAAGGCCAACTCAGAAGCTCCACAAAACCGCACGCTCATATCTGTTCTTGGTAACTTTACCATTGTGAAGTGCAACAATCCAATTGAATCCAATTGTGTTTGTATGTTTGTTTGACCCAACACTGCTAATTTCACATTATTGTTGATGTGTGCAGCTGAAGAATCGTGTTTTTTAATTCTTTCATTCATGTGATTCAAATCAGTCATACCTGCAGAACGATAATCAAAATTATTTACTCGTAGTTACTACGCACAGTCCTAAATTCAAACAGAAAAATAAATAAAATTCATAAAACGTACTTATTTTTGTCAATAAATGTTCGCCGTCGAACAATAGGCAAGGAAAACAAAATACAGCGTCTTTTATATTGCAGCCGCATATTGCATTTTTCGTAAGGCTGAATGTTGAATTTTCTTGTCACTTCTCTGTTACTGTTCTTCGTCACTTATAATTTTAATTCGTGTGTAGGTCTACCCATCTTCTTTATTTTGGTCTTTTTGTGTAAAAGTCTTATAGAAAATTACACATTTGAAAGATTTTGCACACTATTCATTGTAACATTTATGATGGGACGAGCTTGAGAACACATCTGAAAGTGCTCCTAATCCCTCCTATGCACACTGTACTGCCTCCCTACCATGCTCCAAAGCCTGCCAGTGAAACAGTACTACTGCGCATGCTCGAATGGAACAGTGTGCCGCAAGTGTCAAGCGGTAAACGTAAGTCCCAGGCGTCAACAAGAACAGTACACAGTCATGCAGCGTTATTTTTACATAGTATTATAATAAAGAATTATATCGCTCACATAGTTTACTGGAGCTCATTGACATAAATTTAATAACATGTGTTATTTGAAGAGGTGGTGCACTGCTCCTGTGCTCCTTAAGAGAAATCGCCACTGCTCTGGAAGCATTCAGCTGCTTTTGTGGTTTATCGAAAGTAAAATAAAAATCAAGACCCCACACTGCTGCAAGTGTGGTTCCTACAGTATCATCGGCACAGTCCATTTTCGCTTCATGCTTCAAGTAAAACTTGTACCCGTCCACAATCAGCAAATGTTTACCATTTTGGCTGAGCATCTCAGAACACTCGAAGTCATGCTGCCAGTTAGCAGCACCACAATTTGTTTTGATTACGAATAATCACGTGACCAACGAACATACATACTCATTCGCAGAAATAAGCCAGTATGATTTAGTAAAGAAATAAAGTAGTATACTTCGCACGAAAACATGACGACCTTCCCTCATCCCCTTCACCAGTTAACTGCAGGCACGCGCAAGGGATAAACCCTTAGCCGAGTTGCCAATTCTTGAAGTCATTGTGATTTGCGAACGTTTTTCAAACTGTGTTCCGTGAAACCGCGATTTTCAGAAAGACTATATTATCTTTGTAAATATACCTTAATTTATAATTACTAAAACAAAATTGGTATAAAAATGAACAAACTTATTTTAAAAACACTTTATATTTATATTTTCACTAACATGTTTTGCCTAAATAAACAAAAAAATGCAGACTTCTATAATAAGTGTTAATTTCTCATGTTATTGAAGTTCCAGAATTTTATACTTAATTAAGAATGTTGCGCTGGTAAAATTTTCTGAAATTGTGATCATTGAATAGTTATAGAATTTATAGTACAAAAGAGTAAAGTTAGATTTTATCAGCTTCGCCTTGGGTGATAATTTCCACGAACGCATAAAATCTGTTTACTCTAGTGTGCTATACAATATTTTATTCATTATTGGTGTGTAAATTTAATTTTAAATTGTAGGGCTTTTCTTTGTAATGTGTTGTTGGCGAAGAAGTTCATTTACATTCATTTTAATTAATGCTAATATGTTGGTTGTCATGTAGAGAGTGATTTAAAAACATTTAATTCACTGCTGTAAGTTAGAAAACTTTTAAGCACTGCTGTGAATAATGTCATTATTTAGGTTGCTAAGGACGGTGTTGCTGTTGGCGATATCTCTTTCGCGTGCTGTTCACATACTGTTCGGCGAAGTAAATCACGTATAAAATCGTCTATCTTACCGAATTCTGTTTTAATTTGTTTATTTTCTCTTTAGTTGGTGAACCGTAATTCTTAATTTCTATGCCCATATATCCAACTCCGCCGGTTGCGTCCGATGTTAAGTGATTAAGATGTATACTTATTAAACTGCCTGAACTTTCGATTACTTTATGGATAGAATTTCTAACGTTAGACACAATTTTAACACTTTGTTTTCTTAGCTACGCTCCTCTGCAAATAAGATATTCTGTTTTCTTCGAACGGTGTTATTTGTTGTTCTTGTCGTGATCTTCAGGTGTATCAGGAGGCCTAGCTGCGGATCATCTGCTCCAACACTCATTAATCATGCCGGAATAAATTAGACATATTGAGGCGCACAACGGTATAAAACAACACGTCGACAAAGGCACTGAGAACGGGTGAAAGCCATCAGGTAGAGGCAATGACTGCTAGATTTGGCAATGCTGGGATCTATTGTATTTCTGCCACGCGGCCAGGGGTTGAGTAGAGGATGGGGGTTTATGAGGGATTACCAATTCCAAGAAGAGAGGCCGTCATGTTTCCGAGCCAAGTATAAGTCCTCGATCTTGGTTATTTGTGTGTGGCGGAGCAGGTAGAAGAGAAAGTGACGCAACTTCCTCTAGTTCAGCGGTTCGTTGCCGAGTGGCGCTAGCTCTGTTGTCCGACCGTAGTTTAAGGGTCGCTATTCGAGTGAATTCAAAAGGTTTTTAAAATAACCCATTAGATAAGACTGTATTGTAGAGTACTTTGTCGCAATAATTTATTTTAAAAATGTAATATTATTACATTAACAAATTGTGAGCTATATAACAGAACCCTGAATGGTAAATATGAGTAGCTTAATATAAAAAACGGACATCTGCCGTCTCCATAGTTTAGATCTAGAGGCAATTTTTTAATTCACAGTGTGCTTTGTAATATTTAACACAATTTATTTTATAAATGTAGTGTTAGAGTTTCCATATGGTTTCACTGTAACTGGAAATAACATGAAAAATTGTATAAAAACCACAGCTATCTATATTTCGATTGAGGTCAGATGTGCGTCTTTGATATTAAGCTACTCATATAATAATTAACCAAAAATTGGAACACTGCGCCGGCTTGAACCAGAAGTATGCAAAAAAGATGTACAGCTTCGCAAAACTGAACATTTTTATGGCATTATAAAGTACGCATTGCCATGAAATTATAGTTTTTATACACAAGAAAGAATGTAATATAATAAAGGAGACACTTTACTTTCACCAATAGTTTTTAACTACTATTTAGTCATTAATTGCAGTTGTATCTGGTTTATACGTAATTCAGGGGAACAAGAAATATTACTGCAAGGAGTCAGCGGAGTTCAAGCTCCACTGCCGAACGGATGGCAGTTCAGTACAGGGTATTCGATAAACAACTTACAATGTCATTTACAGTTTAGCAATATCATATATTATTAATTTATGTAATTCAAGTGAGGCAAAAAGGATGTACTTTCTTCAAAGAAGCTTACCTAATCGGCGAACTTTTGTAGCAGTTTCTCAACGATTATTAGAAACTAGAAGTCTCTTACCCCATTTCGACAATCACACAACCAGAAATTTGTTTAAATTAAAAAATGATACTGCTTTACGGAAGCGGGAGAGATTAAAATGTTGCATTAGAAAAAAACTTCGTGGGATTTTGTGTAGAAAACCATAATTATTTATTTTTCAGAAGTACAATTAAAAATGGAGGAATATTATTACATAGAATGTAAATTTACCATAATGTTCTATTAATGAGATTGAAAGTTTGTATTTACTGCTCGTTTTGTGTAAAGAACAGCATTAGAACAGAGCATCTGTTTTGCACCCGTTTGAGCTGTACTGTGTACAATTGCCATCCCACCATGGCATTATGTGTGGCGGGAACTTCCCTTGTCATGGCCTTAGCTGTTAGTGGCCATGACACAGCCCACCTCTTCGCGTCTTGATGTTCTCCTCTTATGCCACACCACACAATTGCCATCTCGCCATGGCATTATGTATGGCGGGAACTTCCCTTGTCATGGTCTTAGCTGTTGGTGGCCATGACACAGCCCAACTCTTCCCGTCTTGATGTTCTCCTCTTATGTCACACCACACAATTGCCATCTCGCCATGGCATTATGTATGGCGGGAACTTCCCTTGTCATGGTCTTAGCTGTTGGTGGCCATGACACAGCCCACCTCTTCGCGCCTTGATTTTCTCCTCTTATGCCACACCACACAATTGCCATCTCGCCATGGCATTATGTGTGGCGGGAACTTCCCTTGTCATGGCCATAGTTGTTGGTAGCCACGACACAGCCCACCTCTTCCCGTCTCGATGTTCTCCTCTTATGCCACACCACACAATTGCCATCTCGCCATGGCATTATGTGTGGCGGGAACTTCCCTTGTCATGGCCTTAGCTGTTGGTGGCCATGACACAGCCCACCTCTTCCCGTCTTGATGTTCTCCTCTTATGCCACACCACACAATTGCCATCTCGCCATGGCATTATGTGTGGCGGGAACTTCCCTTGTCATGGCCTTAGGTGTTGGTAGCCACGACACAGCCCACCTCTTCCCGTCTTGATGTTCTCCTCTTATGCCACACCACACAATTGCCATCTCGCCATGGCATTATGTGTGGCGGGAACTTCCCTTGTCATGGCCTTAGGTGTTGGTGGCCACGACACAGCCCACCTCTTCCCGTCTTGATGTTCTCCTCTTATGCCACACCACACAATTGCCATCTCGCCATGGCATTATGTGTGGCGGGAACTTCCCTTGTCATGGCCTTAGCTGTTGGTGGCCATGACACACCCACCTCTTCGTCTCTCCATTTATTTGCCTTCCACCACACCAGATGTATGGCATCTCGCCATGTCATACCACTGGCGTGGTGGTGGTGGTGGTGCTGGTGGTGGTGGTGTTGGTGCTGGTGGTGATGGTGCTGGTGGTAGTGCTGGTGGTGGTGGTGGTGCTGGTGCTGGTGGTGCTGGTGCTGGTGCTGGTGGTGGTGGTGGTGCTGGTTGTGCTGGTGGTGGTGGTGCTGGTTGTGCTGGTGGTGGTGGTGCTGGTTGTGCTGGTGGTGGTGGTGGTGGTGCTGGAAGTGGTGGTGGTGGTGGCGGTGGTGGTGATGGTGGTGGTATGGCACAGCCCACCTCTTCGTCACTCCATTTATTTGCCTTCCACCACACCAGATGTATGGCATCTCGCCCTGTCATAGCACTGGCGTGGTGGTGGTGGTGGTGGTGGTGGTAGTGGTGGAGGTGCTGGTGGTGGTGGTGCTGGTGCTGGTGGTGGTGGTGGTGGTGGTGGGGCTGCAAGGTTACGTATTAATCCTGCAACAAAATTATTAAAATGTATTAATATACCAGACATAATAGTACAGAATTATAAAAGAAATTAATACATGATATATTACTATAGGAAATAGACATTTTGTTCTCAGTAATAAAAGTGAAAAGCGTGAGACTTGAAGTATTTTATTGAGAACTATGCACGATCAGGAGTGTCCTGGTTTTAGTATTAAAGATCTTTTTGTTTTGTGCATTATTTATTTCCATCAGGAATTTTGTTAAAGGGTTTACCATCTGCCACAGAAGGTTTTTAATTTAGAAGTTTGAGGTTACAGTGCTTTTTTCTTGTGCATGTCGCTTTATGCTGGCAATTTATTTTGTTAAGTTTATTTATACTCGCTTTATCACCTGTGGTCATATAGCGTTGTTAGGATCTGTGGGTATACCAGTAGGCCGTTATTTCTCTTGATAAGTCCCTGTTTCTATTGTGTTTTGTAGATGGCTTGTGTTCATGTAAGTGATTATAAATGTTTTATTAATGTTCGTGAATCTGGTGATTGAGGCGATATGGATCATGGCATGTAAATTTCCAATCTGGCATTTGCCTTTGTGACTGAGAGAAACCATGAAAAACCCCAGTCAGATTGGCTGGCCACGGGATTTTTAACCTGCATTTGCCGAATGCGAGTCTCAAACGCTACCATTTGTGTATGAATGTTTTGATTAAATTATATTAATGTAATACAGGGACATCACTTTATTTTTACCAACATTTTTAACATTAACCTGGCTATACTCGGAAACACTTTTGCTCCCTTCCATTACAGGAGTTTGATGTTACTAGTGCAATATGTAAACAAATCATTTTACTAGGTATAGGAGGAGAGAAAAGTAGTGTATTCATTTATGTTGTAGGGAAATACGATATTACGATTTTCAGTTTGATCATCACTTTTACGGAATTTATCAAATTACAGGAGAGTAGTAACATTTTTTTTAAAAAACTCAACTTTTCAGGCGGATATGTTCGTTATGTAATGTCTACTTTATTTAGCATATTAATTATTGATGTTATCATACAATATAGAGAGTGCATTTAAATTGAGGGGGTCATAAGTAAAGGGCTGTGAGTGCACTTAAGTTACTTTTGAGAAAATTGGGTTTAAATGTTTAAGCTTTCGTAAAATAGGTAAAATTTTTTATTTAAATTTTAATGTGTGATGCGATTGAAATATCCCTTTGCCACTAAAATTTTAGATACTTTTGCTTACACTGGATGCACTTAACTCATGTTATTACAAATGTCACTAGCATTCCTTTGCTTCTAGCCACCTCAATTCATAATAAGCTAATCTGAATTCTTAAACAAGTTGCTGAAAATGGTTGCCGTTCATTACAATGCAGGCTTCAATTCAGTACGCATATTATTAAAAACATTTTGAAGCATAGTCTCTGAAATTGAATTTATCGTTTCTTGAATATAATTTTTTAGTACGATATTAGTAATATAGGTTCTTTCTTCTATAGAAAACGCAACCATATTTCTGAAACACACTATACACTGCAGTGTTTACTTCAGTGCTTGAAGACTTCGAATGCAACAGCGGCCGTAAGTTTGTGTGTCTGACGGGAGCAAGGACATTAGTGAAGGGGTGAGAGTGAAGTACATTCAGAAATGCAGGTACAATAAAAATGCAAGTAAAAATAAAATTATGTCCCTGTATAATATAATTATCACTTCCATTATATGCAGGAATTTAACGACCTAAATCAGAGATGCGATGCTTAGTAGTAATTCCGTGCACGAGCTTTTTTTAACTCTCTCCTTAGGCGGGCGGTTTTCTGTCTGAGGCACATTGCTTCTACTGCAGTAAGAAAGGGTTTACAGTAGAGATGAACAACGATCGAGCAAGCGAGACTAACAGCGCCCGCGAAGCCGAAATCCCGCACGACAATGCTGTACTACGTCGCGTCCTTGACGTAAAGACTGGTTGTGAGTGTTCCGAGACTCGAGATTGATCACTCCCGAAGTCAACCTTGAATCAGAACATTTTGATGACTACGATACTGTTCTGTTTCGCCTTTTTGTCTCATTTAAAATGTATAATGTTATTTATTTCAATGATGTACAGAACGTTATTCAAAGTTACGAAATCTTTCCACGCCGACCAAATGCTATTTCGAGAATGATGAGCGAGACTCGAAACGCACGACAATGACGAGACGAGACTCGAAAGACAAATGCAACGAACACAGCAAGCGAGAGCGGCAGTTAGTTTTATTCATATCTAGTTTACAGCACATACAACTTTGCAGACCATGACAGATCGCAAGCGAGATTAAAATAAAGATTTTTATGCTCGACCATGCCGAAATGTAGTAATTATACACCTGGTAGTAGCCCTTTAATGCACCTCATTAAAGTACACCTATTCATTAAAGTTCAGGTGTTCAGCCAATGACAAGTCACATTTGTACCGTTATGAAACCGCAAGTATCGATTATTCTCGGATATGCAAACGAAAGAGAATTAGCGAAAAGTCACGGAGGCTGGAAATCCAATACTGTCGCAGAAGGTTATGTTCTGTTACTATAATAATTAGCGTTAATTGTAAATAATATTCAAATACATTCAATTTGTCATCTCGTTTTTCAATTCTAGATAAATTTCCAGGTTATATCAGACTAATGTTCATCTTATTCCTTATCAAGGTCAATGACATTCGGCCTCGGAAAAAATCAATACTTTCGCGTCTGCGCACATCTGACAATTCAGGTCAGTTCGCACATAACCATAACATGACCTAATTTTGAATAATTTCAAGTTAGAAATATGGTCGAGCATAAAAAGTCGTATGAAACTTGCCTATAATGGTAATTAAGACGCTCGTATGAAAATTATGAAACTCGCTTGCGCTCGTTTCATAAACAAACATACTTGCGTCTTAATTACTACTATTATAGGCTCGTTGCATAATGTACTATTAATGATAAGTAGAAGCCTATTGTAGAAAATAGTTGTAGGCGTCTGCTAGTAATACTGCATTGTTTCACGGATGGCGAAGCATGATTGATTCCATCTTATTTTTTTTTGTGCTGTCCATGGCAGAAAGTTGTATTGTGCGCTGCTTATTTTCTTAACAATTTCGGTAGTTTTTGAACTGTTTGTAGTGTTGCAGTGATTACTGAGCACATATTTAAAGTAAGAAGTTCATACTTGTACTATACTGTAGTACTTGAATTCCTCTAACTGTACATATATTTAGATTAGATGTTAATGGCGTCAATTAAAGCTTAGGAAGTGGATTCGATTTCTTACCTCTCTTCTCGTGAAAGTGATGGCGGCCGAACAAACGTGAGTATTTCGATCCATAGCAAGGTTTCTGTACCTTTGCCAGAAAAACTAATTTGAAGAAAATTATTACCCATAAATCGTACTTCAATTCTATTTTTTATTATTTTAATGCATATCACGAAATTACCTACCCTTTTTTGATTTTAGGTCTAACATAGGAAAAGAGAAAATTGAATACAGGAAATACGATGCAATCAACTTATCGCAGCCGACAAAATTGTGAGGGAGCAGAAAGTATCTAGTATATAAAAAAAATGTATGTGTCATTGAGTTCACTCAAAGATTTCATAAGCAGAAATGATAGTAATGGAAATCAGACTCCTAAATTACGAAGGCTTTTTGCTCTTACGTCTGACCTGGAAGAACGGCTTATATTAATTATACGAGGGTGGATCGGAAAGTAACGCACAATAATTAAAAAAACGTTTAATAGGTAAACAAAAATAAAAAAAATATCCAAATGAACTCACACCTTTCAGCTACTTTTCTACATAAGCACCAACACATTTCTGCCATCGACGTCCCGGTTTCATTATACCCTGTCCATAGAAGTCCGTTCGGTCGGAGTATAGCCATCTGCGGACAGTTGATTGCATTTCTGTATCATCACGAAAATACCTTTCCTTACCCTATATTTATAATTTACAGTGACATTCATTGAAAAATAACGCGAGTATAAATTCTACTCTATTACGATAATCGGAGAATAATTTGCAGATTACAATATTTGTTTTAATTTTTTCCTCCCAAATAAAATGTGACATGTCTGACACTGTTATTATTTAAACAGGAGCAAATGTATAAGAAATAATGCAATCGGATACAAAAGTTCAAAATACTGAAAATAAATTTCCATGGCTTGTCAGAATTCTTCACGAAATGGAGTGAGCCTGCCATTGAGAACTGAAAATTATATAGAAAAATCATATTTATCATTTGTAAAAAGTACGCTCAGAACTGCGGCCTAACAGTAGATCTATCATTCCAGTCACGTATCATAATTTGGATCCATCTTGAAAAACAGAAATCAAAAACGAAAACGTTTGAAACAGTAGCTGATGGAACCGTACACACAAGAACAAGCCCGGGCAAACTCAATTCATAGAAGCGGGCTCGACACAAAACCCACCGCGCCCACAAGCAGTCTGCTACGTCACGGCACTGTGGAGCTGCATGGGCTGGGCGTTCTGCTGGAATACTCACCCATGTGTATATAGTATAGTTGTAGTGGTTGACATCTTCCTTTCCTTCTCTTATTTCTTTTTTAGTTACATGTAAGATACCACAGATTTCAAATACATCAGTTTTGTAATAATGTATTTTCTGTTTCTATCCCCAAAATTATATCGTAGTCCAGAATAACTGTAGGTTGTTACGTGTTCAGTAGTTTTATTATACAGTAATATTTTTGATCTGATTAATGATTTTCTCCGTAATGCCATTATTTTAGTTTTATATACTGATATCCTAAAATTGAGGCCGGTTCCGAAAGAACGGCACATATCCATAAAGTGCATTTTGAGATAATGACCTACAAAGGTGTTGTGTTGCCAGTACGCATTTCAAACACAATTTTGATTTAGTTTCTTATATTTTATAAATTCATCGTTTGTTAATATTTATGTATTACATTTGTAAACCTACCGATATTTTGTCACAATAGTAAGTACAGTAGATACGACCTATGTGCCCTTTTTCCAAAGATACTTTTATTTGCTTTAAATAAACTTAAGGAGTGATGAAAACGAAAGACTAAACAAAGATAAAACTATTTACAAAATAATTTCAAATATTAAAAACATATTAACATAAAAATATTCACAATCTCATTGCATTTCAATGATGGTATAGCAATGATAATAACAATAACACATCAATAAACTTATTTTACAAAACTTTTATTGTCTATGCATAGGGATAGTACTACTTCGTTTTTCTATACGTTGTGAGATTCTTCGAGGACAAATTCTAGCCATTTCACGTCGTCCTCGTTTAAGTACTTAAATAGAGATCTTATGTCGTCAAACATGGTTTGGCTGATTGTTGGGAATGGAACAATCGTAGGTTTGATATCATTATGCCTAATTATTTTCAGTCTGATGGAATAGTTGAAGGGAATCCATAAGGGATTGTAATTTTCAGAGCACACAAAAGTACCATCCACTTTGTATCTCACTATAAAATACTTCATAATCGTAAATTTGCGTGTAGGAGATGGAGTCTTCATGAAATAGGGCGTTAAAGCTGTATCCGACTCTTTTGTAAAGAATGACGGATTACACCTCAAAGTTGCTGGGATGTTTTCTGCATGTTGCTATAGCTTTAACTATGGTTTTGCAGTTGCAATGGTTTCTTTCTTTTCATAGCAGATCTCACGAGTCCAAAGATTCTGTCACATTGTGTAAATGTGACTAACAGGGAACATGGATTATTTCTATCTGATGTGCCTTGGCGAACCAAGCAGAAAACCTCAGAAGCGTCGAATTTCTATTTTGTCCTCCTGCGGCATCAGACATCATTATGACAATTTCCACGTTAGGACATTTTTTAAGATTTATTTGAAGGCAGTCATACAAAAACGATGCCACTGAATTAGCATTCTTTCTTGCTTGAGTTTCCATGAAAAATAAAAGTAGGAATTTCCATGAAGCCACAATAGAACAAAATTACTTCAAGTATTTTCCATTATTTAACAATAATTACAAGATAAGATTTTAAATTGTTACACTTACACCTATAGTCTCAATCTGTAAACCAACTGTACAACGGCGTACGGACAGAATGTGAGCGGTGCACTGCCGATGCACATGGGATGCTCGATTTATTTTATTGGGTTATTTTGCGACGCTGTATCAACATCTAGGTTATTTAGCGTTTGAATGATATGAAGATGATAATGCCGGTGAAATGAGTCCGGGGTCCAGCACCGAAAGTTACCCAGCATTTGCTCGTATTGGGTTGAGGGAAAACCCCGGAAAAACCTCAACCAGGTAACTTGCCCCGACCGGGATTCGAACCCGGACCACCTGGTTTCGCAGCCAGACACGCTGACCGTTACTCCACAGGTGTGGACTGGGATGCTCGATCCTGACCCCTAGCATCGTGGCATAAACAGCTCTCCTGCCTCGTTGAAGCATAGTCAAGAAACGAAAAGTGGTAGATATGTGCATTCCTATGAACCCGAGCGGTCAATTAATGCAATCTTTGGAAAAAGGGCACATACACCCATGTGCCCTTATTCCGGAACCCGCCTCAATTGTACGAGATGTTATAGCTTCGTGTGTTTTTATATAAAGTCGTTCTTAATCTTTACAAAATTACGAAATCAGGATCATTTGAAATACAGGTGTACTAATTACATTTATTTTTACATACTGTATAGAATGAAGTACTATATATCAAAATGATATTAAACATTGGATAAAGCCAATTGAAATGTTGGCATGTAGTGTTTCTTTGCGATTTTTTACTTAGATATCCAGTTCCTAAGAGCAAATGTTTTCAGAAAAAAGCTAAGACAGTCCAGCCACTAGCCTTCACAGAGGGGTCAGCAGAAACGGGTGGGGGAAATCGGGAAGAGACGCAACCAAACGGACACAGTACCTGTGCGAAAACATGATTCCATAATGAAGGGTTATTCTTTGATGTAATCCAAACAAAGAAGTTCAGGATTTTGCTCTCTTTGCTTCATTTTCGAGATAAAAATTGTTTTATATGAAACATTTCATAGCGTGTTTTAAAGAAAGAAATTGATTTAATTCCAAATATGCTCAGTCAATTTTAAGAGAGCCGTTACTATGATAACAAATGATTGAAAGAAATTTATTTATTTATTTTTCTTTAGATATGCAGAAACGATGGCGGGCTTATGCTAGGGCGGCAATGAACCTGCGGGTTCCTTAAAAGCCATTTGTAAGTAAGTAACTACGATATACAGAAATTTGATCCGAACAAATGTAACATTGTAAAATTCCTTTGCAGAACATCAGTAAATTGCAGGATTCACTGTTCTTGAAGCATTAGGCCTATCTTGATCCACTTTTTTACTTACAAAATGAACAAGGAATGTCTTTAATAACGATACAATACCAGCAGAGCATTACAATACAAATCTTTAGATATATTTCGATTATAATATCAATCCAGTGCCATAGGTAAATCATGGTTGGCAATAGTTTCTTTTTTTCCAAACGGGCCACTGTCTAGGACTGACGTCCATTTGTAACATTTCTATACCCACATTTCACATATAACTATCAACTGGACTGAAGTTATTTTGTTGTAAATTGGTGCACCGACTCCTAAACTGCCAATTCCAACAGAAAATTCGTTTTTCGAAAAGATGGACTGAAGCCCTTTTGGAAAGAGGGATTCAATAACAAAACAGGGTCTTGCACTTACGGGTTAACTTCTACGTGTGCCGAACATGCGGCACACCTCGTCCATCAGCCTTTCGTAGGAATTTCGGGGCTCCTCTTCCGCTGGTGCGCTGGGGGCCTCCTCAGGTTGAGGTGGAGGTGGGGGTGGGGGTTCTTCTCCGAGGACTTCCTCCAGAGGATCGGCGAAAGTTACATGTCTTTTGCCATCGTCAACCGCTGGGCCCTCAACCGAGGCGTCTTCCGCGCCGGCATTCTCCGGCCCACTTGCCTCGTCTCCCAAGTCAGCACTTCCCGGTTCTGCTGTCTCGCCACTCGCAGGCTGTTTAGTGTCTTCGGCACCGTCACTCGCAGGTTCTTTTGTGTCTTCGGTGCCGTCACTCTTGGGTGCACTTGGTTGGTCTTTTGTGCTAGCACTCCCAGGTTTCTTTTTCTTGGCTTTCGTGGCACTAGATTTCTGACCACTAGTACCAGGAGTGCTTTCTCCATCCTTATTAGGTTTTAAGATATACAGTGTCGTGTTCCCCCGGAAGGGCTGTTTTTCTCTGCAGTTGTTGTAGAGCATGTAAGCTCCAACTGCAGCCCCTCCGGTGACCGCCAGTTTACTGACGGTCCCCGCTTTCGTCAAAGATTTCGCTAATGCGCTTAAAATGAACTTAGAGCTCCACATATTTATGTGTTATGATTTGAGGAACGTCTCCAGGCAACGCACCGCATAGGCTCTGTTGTGAATGCATTATTGATTAAGCACATCGCAGCCAAAACAATAGGTTTGTTTCCAGCAAGCAATTCAGAACGCCTTCCGAACTTCTTTCGACGCATGCGCCAGTTGTGTACGGTGTCAGAACTAGTTCAGAATTTTACGTTGTTGGAATGTTTCTTGAACTGTTCTTTCACAGCCTTCCGAGTTCCTTCTCATTTTAAAATTATATTTATCTTCCGAACTTCATTTGTCATAAACTATATCACTACCACCTTCCGAGTCACTCATGGTCGACCAATTTCACTCGTTTAAAGCACGTTGGAACAGGATCTGGGAGTTCAGATCGGTTCTAGTCTTGTTGGGCTACTGCGCATGAGCAGGCAGTGCTGGAACAAACCTCTTGAGACGAGTCCGTTGTCACTCACTAGTTGAATGTTTTATCTGTCAATTACCTTAACCAGAAGGATTCTTCTCTGCAGTGGCGGATTAGTCACAGCATAAATGTAGTCAATAGATAGAGCCGCAAGTTTCGGGGGAAGCAAGTGGTCGTAGCGTAAGGCGAGTTCTGAAATAGCAGAAAAAGTTCGAAGTTTAAGTAGTTTTCAACGTTGTAACACAACCCATGCTCTTTTTAACTCTCCAATTTCCGCGACACAAACATTACGTTACAAGTTTTAAGCTCGGCAATTTACTGCTGAACTATGGGGGTGGAAATTTGCACGTTATATGGCAAATTCATCGTTTTATAAGGCGTTAGCCTGCCTTGCATTGGCAATATATAGCATTTTGTAAACATGGTGGTGCAAAATAAAACGCATTTAGTTACTACTCACAGTCCTAAATTCAAACAGAAAAATAAATAAAATTCATAAAACGTACTTATTTTTGTCAATAAATGTTCGCCGTCGAACAACAGGCAAGGAAAACAAAATACAGCACCTTTTATATTGCAGCCGCATATTGCATTTTTCGTAAGTCCGAATGTTGAATTTTCTTGCCACTTCTCTGTTACTGTTCTTCGTCACTTATAATTTTAATTCATGTGTAGGTCTACCCATCTTCTTTATTTTGATCTTTTCGTGTAAAGGTCTTACCTATAGACATATAAATTACACATTTAAAGATTTTGCTCACTATTGATTGTAACATTTATGATGGAACGATCTTGAGAACACATCTGAAAGTGCTCCTAACCCCTCCTACGCACACCGTACTGTCTCCCTACCATGCTCCAGAGCCTGCCAGTGAAACAGTACTACTGTGCATGCTCGAATGGAACAGTGTGCCGCTAGTGTCGAGCGGTAAACGTTAGTCCCAGGCGTCAACAAGAACAGTAGGCCTACACATGCAGTGTTATTTTTACATAGTATTATAATAAAGAATTATGTCGCACACACAGTCTACTGCAGCTTATTGATATAACTTTAAAACATGTGTTATTTGAAGAGGTGGTGCACTGCTCCTGTGCTCCTTAAGAGAAATCGCCACTGAATCAGGGCAAATTTTCTCAGCCATTGCTGTTAAGCACTCCTTCACAAATTCTCCTTCTGAGAGAGGTTTTGATCACTAAGCGATGTTTTGCAATTTTAAAACTGGCACGGATTATGCCTGCCCGATTAATTTCCTCACTGTTACACTGACTTTTTTTTTTGCAACGTTTCTTTGAAGTTATCAAGCACTTTTCCACGAGCTACTCCACACAGTTCTTCTTCACCATAGTCCTCCGCATGTACATTTGTGAAATGTCTCAATATTATAATGTGACGCATACGATATAACAGTACCACAAATCAAACAGCGTGCTTTTCAAATACTACAAAATATTGTTCTTCCCGTTGAAGGTTAGCAGTCTTGCACTTGTTGTGAACAGCACGTCACTAAACCTCTGCATTGTTTATTGTTCCTATTCATGTATCCACAACTGGTTTCTCTGTGAGCGCGTGTGCGCTGGAAAGAGGCTTACCCCCATTCCTGACCTAATGAATAAACAAACTTTTATCTTATCTTTTCAAAAGAAAGCGCTCTCTTTGACAGCGCCTGGGTATTAAATGAACGCTCGGATTATAACTGTGCATATTTATGCGAGCAAAAGAATACCGTAGAAATGGGTAAAGTCAGTCAGTGGGTGTATAATCGATCATTTGCGATTTTTATTGAAAATTATATATTCTCTCAATTACCTGTTAAAATTCTGTTACGCTGACTTCATTGCCTGACATTGCAAATGTAAGCGAGAAGGACAACAAAAAGCCTGCGCATGCCAAGAATGGGAACACCGTGTAATTACCGTTGAAGTGAAAATTGTTATTCTCAACTTTTTCTCTTAAACGAAAACAAAGTCTTACAATCTCTAAATTATCGTCAGCAGTGAAAGGAGACAGTAAGTATACGTAAATACTTTTCTTTAAGATTGTATCCTGAAATAATAGTTTTACAATTCGTAAATGTTAGTATTCAAACTTATTATTTTAAGAAAACTTGTACCATTGTAGGGTTAAGTCGATCATGCCATCGACCTACTCGAAGCAGATAGGACCAGCAGGAAGAATAAATTGTTCACCGAAATACCTCCAACTAACACTTATAAACAGAAAAACAGAAAAGTGTATAGTATATAGCTTATATTGATGGGATAGTGGGGAAAGAGGAAGACGAAATTATGGTGAATTTCTTGCGTAAGAGAAGCACTGCCAAAGGAAAGTATTTTGTATACCCCTCTGTATCTGACGATGGAAACAACGTAGTTTCTAAAGTGACATGAGGAGGGGAAGATTTCAAATAACATCTGACATAAACGTAAGCAATGTTGAATTGCATTTTAGATTATAATTAAGTGTGGTATTTCAATGTGAATTTTGAATTCTTAAATCTTTGTTTGTTGGCATGTGAAGTATTAAAATGTGTTTTTATGTTTTATAGCGTGTGAGAAAATATCAGAGATAGTATCAAAATTGCAGCTGAGCAGAGCATAGGTTATTATGAAACTAAGAAAAAGAAACCGTGGTTTGATGAAGATTGTTGCATGGTAGTAGAAAGAAGGAAACAGGCAAAATTGAAATTCTTACAGGATCCAGTCGAGGAGAAGAGAGATAATTATTTCAATGAAAGACGGGAAGCAAGTCGTACACTTAGGAATAAAAAGAGAGGTTACTTGAAGGAAAAACTGAATGAGGTAGAAACAAATAGTAAGAATAAAAACATTCGAGATTTATATAAGGGTATAAAGGAATTTAAGAACGGGTATCAGCCAAGGGTAAACGTGATCAAGGATGAGAATGGTGACTTGCTTGCAGACTCTCCATCAATCCTAAACAGATAGAAAAACTATTTTGCGCAACTACTAAATGTACATAGGCCAAATAGAAATGATCGGGACGAAATTGAAATACAAACTGCTGAGCCATTTATACCCGAACCCACGCTTTCAGAAGTCGAAATTGCGATAGAAAATCTGAAAAAGTACAAGTCTCCAGGTATCGATCAAATTCCAGCAGAATTAATACAAGAGGGGGAAGCGCATTATATAGCGAAATTTATAAACTTGTACTTGCTATTTGGGAAAAGGAAATTGTACCAGAACAATGGAAGGAGTCCATAATTGTACCTATTTTTAAAAAGGGGGACAAAACCAACTGTGGTAACTTTCGAGGAATATCACTTTTGTTGACGTCGTACAAAATTTTGTCCAATATTCTTTTGAGAAGATTAACTCCGTACGTAGATGAAATTATTGGGGATCATCAGTGCGGTTTTCGGCGTAATAGATCGACTATTGATCAGATTTTTTGTATTCGACAGATAATGGAGAAAAAATGGGAGTATAAGGGTACAGTACATCAGTTATTCATAGATTTCAAAAAGGCATATGACTCGGTTAAGAGGGAAGTATTATATGATATTCTTATTGAATTTGGTATTCCCAAGAAACTAGTTCGATTAATTAAAATGTGTCTCAGTGAAACATACAGCAGAGTCCGTATAGGTCAGTTTCTATCTGATGCTTTTCCAATTCACTGCGGGCTAAAGCAGGGAGATGCACTATCACCTTTACTTTTTAACTTCGCGCTAGAATATGCCATTAGGAAAGTTCAGGATAACAGGCAGGGTTTGGAATTGAACGGGTTACATCAGCTTCTTGTCTATGCGGATGACGTGAATATATTAGGAGAAAATACACAAACGATTAGGGAAAACACGGAAATTTTATTTGAAGCAAGTAGAGCGATCGGTTTGGAAGTAAATCCCGAAAAGACAAAGTATATGATTATGTCTCGTGACCAGAATATTGTACGAAATGGAAATATAAAAATTGGAGATTTATCCTTCGAAGAGGTAGAAAAATTCAAATATCTTGGAGCAACAGTAACAAATATAAATGACACTCGGGAGGAAATTAAACGCAGAATAAATATGGGAAATGCGTGTTATTATTCGGTTGAGAAGCTCTTATCATCCAGTCTGCTGTCCAAAAATCTGAAAGTTAGAATATATAAAACAGTTATATTACCGGTTCTTCTGTATGGTTGTGAAACTTGGACTCTCACTCTGAGAGAGGAACATAGGTTCAGGGTGTTTGAGAATAAGGTGCTTAGGAAAATATTTGGGGCTAAGCGGGATGAAGTTACAGGAGAATGGAGAAAGTTACACAACACAGAACTGCACGCATTGTATTCTTCACCTGACATAATTAGGAACATTAAATCCAGACGTTTGAGATGGGCAGGGCATGTAGCACGTATGGGCGAATCCAGAAATGCATATAGAGTGTTAGTTGGGAGACCGGAGGGAAAAAGACCTTTAGGGAGGCCGAGACGTAGATGGGAGGATAATATTAAAATGGATTTGAGGGAGGTGGGGTATGATGATAGAGACTGGATTAATCTTGCTCAGGATAGGGACCGCTGGCGGGCTTATGTGAGGGCGGCAATGAACCTTCGGGTTCCTTAAAAGCCATTTGTAAGTAAGTAAGTAAGTAAGTTTTTATGTTTTATATGTTGGCAATCAGTCACGCTTTTACACTGGAGACCTATAGGCCTAATTGTATCCAATTGTATGATCACAGTAACAAAAGATACACTACCGGTATATAATCCTATAGAAATATATTGTAGATTATTATTGTTTTCTACACCCCTTATAACAAATAAAATATATAAAATGCACTTAATTTGTTTTTTTTTTTTTAAACATAAACGGTGATCGACTTTACTCCGCATTATTTTGAAATCGATCTTAAACTAAAAATTCAATGGTGATCGACTTACCCTATTTAAACAGGTAACTTCGATCACAAGTCAAATAAAAAAAATCAGTCTTTGATAGACTGTAATTCACTTCTTGTAATGTGACTTCATAAGTGAAGGATATGACGACAAAATGCTATTTTCTGAGAAACTTCGCTCCACTGCATAACCTTAATGTCATAAAAAAATTGTAAAATTTTGATCGACTTTACCCTCTTCTACGGTACATTAAAATAAATAAAAGTAATCTATTATATGTTTTTAATTAAGTGCGTGATTTATTAGGAAATTAGACTGGATATTTTATTACTGTATAGATATTGTAACATGTTTATAAGAAATATCCATCTGCTCACGCGAACTTGTTCGTTAATTATGTAAACTTTTGATGAATAAATAATCTCTTAATACTGTACGCCCAATGAATATGACGAAGTAATTAATACTCAGATGTTGGTCACTTTGCACAGAGTGAGTCACTCCTAGTATTTTAGACTGTGGAGCGAAAGCAACAGAAAAAGTCGGAGCATTCGCCCTCTGTGAAATGGGTTCGTTCTCTGACGCATGTGCAGAACAACTTGAAAATAGCTGAAGATGAATACGTAACGACATCGGAGGAAGCGTCACGTTTAGTTAGCTATTCCTGTACACATTTCGTGAAGACTTGTTACAGACTTGCGAAAAATAGTTCCCTAAATATCGTCTTTAAGAATAAAGAACTGGCACTTCGAAACGTAAGAGGTGAGTTACGACATCTCCATTTTGAGCGCTTAATAAAAGTTCTGGTAGATATTCCCCCCCGTTCGTCTCCGCCCTAGTTTAAGCATAACATTTAATGATAATTAAGTAAAACTTCGGAAATTAAAAAAGAAGAAAAAGAAAGGCACATATCAGCTCCAAGTGAATTCTTTACAGGTTACGTTAGTGTTATTTTGTTATATTGCTTTTTAGTGTTTCCATACTTTTGGCCAATTTCTGGAACGTCGTAATCTATTCGATAGCATTATTTCTTGAATAAGTGTTTCTGTAACGTCGGATAGCAGTTGTCGATTGTATAAACCTTCTTATAATTATCGGAAGCTAAAAGATCCGAGAATTTCGTATGTATTCGATAAATATTCAGTATGGGTACTGGATGTACAGGGGCATCATATTATTTTTACTTCAATTTTTATTGTACCTGAGTTTTTTAATGTACTTCACTCCCACCCCTTCTACTAATGAAGTTCCAACTCCACACAGAACCAAGACCGCAGAAAGTAAGCAGTACTGAATGAGTATAGTACGCTCCAGAAATATGTTCGCGTTTTCCAGTGACGAAAGAGCTTTCAATATTGAATCATATTTTCGCACAGGTACTGTCCGTTTGCCTACGTCGCATCCCGATTTCTCCCACCTGCTTCTGCTCGCCCCTCTGTAATAGCTGGGCTGTCTTAGCTCTTTTCTGAAAACATTAATTTCTGTTTGGAATTGGACCTTTACGTAATATTATACAGCTGTTTAATTTAACTTAAATAAAAGGGCCTCGTTAAGTAATTAACTGTCACGTGATTTTCCCCCTTTCAACAATCCTGCGGCATAACCACTTGGACGGACAGTAGATAGCATGTCTGAGTAATTTTATATTTTCGGGTCCGGCAGAAGTGAAGATTGAATTTACAGTACGTAGAGTAGGTACAGAATAATTTCAACATGAGTTACTAGTACGAAGGCAAAACTGGCAATTGGAATTAGATGCAGTAGTCTATAGTGCGATAATATGCACAAAAGAACTGAAGCCTGTATCGAAATGAACGGCCACCATTTTCAAAATTGTGTTTAAATATTCATATTATGATTATTTTTCAATTTAACTTCTTTCTCTATATTGTACGCTAATGTGCTGTAGAAAGTATAATATACACTGCATAATGAATACGTTCGCATGGATAACTCAGTTCGTGAGTAAAAACGCTTATTCTTAATACAGTACTGTACTTTGATTAAACAAAAAAGCCTAATGAAAATTATGAAACTCAAAATTGCGATATTTCCTAGTTTAAGTAAATGGATGAACTACTTTTCTTCCTTCCTATACCTAGTAGAGTGATTTGTTTGTGTTTTACGCCAGTATCATCGAACTACAGTCGTGGAAGGGAACAACAAACTGTGTTTCCGGTTCTCTAAAGGTATAGACAGGTTAATATTAAAAATGTTAGTAAAAATAAAATGATGTCCATGTACAAATGCCTGAGCCAGAAATCATGATGTTACCGAAATTATTGTTATCAAAGGAAGTGCAACCCACGGGACTATAAAATAACGTGTACTTCAGTTAAGGACTAAAATCACTATTTTTCATATTTATGTTGAAAAGTGACAATAATTTAATATAAAACCGTAACTTGAATAACATTTAACAATGATAGAGAATAATTTGAAGTCAGACTATTCTTCCATAATACTTGAGGGGATTGTCATTAAATAAGCTTGACTTTAGCTGCATAAAAAATAAACATCCACTCGAAAATCCTGCCCTCACTTTTTTTTTTTGTAGAAATGGAAACTGATATTTTATCACTGGATCTGATATGAGCAGAAGATTCAGGACGTTTTGCACATTGTCTTTGCGAGAAGCTTTGCGTGTTGTCGTGCTCGGAAACGTCTCACAAGCTTGTGACTTGCTTCTTGGGCCTCTTTAGATTGTCTCACTTTCCCTCCATGTATCAAAATTTTATGTACGCTAGCGGCATATAGTGCCAGGGATACAATTCTGAATAGAGAGTTGTTGTATCAAGTGCAAATTTGTCAAATGCGTATAGTATATTAATGGGAAATCCGCTAGATATTGCATGCAAAATTATAGAAAATCTATACAGGGTGTTATAAAAAGTATCCAATATTTTAGGAGGTGCTAGTATGCATCAAAACAAGAAAATAATATCTAATAAACATAGGTCCTACAACACATACTTTCTGATATCTGAACTCTTGTTCATAGAAGGTGCTCAATGTGACGTCTATTCATGGCAATGCATTCCTCTGCCCCTCAGCGTAAGGAATCACGCACTCTTTGAAATTTGTTTTAATACGTTAATAAGAAATTCGCGATAACGATCCCCAGTTAATCTCTGTGGTAGCACGTATGGCCCTATTAATCTGTCACCAAGAACGTCTGCCCATAAGTTGATTGAGAATCGGTGCTGATGCCTTGTTTCTTCAACTGCATGGGGATTTTCATCAGCCCACACATGCTGATTACGAAAATTCACAACACCATCTCTGCTGAACCCCGCTCATATCCGCAACCAAACTTTTGTTTTCAGTATTCCTTGCGACGTATCATTATTCCATGCCAGGGGTGTCAACTACAGTATGATTATCTGGTAGTCTGCTGTATTGTAGGGCAGAGAAATGGATTGCCATGAATGGACGTCACATTGAGCACCTCCTATGAGCAAGTGTACAGAGCTCAGAAAGTATGTGTTGTAGGACTCATGTTTATTAGACATTATTTTCTTGTTTTGATGCATACTATCACCTCCTAAGATATTGGATACTTTTTTTTAACACTCTGTATATGAAGTGTTCATCTATGCCTTTGATAGTTGAAAGTTTAGGCTCACTAAAGACTCTACGTGTAGTAGTCCCATCGTTAGAAGTTCCACTACCGCCTTGTTTAAGTTTTCTCCGCAAGTGCGGCCCTTCATAAGAATACGATCCAGAAATTCTTCCAGAACATTAAATTGAGACTCCACCCCTCTGATGAAGACGGCTAACTGAGCTGTTTCCGTATGATCTATGCACTCATCAAGAGCTACGGAATACCATACAAGATCTTTTATCTTGGATTTTAACTGCTGTTCGATATCTCAACTCATGTCTGATATTTTGGACGTTATTGTCTTTCTTCCAAGACTAAGTTTTTTAAACGACTCTACCATATCCGGACAGCTACAGTTATAAGGTCTGCTCCAGATCAGGGGTGGTAAGAAGGGAAAGATAACTGAAGTCGCTCCAGATCAGGGGTGGTAAGAAGGGAAAGATAACTGAAGTCTCTCCAGATCAGGGGTGGTAAGAAGGGAAAGATAACTGAAGTCTCTCCAGATCAGGGGTGGTAAGAAGGGAAAGATAACTGAAGTCGCTCCAGATCAGGGGTGGTAAGAAAGGAAAGATAACTGAAGTCTCTCCAGATCAGGGGTGGTAAGAAGGGAAAGATAACTGAAGTCTCTCCAGATCAGGGGTGGTAAGAAGGGAAAGATAACTGAAGTCGCTCCAGATCAGGGGTGGTAAGAAAGGAAAGATAACTGAAGTCTCTCCAGATCAGGGGTGGTAAGAAGGGAAAGATAACTGAAGTCTCTCCAGATCAGGGGTGGTAAGAAGGGAAAGATAACTGAAGTCTCTCCAGATCAGGGGTGGTAAGAAGGGAAAGATAACTGAAGTCTCTCCAGATAAGGGGTGGTAAGAAGGGAAAGATAACTGAAGTCTCTCCAGATCAGGGGTGGTAAGAAGGGAAAGATAACTGAAGTCTCTCCAGATCAGGGGTGGTAAGAAGGGAAAGATAACTGAAGTCTCTCCAGATCAGGGATGGTAAGGGAAATATAACTGAAGTCTCTCCAGATCAGGGGTGGTAAGAAGGGAAAGATAACTGAAGTCTCTCCAGATCAGGGGTGGTAAGAAGGGAAAGATAACTGAAGTCTCTCCAGATCAGGGGTGGTAAGAAGGGAAAGATAACTGAAGTCTCTCCAGATCAGGGGTGGTAAAAAGGGAAAGATAACTGAAGTCTCTCCAGATCAGGGGTGGTAAGAAAGGAAAGATAACTGAAGTCTCTCCAGATCAGGGGTGGTAAGAAAGGAAAGATAACTGAAGTCTCTCCAGATCAGGGGTGGTAAGAAGGGAAAGATAACTGAAGTCTCTCCAGATCAGGGGTGGTAAAAAGGGAAAGATAACTGAAGTCTCTCCAGATCAGGGGTGGTAAGAAAGGAAAGATAACTGAAGTCTCTCCAGATCAGGGGTGGTAAGAAAGGAAAGATAACTGAAGTCTCTCCAGATCAGGGGTCGTAAGAAGGGAAAGATAACTGAAGTCGCTCCCGTGCGGAAGTTGTTTAACTTCTTGAGGCCTCCTACACTGTTTAAGAACTAGCTCCAACCATATTCCCCTCGAAGGTCGTGGGTCAGTGCAGAGCAGTTAGTTGAGTGAGCTTGTGGTAGAATGGAAAAATGAACCCTATCGTGACAGACAATGCTATGCTTAGTCAACGTGGAAGAACTTTGTTAGTGATTTCAAGTTTTAAATTCAGTTTTAAAAAACGTCTCGTAGATGTAACTGAAAGATGGACTTGTTGTAATGATAAATGTAAGTGTTCCGTAAAGGTAAATGAAAAAAAAGGAAGTGATAGCAGTTTTGCACAGCATAACCATGACAAAATCTGTGAAACTGTACTGAACAGACAGAGGTTAAGTAACTGTGAAAAGAAAAGCCATCGATGATTCATGTGAGAGGCCTATAAAAATTTTATTCAGAGAGTTGATGAAAGCAGACGTACCTACACTAACTCATATGACGCCACTCTGATAAAAAAAAAACACAACATTTATGGTAATAATCCTCTGAGTGGCTTCAGTCCCTCCATACCATGTGTAGCCTACTTCAAATAGCACAGATCGTTCTTACCACTTTTGACGAAGGTTAGGCCTACTTATGCCCCGGCCACTATAGGAACTTATTAAAATACCTTGAAAATGCCTTGGATTTAAGGTCTTCATTATTAGAAATTGATGTGATCACTGGGAGAGCTGGGTGCACACTCAACCCGCTTTTTTTTTTAACCTTGGGGATTAATTGAAGTGAATTTTTATGGCAGGCAGAGTAACTATCTCTAAATACGTACCTTACTTTTATATGGAACTCGTCGTGCGTGAACGAAGAATACGGCCATATTTCCTTAATGTGACAGTGGGTTTCAGTGTCGCCAACATAATAACAATAATAACAATAATAATAATAATACACACTTAATCCAACCCAACCTAACCTCTCACATAATACTATACACGTAATCAAACCTAACCTAGTCACAGGCGTGGCTCAGTCGGTTAAGGCGCTTGCTTGCCGATCTGAAGTTGCGCGTTCGATCCCCGCTTCGGCTGATTACCTGGTTGGGTTTTTTACGAGGTTTTCCCCAACCGTAAGGTGAATGCCAGGTAATCTATGGCGAATCCTCGGCCTCATCTCGCCAAATACTATTTCGCTATCACCAATCTCATCGACGCTAAATAACCTCGTAGTTGATACAGCGTCGTTAAATAACCAACTAAAAAAGCTAACCTAACCTGTCACATAATATATACGTAATCAAACCTAACCTAACCTGTCACATAATACTACACACATAATCAAATCTAACTTAATCTGTCACATAATACACACGTAATCAAACCTAACCTAACTTGTCACATAATACTACACACGTAATCAAAATAACCTAATTTGTCACATAATACACACGTAATCAAACCTAACCTAACCTGTCACATAATACTACACACACAATCAAAATAACGTAACCTATCACATAATACACACGTAATCAAACATAACCTAACCTGTCACATAATACTACACACGTAATCAAAATAACCTAACTTGTCACATAATACACATGTAATCAAACCTAACCTAACCTGTCACATAATATTACACACCCTTTCACATAATACACACGTAATCAAACCTAACCTAACCTGTCACATAATACACACGTAATCGAACCTAACCTAACCTGTCGCATAATACACACGTAATCAAACCTAATCTAACCTGTCACATAATACTACACCCCTGTAATAACATTCCTCTAGTTTAGTATCATTTCGTTTGCAAATGTTGTCCGCATTGGTGTAGACTACGTGTCGAGAACCATCTAGTGGAAGAAATGGAAGGTGATAGCGAACGTCTTTTGCCTCCATTCTTCATAATTACTGTACATTTAATTCGTCGATAAGGGTGTGGTTTGTGAATGAATCAATGTGTTAATTCAGTGATAATTCCACATATACAGTACAGTAAAAATTGAAATGTGTTGTAGTTGTGATAAAAGTGTTGAACATTGATTTACAGCGTTATATTGACAGTGTTGAAAGTGTGCAATATTCGTTCAGTGGCCGGTGGATACTCTACTTTGACCTCACTTTTCTTTAACATGTCTTTTTCCTTCGACGACAGTGGGTACCTTCACTCGAAGATCAACTGATTGCTTTGTGTTCGCTTTTTAAGAATTTTAAAGGCTTCTATCTAACGCAGGGATGTGGAAACGCCTGCATTAAATGCTCTTACTACGAGCAATACAATTCAACAAGGTAAAATGGCAGTCCTAAGTCTGCATAAAATGGGAAGTAAAATGTTTATACCTGGAAGGAAGCGAGCCCATGTGATTATTGGGTATGGGTTTATGACTAAAAGGAGTACTTAGGACCGACTTCATGAAAGGTAGTTAAGACCATGAGGCCTTCTCTTCCACAACACCAGGAATACTTTAAAAGACACTTTAAAAAGAAATCTCCTCCTGAAAAGGGCTTACATCCTCCAGCTATTTATTTTGCAACTCTATGGCTAGCATAAGTCTCTCCGCAGTGCTTGTGCAGCCCGTAGCGGGAAGGAAATCCACTAGGCAGAGAATTCAAGTGGCAGCATTGGCCGCTAAGCATATGATGGACTGGGGACGTGAGGTTATCAAACAGGAATTAATGGGGAAGTGTAAACTTTCTACAAGGTTACATTACCAGTGGCGTAGCGTCAATGTAAGCTAAAAAGCTCAGCTTCCCCAGTTAATAATAATTTCATAATAAACCTGCAGTCTATGGACAAAATTATTTATTAATTTTAATAGACTATATATTTACGCGTTAAATATTGTGATGCGGCAGCTCAGGATGATTTGTGATGCAGCAGTAAACAAGAAGCCTGCACACACCAGCTTCCAAGGAGACTGGTTTCTTCTGTGTAACCCACCCCGCAGATTTTCCATCCCTTTCTAACTAAACTACACTGGTCGCAAGGCTCGCAAGAAGCTAGCTTTGACATTGAAAATAAGTAGTTTCCGAGTTATCCCTTTTCGTCAGTTTGTGTTCAGTTGAAGTGTTATGTGCATTGTGGCTGATATAATAAATAATGAGTGAAATAACAGTTCCTGACACCAATTTACTTGAATTTTTAGGACAATTCTATTATCAAGAATGACTTACGAACAAAAGTGTGATCTAAAAAACAAATGACCGACTCCCTTGCTGTCAATGAAGGACACAACCAAAAGACAGACGCATACTTACGTAATGATACTAATACTGTATCTATTGACCATTAATATTGTGATTTCTCTAAGTATGACAGGGAGTGAGCTAATGTTATACGTTGACGTGTCTATTTGTTAGAGATTATTTGTAAACCGTGAAATCATATTTTACTACGTACCATTTTAGGCCATGCCTTATTGGTGTTACGAGGTTCCAACCAATCTTCGACTGCTGACTTGACATTGACTACTATTTATTTTAAGACTATATTTTTGTAATACGTTTTCTCATATTGCATGAAAGACAACTTGAATTAGCTTCCCCTGCTCAAAATTTCATGCTACGCCACTGTACAGTACTAGAACTAATGGAACTGCGGAGGGACTTTCCGATGCACTGTAGTAACTTGTCTGGTAAAACATGACGAGTAACTGTAGAGTTGTTAGTGAGAAATGTTACCTCTGAATCGTTGAAACTTTGTTCCCGAGCCGAATCAGCGGGGGATATGACTGTTAATTTCCTCCCAATGATATTTATTAAAATATCTTTTTGTATTAAATTTAGAAGTCACACTCAAAGCTTTCGAACATATCACACAAAACGCCTTGCCTTCATGGAAAGCAGCAAAATATTCCTGTTCCCACTCAACTTATAACGAGGCATGTCCACTACCTTGTTTGTTTCTATTTATGAACTGTGCGATAGGGGCTGTTTATGTCAAAGCCACGTGATCTTCCCTCAATTCCATTGCGCGCACCTAAATCGGTAGGAGGAGGTAATGAGGAGAACATTTTTACATCTTGGTTTAAACAAGCGAAGGAAAGTAACATAACTTCGCTTAAGAAATTGTCTCAACATTAAAGTAACTGAAGAACTGGACATGAAGATCAGATGTACAGCTGCGAGCTGACAACATAGCCAATATCAGGAATACCAATATAAGTGACCTATATTGAAGTGTGTAGGCAATGAGGAAATATAACTTATTCAGCGAGGCAGTAATACTGCTATCATGCATTAAAACATATAGATTTAGCACTTAACACACTCACAATAGTATTTTATGAAAATGATCATTGTGCGTGAAGGATAAATTTCTAGCTGAAGTCACGTCTGTCTGTTCTTCGCAGATGAGATGGCAGTGACACTCTCTGCCCCTCATACTTAATAAATTTATGGTATGTATATATATATATATATATATATATATATATATATAGTATATTTTTCTCATGAGCTAAAGATGCCATTAATATCAATTCCAACTTATCATGTCATACTAATCTCTTTTTTGGAGGGGGGGATATCACTTTCTTTATGAATGATGTGTTTCATCTACTAGTATAGTACAGTATAGTTGTACTATTATGGAATTTATGTGAATATTCCTTCTTAACTTTTTATTATGTTACTAGCCATACCCGTGCGATCCGCTGCACCCATTAGAAATAAATATAAAGTAATTACATAATTAAAATAAGACATTTGATCCAGGGAACATTCATGTTTGATATAAGGATAAATCGTTTATTATGTTATTTAATTTAAATTGTATTTGCATAATTAAAATGCGATCATTTTGATCCAGAGACCACTCATTTGGTCATAAAAATTATTTTAGGAAATACAGGAAACGAATGTACAGAATAGCCTATCAAGTTTTCTGTGCATAAGAAGCTATTTTAATCTTACCTGTCCTCGATTCACTCAGAAGTTACTGTAATAACATTATAGCATTATGTCCATCTAGAGAAACTACACTTTCCAATGGTGAATTAATAATTAATTATACAAATCGGTTAATTTAGCTTCTGATATTACTTCATACAAACACAGAAACATTATCTGTAGGCTATCTTTCATAGCTTTCGATTGTTGCTGTCCAAGGCCCCTTATAGACGAAGTCATTTGTTTTTTAATTCATTACACGGCCTTAGATGGCAGTTATTTTAACTTTAAAACTCATTTATCTCATTAAATATCAGTCCTATCAAAATTTTTCATGAAATACAACTTATCGGAAATTATTTTTAAAGAAACTTTTGTTATGTAACATTTTTCACAAAAATTAATAATAAGCGAGATAGTTCGATTTATTTAATTCAGGCCCCCTTATAACCCCCCTTATAAATAATGTATTTTGAATGCCATATAGCCTAAAATCTAAGTTACAACGAACTTAATTTATATTCCAATTTTCATCGAAATCCGTTCAGCCATTATCGCGTGAAAAGGTAACAAACATACAGACAGACATACAAACAAAAATTTCAAAAGAGCGATTTTCGGTTTCAGGATGGATAATTGTATATGTTAGGACCAATTATTTTTGGAAAATCGAAAATTACCAGAAAAATTTCGGCTACAGATTTATTATTAGTATAGATTAACGTTTAAAACGCAACTGCAATATTAAGAAATTGGTATTAGTACTTTTGTTTCACAGACAATATAGATAATATCAAACAGAAAGAAGCCATATAAAAATAACGACATAACATTTCACGTTCCGTTTGAAGTTTGTGCACCACTGTTTTCTTAATCCAACAGGCTGCTTATTTCTCCTTCAATACGTAGCGCTTGATGCCCGCGCACGACGTCAAGGTCAGAAGAACGCGCTTGCTTTGACAGCACTGGTATAGGCTACAACAATGCAACTAGTGTCGATTTATAAAGTTTAGTGCATGGTAGGAGCGATCCGTCGATTGTCCTTGTTGGAGGCCAGCGTTAAAAATTGCACGCTTCGTCTCTTCTCAAGGAGTCATAACTTGGCAACGGATACTGCTACATCGACTGGACTTAAACCAAACGATATGATTCTTCGAGTTCTACAGAATTAACAGGAAAAACGTTCATTACTTAAAATCCTTGTAAAGTGGAAAAATTCTCGGAAGTTTATAGTGAAAATTCATACTGACTCGTCATATGCTTGAAAAATGTAAGAATCAGAGAACAAATCTTACACAGGCTATAAGAGCGTTAAATAAGGAAGACAGTAGTAGGCTACTCTCCGGCACGTCTGGCACGCCCACACAGACAGACGAATGGGTGTTGATTGATTGATGGTTGATTTATTGACTGATTGATTGATTGACGTTAATCCTACGCTAACAGGTGGGCTATCCTTTCTTGGCCCTACAGGTAAGGTTACATCATCTATTAAGGAGCCCGAATAGAACCTGGAGCCTAAAGCCCTTAGAACCTAGATTAACATCGGAAACTCGTACTTGCCGTAAGTATAGAGGTTGTATCATTTTCGAACACAACTTACTTGCGTACAGTAGTGGCAAAAAAAAAAAAAACTGGATCGACCCTTGTAGCTGATTTCAGAGCCTTGTTCACTCCAGAGCACGATAGACTGGTAACTAACACTTTCGTGGTTCGAATCCTGCCTGGGAAGGAAACTTTTTTTTGTTCCTTATTTAAATTTATTCCCAATACTTTTCGACTGCAGCAATAATTACTGCTTAATTAATTTATTATTCCCAGAACATGAATTTTACCAGCTTATTTTCTAATGGCTTTCGAAATGGGCTACGTCAGCAGTCGAAACTACAACAATGTCAATAGATTACTCGCTGTCTTGTGAATGCAGGCGTGGCATGCGCATTGGCTCATTTCGGAGACTTTGATTATTCCGTCGGTCCGGTTTTTTTTGTCACTACTGTACATATTGCGAGTTAAAAGGTTTCATGGATTAGATGAGAGGATAGCTGAGCGACATAAGGCCGAGGAATGCGACAAGGTTGGAGTGGATTAGCTGAGGGGATAAATAATGTGAGAGGAGACATACTACGTACGAACTAAAACCCCGCTCGCATATTCTTTTGTTTCAATGTGATCGAATGTGCTTTTCGCTTCGCTAGTGATGTAATTTTTTGTAGTCGGTTATTTTACGATGTTTTATCAACTTCTATGTTTATTAAGCGTCTGAACGCTATGGAGGTGATAATGCCAGCGAAATGAGTCCAGGGTTCAGTGCCGAAAGTTACCCAGCAATTGCTCTTAATGGGTTGACGTAAACTCTTGGAAAAAACCTCAACCAGGTACCTTGTCCCAATCCCAACCAGAATTTGAACCCGTGCCCGCTCGTTTCACGGTCAGGCAGGCTAACCGTTACTCCACAGCGGTGGACACTAGTGATGTTTCTAGTCCATGGCTCTGATGATAATTTTTTCGCAAAACTGATAAGCAATGTTATCAAAGCAATAATTAATTTTATGGCAGCTGGACGTATCTTTCGTAAAGACGAGCTATTTTCTCTGAACCAAAAAGACAACGCCAATGCGGTAATAATTACGTACCGTAGCCTAGCTAGCTCTTGACGACGATTGCCCCGAAATTTGATTTCGTCGATTTCAGTGATATTCCATAAATCACATCATATTTCTCCTTCTTTCGCTGTAGTAACCTGATGTAATATCTTACTAAATCTGTATTTTATTCTAGTACATTCAAAATACCGCCGTTATACTCCGTAAACGTTGCATTTGAAATAATGCTTAAAGAATATAGTCGCGAATTTTACTAGCGAAATTTCGATTGTCTTATTTCGGTACGGCCAGGTCACTAGTGGCGAGCATAGTCTTATCCAGTTGTTCCGAGAGATGAAATGAAGGGGAAGTGAAGTGTTGGAATGAAAGAGGGAAACAGAGTACCCCGAGAAAAACCCTTATGCAACGTCTGTTTTTCCATCATACATTCCACGCAGACCGAACCCGGACCGTCTTCATGGAAGGCCAGTGCACTAGCACTGTAGCCACACATGCGGCACGAATGGGTGTTACACGTCCAGCTTCCATGCACGTCCACACTTATTGCAACTTCAACGCTCTAGATGCTTTGATTTCCCGCAGAAAAACCGACAAGTGTTGGAACAGCGCGTCTTGGTCCGTAACGCTCAGGTTGCGGGCTCATGTTACGCGCCGAAGTTGCGAAGTACCGTTCGCTGTCCAGATAGGATCGCAGCGCGGTTGCATTACCATGTTCTGTTGCAAGTCTGGACACGGCTTTAACACATAACCAGAAGTAAAATTGCGTTACCAAAAACACTACAAATTTACAAAGTACACTACAATTTTACACACAAACTAAATCTACACTAATAATAAATCTGTAGCCAAAATTTTTCTGGTAATTTTCGATTTTCCAAAAATAATTGGTCCTAACATATGTAATTAACCGCCCTGAAACCCAAAATCGCTTTTTTGAAATTTTTGTTTGTATGTCTGTCTATCTGTCTGTCTGTCTGGATGTTTGTTACCTTTTCACGTAATAATGGCTGAACCGATTTATATCAAAATTGTAATATAAATTAAGTTCTTTGTAACTTAGATTTTAGGCTATATGGCATTCAAAATATTTTATTTAAAAGGGGGGTTATAAGAGGGCTTGAATTAAATAAGTCGAAATATCTCCCTTATTATTAATTTTCATGAAAAATATTACATAACAAAAGTTTCTTTAAAAATAATTTCCGATAAGTGTTATTCCATGCAAAATTTTGATAGGACTGATATTTAACGAGATAAATGAGTTTCAAAATTACAATAACAATGCCATCTAAGGCGGCGTAATGAAATAAAAAACAAATGATTTCGTCTATAAGGGGCCTTGCACAACAACAATCGAAAGCTATGAAACATACGGTAGCTTACAGAGAATGTTTCTGTGTTTGTATGAAGTAATATCGGAACCTAAATGAACCGATTTGTATAATTAATTATTAATTCACCATTAGAAAGCGTACTTTCTCTAGATGGACATAATGCTATAATGTTATTACAGTAACTTCTGAGTGAATCGAGGACAGGTAAGATTAAAATAGTTTCTTATGCACAGAAAACTTAATAGGCATTCGTTTCCTGTATTTCCTAAAATAATTTTTATGACCAAATGAGTGGTCTCTGGATCAAAATGATAGCATTTTAATCTTTTAATACAATTTAAGTAACATAATAAACGATTTATCTCTCTATAAAACACGAATGTTCCCTGGATCAAATGTCCTATTTTAATTATGTAATTACTTGATATTTATTTCTAACGGGTGCAGCGGAGCGCACGGGTACGGCTAGTAAGATAATAATAATATGTAAACAACAAGTAACATATAGAAGGAAAGGAAAAAGCACAATGAAATGTGAACAGGAGGTCAAAATAAATGAGGCATACAAAGTTTAAAAATATAAGACAATTATTGATAGTAATGATAATAATAGTAATAATAATAGTAATAATAATAATAATAATAATAATAATAATAATATATAGTAGTATATGTAGTACAGTGTATATAGTATATGGTTGGCTAAAATGAAAGTTGTGCGACAGAAGTATCGGCAAGAGTTCGCTTTAGGTGTTGGCAACAAAGGTTACAGACTTCCTATTGGTCGGTCTGATTAGTATATCTGTCATTGTTGCTTCGTATAAATAAAGAATGATTGTTGCATGATTGAAGAGTCAAGAAGTAAACAGCTTGCTATAATAATTTTGGTTTTGACTGTAGAAAGACGTGCATGGTTATTGTATACAGTAGTGTAACTTTCAGATATTGATTTTCTTTGTACCCACTCTAACAAAATTATTTTCTTCTGCTGTTTTATTGTTGTTTTTCCGTGATTAAAATTATCTCAGTCAGGCAGGCAGGTGGGCAACTTCAGAAGATTTTTTGGCCTCAATCACAATTTTCCTCCCATCGTTTCCGTCAGAGAAGAGAAAGAAAAATTATCTGAATCATCGATAATTTCATTACAACATGCATATTATAGTAATAGTCTCATGGGTATCTCGCTCAGTGAGCCACGATTTCATAGACGAAAAATGTCATTGAAGGAGTAGTATACTCCGATTTCGACATGTATAGGATATTAATAATAATATTACGAGACTGAAGTGGTTAGTTTTTGGTGCACTATCAGTCGAGAAATCGAGTTCTGTATAAAAATTGAAACGTAATTTCTGAATTTTTTTTACAGATCCAACTGCTATCCAGAATGCGTCTTCAGGTAGAGCCTGAGAGATTAGTCGTACTATCTCTTCAGACAACTACAAAGTTTCTCATAGACACAGTTGCTGAACTATGTAAACAATCGAAACTTCAAGATTCCAAAAAGCTCTCCATTTTCCGTCATACGCAAAAAGGAATACTATGCAAAAATATTCCTACTACAGTAGCTAACGCGTTATCGTATAAATATCTTCAGGAATTGGATCTCCGAAAGGATTTGGTTGAGTTCACAGATGTCCTAAAGGAAATCATTCACATTTTTCAGCCTCCAGAAATTTCAGAACTACGCATTGATTGGCACTGGTTTTACATTGGTGATATTTTTCTCAAAGGAAATACATGTTTGCAGGGAATAAAGATATTCAAATTATCAAGAAGATCACGTCAATATGAACCACATTCATGTTACACTCCTGATATCAACACACTGCTTTTCCAGAGCATTACGGATTTACGTGAATTAACTCTACACGATATTTGTTCCGATAAAATATTGTCGATTGTCTTCGAGACCTGTAAAAGCCTCCAGACTCTGGATGTAACTGGGTCTAGAGACGTAACCGATGTAGTGGTTGAGTCAATAATTGAACTTGAAAGTCTAGAGAAGCTGTTCATAAAATACACCTCCATCACAATTGAAGGTACAGAGGCCATTCTGCGAGGTCTCTTAAAGCACAGGAAATATGAACTGAATTCCTTCTCCTGCAAGTGTCTAAACCAGGAAATATTGCTCATGTTGGCTCAATTACCAAATGTGAGGAGTCTGTCTACAAGTCCTGAGTTCAAGGGAGACATAGACTTATCTCTTTCGTCGAATTCTTTCTATAATTTGAGAAATCTGAATTCAGATCTTCATGAAAAGACTATCTCGAATGGGAGATCGCTGCAGTATGTACAGAGTTTAGAAATAGATCAGAGGAAGAGAAGGTCATTTCTTTACCCGAAATTACATGTTAAATACTTTGGTACCTCTTTATTGAGTTTGGAGCTTGAGGCTAAAGAGGTGGATGTCAGCCATCTCGTCAGAAGTTGTCCTCTGCTACTGACCCTTCATTTGAGAACAAATAACCTGACAGAAATGTTCGATCCAACAGTATCTCAGTTTCCATCTCTTCGAAATCTGACGTTAGTGATGTCGAGAGGAGGCTCGCCTACCCCGCTACTGTCACTGTGCAGTAACTTGACATTCCTTGAGTTGTGTGCCAACCTTGATGAATATACGGACATTAAAGGTGCACTATTTCAGACAAGTATGTTGAAGGATTTGGAGATTTTGTTTATTGCAAGCAATAGCGAGAATATTCCCGTTGAAGTGGTGAGGAATTTCGAATCGCATTGCGCTAAGCTGCAAACAGTCAAAGTGTTCGGAGAAAACTATCTGGAGCTTACAGAGACATTTAGCTCGTGTTACGGTGTGGAAGTATCTCGTGAACTGTGTTTGAAAGTTGCTGACGAACTCACTCGGACGAGACGAATGTTCAGTCCGGGACGATGTGGCACGACTCTGTAAGTATTAAGCATTGCTTTTCACAAGTCACTCTGTAGTCACCTAACAAATTTAGAGTATAGCAGATTTAGCGGAGATACAAACAAAAGTATAATATAAACAATTTACATCATGATCACCAAGGTCATCACCACTAAAGTGACTATCGACACCATCAACACAACCACGTTTCTTGTTCTGTTCTCATTTCTTACACACTTGCACTTATTTTTTCATTTGCTACTCTTAAGAAACATGTGATGTTTCAGAAATGTTTATAGGATTTATTCCCCCAAAATAATATTTACTAATTTGGGTTGCCTTTTTATGCTATCTGTCTAAAAAGTACGAAGAAATATTTACGTCTTATTCAATTATGACGATTAGTCGTATTATAAAAAAGGACATTAATAGATCTGAGTAAAGTTGTGTGAATAAGGAAAATTTATTAAACAAGAAATAAAACTCCACACATTAACAAAGAAAGCAAGTTATTTTAAGCACGAAATTAAAGTGTTTTGGGACTGCAATATGCTTACTTAATGGGAGGATAATATTAAAATAGATTTGAGGGAGGTGGGATATAATGGTAGAGACTGGATTAATCTTGTTCAGAATAAGATCCGATGGAGAGCTTATGTGACGGCGGTAATGAACCTCTTAAAGCCATAAGTAAGTAAGTAAGTAAGTACATGTAATCGTTTCCATAATAGCGTCACCAGTGCATCGGTTATTTCTGAAATGAAATTCATTATCATGAATGGCCATGCTGTTTCAGAAGCTGATATAGTCTGAATACTTTGTAGAGTAGTTTATATATATAAATTAGGTACATAAATCACATTTTATGGTAGACGACGAAAGAGGAATGCCTTTTTCTTTCGAGCCATGATATCATACCCTTCTTGACAACATATTTTGTTGATGCTTTATCTACCAGCTTCCCATGTTTCTGCGCATTATCCATCATCACAATGGAACCTGATGGTAACTTAAGAATCACTTATCTTGACAGCCATTCCTCAAAATTATCAGCAGTTATATGACCATGGTGATAATCTTCTGTAGCTGCCCTGGCTTTATGTATCATGAGCAAGAAAAGCCTTCTCAGACCCAACATGTGCGAAGTAAGTCTAGTTACTGCATTTCCAGTAGCCATATCGCCATCAGTGTCATCTTTCCTTTGCCATAATCTGTTAATATTAGGTTATTATCGATCCATGTCCTCTCGAGGTAAAATATCTTCTTCCTTTCCCGTCTGAATTTCGTTACAGTCCTGATATAACGCACCCTGCAGTTCACAATATAACGTTGGCTTTCAAGGAGAGTGTCATAACTAAAAAAGAAAAACATTAAAATTTTAAGGAAATCAATTAGAAACTTTTTTCTATAGATAGAAGAATGTAAATTTTTCCATTAAAATACAATAATTTTGAATTATATGTAGTACTTATCATTGAAAGGTTCTTTTGTTTTCATATATTTATATTAGCATACTCCTCTTGAAAATTATTCCGCAAAAATAAGGGTTTAACTACCCTATTTTGACATTTATTTACACGGAATTACAGCAGTAATTTACTTAATGGAGGTTCAAACAAGTTTATTTTCAAATATCACACACAACTAACTTAAATGACACTTCAAAGTGTCTGGAATAAGTTGTAATACAAAACATGAAATAGGTATTGGATTGCAGCAATGACAACAAGTACAAAAAAAAAAAAAACGAATAATATTTAGGAATGTGGTTGTTCTTAAGCAAATCGACTAAATCATTTTTCTTGTTCTGAGATACTCTGGGTTTGGCCGAAAAAGGTGTGTTCATGCTGCACATCGCAATCTGATTACTGGAACTTCTGCTTTTTATAACATCATTGCTTCTTTGAATGATTCGTCACTGTATAAAGTCATAAAATAGTAATGCTGGGAATTTATTTTACATTTTGATTCCTTTCATATCTGTTACCGTAACAGTTTAATTTTCTGTATTTCTTCTTAAATTGAAGTGTATTTCAGCATTCAAACACTTTAAATCATTAAATCCCTCATGTGACATCTCAGTAACTGACTAAAAACTGCCTCTTTTCTTAGCTGCCCGTATCCAAGTTATAAAAGGATCTGGTGTGTAAATTGGACAACAACGTAGTTTATTTTATTTTATTTTTTTTTTTTACAATTCATTTTTATATTTCAATATGCCTGGTGAATTATTAAACAAGTATATAATAAATTTTCAATCTTAAGACATATCAACTTGCAAATGTTTATTTGCTATTTAATAAGATATATGAACGTTTTCGCCGTTTCGGACATCTTCAGTTCAGTTCTCTTAAAACCACCAACACCAACACATACAAATAATATCTTCATTTATATACTTCAATAAATCTGATACACGCAATAGCCATAATCAATAGGATGCCATCAAATCAGAGTAATCACCAACGTCAAACAACATCCATTTCATAAGCGAACGATCTCTTCAATGATTGAAATTCATACCTAACTTATGATTTATCTATTACGAAATCATCGTATACTCCACGACATCCATAACCAACGAGCATTCATTTCAAATATCTCAACAAATCTGATTACACGTAACAGTCATTTATAATCAATAAGATGTCACCAAGTCAGATAATAAATCTCCAACATAAAATAACATTTAGTACATTAGCGAACGTTTTGCAATGAAACACATACATAACACTCGAACATCAGGTACGCAAATTATCGTATATCCTACGACAATCCTCAGCTAATGATTACTCTTAAAATATCTATTTTATTAATCATCATTATAAAATTTTAACATTATTGGCAAATTTTAATCATAATTGTATATTTTATTTGTAACATGAGCTAGAACTAGACTCTTGCGGAAGTTTCTAAATAGTCTTAAATTACCAAGTTGTTATTTTTTTCTCCTCTCTCTTTTTCTTTTTTTTTCTCTCTTTTTTAATTATTATCTTTATATATTACTTAATCATTTGTGTTTGTGTGCCATTTAGTAGGACTTTGCTAATCAACATTTTATGTCTTGTCACCCATATGTATTCTCCAATTAGTATATTAACTGAATAATATATCTCAAGTAAATTAATCGTCCAATTTGTCTCGGGCATTTTAGATCTTATAAATTGTGTCTTTGTGTGTGTGTGTGTGTGTGTGTGTGTGTGTGTGTGTATTCCCCTTATGTTATGTAACTGATTTTGATTATGTGTAATTTTCTACTTTATTTTATATATTATGTAACTGATCTTGTCTATTGTAATTTCCTACTATATTTTATGTAATTCCTAAGTTATTCTCTTTTGTGCTGCCTTGTAATCAAATTTTATATCTCATGTATTTGTATTATTGAAACCTGGTTGAGTGGAAGAGAAGGCCTCATGGCCTTAACTCTGCCAGGCAAAATAAACGTACTACTACTACTACTACTACTACTGCTACTACTGCTGCTACTGCTGCTGCTGCTGCTGCTGCTGCTACTGCTACTGCTACTGCTACTGCTACTACTACTGCTACTACTGCTACTACTACTACTACTACTACTACTCCTGCTGCTGCTGCTGCTGCTGCTCCTGCTGCTGCTGCTGCTGCTGCTGCTACTGCTGCTACTGCTACTACTGCTACTACTACTACTACTACTACTACCTACTACTACCTACTACTACTACTACTACCTACTACTACCTACTACTACTACCTCCTACTACTACTACTACTACTACCTACTACTACTACCTACTACTACTACCTACTACTACTGCTACTGCTACTGCTACTGCTACTGCTACTGCTACTGCTCCTGCTCCTGCTCCTGCTCCTGCTCCTGCTCCTGCTCCTGCTGCTGCTGCTGCTGCTATGTATAAATATCCGTCCAATTCAATTTCAAATCTAAAGATTATATCAATAATTATCCTGTATTATGTCACATTTTACATAAAGCTCATGAATCTCATGCATTGCATACATACATTGTTCTTTATTCTTTGTTATTTGCATAATTTATTATTATAGGTCCAGATTATATGTTTTTTGTTATATCTGAAGATGCCCCAAACGGCGAAAACGTTCATATATCTTATTAAATAGCAAATAAACATTTGCAAGTTGATTGAAAATTTATTATATACTTATTTAACAACGCAGTTGTTTCTTGACTTCACTCTCAATAGTGGAATGAGCCGAGTCTCCTTAGTTTTGTGTGTGTGGCCTTTAATTAAACACTTATGGGTTACTGAATAATTGATATTCAAAGAACGGACGGAATGTATATAAAGTGAAAACATAAATTTGTTCTTTTGCTGGCCCGCGCAATTATCGATAAAGAATCTAACATCAATGCTTTCTTCTTGATTGGCCTTTTCCTGAAGAAAACGATATACACAGGTCCTCAGTTCATTCACACTACGATGTCCAAGTCCTTCATGACAAACAAAACAGTTTGGATCACGGCTATAGATCATATGGTGAAGTAAAAGCAATGAGTTTTGATTTGTAGTAGAAAACCGAAACTTTATAATTTGAAAAAAAAAAAAAAAAAAAACTTATATTGTTACAATACAGCGTAATACCGAATTTGTCCCCGATTAAAATACACGGCACCGAAATTCCGTTCAGTGAATCAGTAAAGAATCTAGGTATTTATATGGATAAAAGTTTAAATTGGAACATTCAAGTTGCAGAAACCTGCAAAAAGGTATTCTCATTAATCCACTCGTTCAGACGATTGAAGAATTTTCTACCCTTTTCCATGAAAAAAATGTTAGTGAAAACACTCGTGATGCCCCACTTCGATTACTGTGATATTCTGTTTACTGACCTAAGCGTTACTTCGGCGCAGAGACTACAACGTGTTCATAATATGTGCGTCCGTTTCGTCTGCAATATTCGCCGGGCTAGTCACGTAACACCATCCCTCGAAATGTTGTCCTGGCTCCGTCTAGAAGATCGTAGGAAAATCCACTGTCTTTCCCTTCTCTTTCACATATTGCATTTCTCCACTCCTGTCTATCTTGCGTCTCGTTTTCAAAATTTATCCACCCATCATAACCTAGACACACGATCACAACACTCCTCAATATTATCCATTCCCTCCCGCCGAACATCCTCATATTCATCTTCTTTCACTGTGGCTGTTCTTAGACTTTGGAATTCCCTACCGAGACTTCAAACCAATTTAAGAATAGGCTAACGAGATATTTTTCTAACAATTATTGTCAACAATAATAGCTGTTTCAGGTTTCTCAGTGTTTAATGGTTATATATATCACAGATAAATATCTAAATTATCTCATTATTATTATTATTATTACTATTATTATTATTATCATTATTATTATAACTATTTCTTACCAGTGTTTATTATTGTCACACTAACATTAGTTATCCAATTTTCATTATTTACTTTCATGTTGTTTTATGATCTAGATATTAATGTAATAACTATGTAAGCAAATGTATTTAATTAGAATTAGAGTCTGGCTGGGCGGAAGAGAAGGCCTACTGGCCTTAGCTCTGCCAGATTAAATAAATAAATTATTAATTATTAATATTTAAATTGGTATCTTCATGCAGAATATTGACACAAAATGAAATGCGTCTATTATTTCAATTCTAGAATAGTGACACAACTCAGAATGCTACAATATTAAAACAGACATTTTGTCTAGAACATTGGCAACATTTCCAAATTAGTAAGAATACGGTACCGATACAAACTGAGATATTACGTTATTGTGTATAAAACTGTTGAATGAATACTGATCTTTCAATAATAATGACACAACTTCAAATATAACATATTGAAGAAAGAGACCACAATTTGACGTATCAACACAGAGTAACAACTACTATAGGTATCCTACAAGCAAAACTCAGCTCAGACTCCTCGCGGCGCGCATGCTATGCCCCTCTTACCCCCTGCAGTAGGCGGGTTCTTTAATAAGCGGCTACTGGTATAGCTATAACGGCTACGGTTGCGGACATGTGCACTCAAAGAGCAGCTGTAACAATAACCAATTAAGTGAATATAACATTACAAGATGTCAACATAGTTTCTTTCTAAGTCACAATCTGTACCTATCTTCACTGGAACTGTCCTCATATTTAGATTTTAAATATTTAAATTAAATTAAATTAATATTTAATATATGTGACTCCCTGTCTCCGTAGCAATAACACGTGTTCAGTTCAGCACAAGAAAATACGTGCGCATGCGCATATTGTCGGTGGTGTGGTTGGAGACGGGGAGCATGCTGGAAAGGGAGCATACGTCATCTGCGCGAGACAGTCACGCCCGCTGGTTTCTGCGCATTGAGTCTTGTTTGTTGGATACTTATAATGAGTCATTGTCGCCGAAAACCAATGAGAGAATTCAAAAATGACACTACTACATTCTGGTGGTGAGTATTAACTTTTGAAATGTGACACTCTTCCAGAAGAAAGATCTTTATATCTAGGTTGTATGATAATCTCAAAATTTATCGTTTTTGAGTTGTGACACTCTTCTTGAAACCGACGATATGTCAACAATGTGTAATTTAGTTTCTTCGTTACAGGGTTATGCGTATCATGGACTATGACCCCTACGCTTTCGGTGAATGAAGCATGTGTGACGCTAAGCTCTCCGACTCCAGTTTTTTCAGTGTGCGTACGAGCTGGATGTATTTACATTAGACTGTATTGTTACATATTTCGATACAATAAAGCTAATTATTTATTCTATTTTAATGTATTATTTATTTCTTTTGGCATATGTTGACCACATGTTAAACCGATACGGTAAGAAGTAGTTTATTCGAAAGCAAGTTGGAACTTCGTAAGTGAAACCAATAACACATCAAAACCCGTTCAATTTCAAACCCTTTCTGTTATCCTGGAGTTTTCTAATGACATATTCTACAGCAAAGTTAAAAAGTGAAGGTGATAGTGCATCTTCTTGCTTTAGCCCACAGTGAATTGGAAACGCATCTGACAGACCTATACGGACTCTGCTGTACGTTTCACTGAGACACATTTTAATTAATCGAACTAGTTTCTTGGGAATACCAAATTCAATAAGAATACCATATAAAACTTCTCTCTTAACCGAGTCATATGCCTTTTTGAAATCTATGAATAACTGATGCACTGTATCCTTATACTCCCATTTTTTCTCCATTATCTGTCTAATACAAAATATCTGATCAATGGTTGATCTATTACGCCTAAAACCACACTGATGATCCCCAGTAATTTCATCTACATATGGAGTTAATCTTCTCAAAAGAATATTCGACAAAATTTTGTACGACGTCAACAAAGTGATATTCCTCGAAAGTTACTACAGTTAGTCTTGTCCCCCTTCTTAAAGATAGGTACGATTATGGACTGCTTCCACTGTTCTGGTACAATTTCCTTTTCCCAAATAGCAGATACATGCTCATAAATTTCGTTAGATAATGTGCTTCCGCCCTCTTGAATTAATTCTGCTGGAATTTTATCGATACCTGGAGACTTATAATTTTTCAGATTTTCTATCGCAATTTCGACTTCAGAAAGTGTGGGTTCGGGTATAAATGGCTCAGCAGTTTGTATTTCAATTTCGTCCCGATCATTTCTATTTGGCCTATGTATTTTTAGTAGTTACCCAAAATAGTTTTTACATCTGTTCAGGATTGAATGAGAGTCTGCAAACAAGCTTTTTTTTTTTTTCCTATTAACGTTAAAAATTTTAATTGAATTCAAAAGATCTTATTTGCTTTTGTTTATGATTAAGTTTCTGTGCTTAAATTGATGAATTAATGTCTTCAGATCATGTGTCTGGACTATAATGTTTATTTTAAAATTTTGAATGTATAATAATTTCTATACTGTTGTCACGCCAGGAGAAGGCGGCTGAAGTACTTAGACGGGGCGGAGGGGAAACAGTCGCGCATGCGCACCGCGCTGTTCACTGCAATATTCCTGTTTCACAAACATCTACTGCAAATGTCTATGAATCTTTGCGACTTTGTGAAAATAATAATGGGGTTTTTACTGTAGTGTTTTATTAGTTTCAACAAGACAATTGTTTTCAGTATACCACAATTCGTGTATTGATTTAGTTATCCTTTGCTTTTCGTGTTAATAGTGTTGATAATAATATAGTTAATAGAATTTATGTTATTGTATACTGTTATTTAGGTTTATAGCAGTTTTTTGTTTATTGTAAATATGTCGACAAAGAGGAAACAAGGATTGACAATCTATAGCGAAGAAAGGAATATTATTAGAAGTGCAAAATAATTCTGTGATGAAAAAAAAAGAACAACAGTGCCTTGGATTCCTCTTACGAAACCTACAGCAAAGGTAGAAAAGTACTCTAATCTATCCACAAGAACAATACAGCGTATAAGGAATGAAATGAAAGACTGCACAGAAGAAAGTGCGTTGTCGACACCTGAGGGAGAAAAAAAATGTAAACGTCCAGACTACCGAAAAGCAAATGTAGATGACTTCGACGGGAGATTGACAAAAAAAGATATAATTGAGAATTTTTATTTGAAAAAGAAAGAGGGCCACCGTCGTAGCTGAGGAGGTAGCGCGTTTGCCTGCTGATCTGCAGTTGTGCTCGGGAGTGAGTTCGATTCCCGTTTGCGCTGACTACCTGGTTGGGTTTTTTCCGAGGTTTTCCCAAGCGGTAGGCGAATGCCAGGTAATCTATGACGAATCCTTGGTTTCATTTCGCCAAATACCATCTCGCCATAATCAATTCAATCGACACTGAAGAAGCTAGTAGTTATTACAATGTCGTTAAATAACAAGTAAAAAAATAGTGCCAAGCTGCAACAAACGTCTACCCTTTTACAAGAGAAAATTGATTTGAAATGAAAGACAACATTAAGACGAATACTGAAGAAAAAGGATTTCAGGTGGAAGAAGTGTGCAGCAGAAAAAAAATTGAGGAAAACACTGTAAATTAGAATACGTGAAGATATCTACAGGAAATAAGAAATCTTAGGAAAGTGGAAAAACCGATTTTGTATCTGGACGAAATGCGGATAGATAGGCCTACCAATTTAACGTTTCCCAAGTGCTGGCAGGATAAAAATGTTACGGGAGTTTTGACTACCGTAAATGTGTCCAGAACACTCATTGTTGTCCATCAGGATGGGGGCTAATGGCTTTGTTGAGAGATTCGAATTAATATACACGGCTGGAACATAAACAGACGATTATCGTGGACAGATCATACTCCAGAAATTTTGAAAAATGTGATAATGATAGTCATAGCGACAGCACCGAAGATGCGGAATCTTTTATGTCTGACTCCGTTCCCTTGTAGCCAAGTAAGTGGACGAAGTTTTCAGGTCAGAGTGTAGCGTGAAGTTCCCCCGTCCCGCCTATCTACTCCCCGCGCCAACTCGTAGCGCGAAGACAGTAACTCATTGTTGAGGAATGGAAGAACTGTTATGTTTCGTTTGTAACAGCCTGTACTCATGTGTTAGAAGTCTGCAGGTGTTCAGGCCGCCACTTGGAGAAATATGAATAACATACTGCACAACAATGCAGAAAAAAGAAAAGTGATCCCGGTATGCCATTCTGGGATTATTATTATTCCTAACATTAGGCTAACACTATTACTATTACACACACATATAAGGATGAACACTGGCAGGAATTCGGTAATGTAGAGTTAACATGACGTTGTATATCAACTCATTACTTGACAGTTCACCAACTAATCAGACTGAACTTTCAAGTCATACGGGATTCAAACTCTTGACCGTGATTTCCACCCAGCTTTGAAATTACACCTTAATAGCAGCGTACTCTGCGATCGAGAATCCAATATTATACGTTAAATGAAACAATAACATTAACAACCGCTATAATGAATATCATACAACTTTGGTCGTCTACACGGCTTTTTTTTCACAAGTTTTTTTTTTCAAACCAAATTACATATTCAATACTTGCTAACAAGGAGGCCTAATTTTTTTTCTCCCCCCCATTTGTGTTTTTGATTTACATAATTACACACCTTAAATTTATGTTTAAAGATTAGAATGTTTTAGATAATATCATATCACAGATTGAAAACGTGAAATAGTGTCTCAGTTTGAGACAAAATAAATTCTGTTGTCTGTTACAGTCGTTATTCAATAACTATAATAATTTATATTTACAATTTATTAAATCTGTCATAGTCTCCTAAATATATCAGACATTATGATAATAAAGCTCCACCTTTTATGTTCACTCTTCATCTGCATTAAGAAATTTTGTGATTTATTGATTTTACCACACCCACGTAAACTCATTTCTTCTTATGAATTTAATTCAGCGGAGCTACCGTGCTGTAGCACGCTTCTAAAATCTGGTAAATAATTCAATTATAAAATTACTTTCCTTTTCGAAAACTGTACTTCAGTCTAAATGGCCCTCATTCTTTTGTAAGCGATATAGTGGGTTAGCGAGGCCGGTCTGCAAGTTTGCATTTTATACACTGTGATGTTGTTCGGCTGCACATTAGCGCATTCTGCACACATAGCTAGTAACTACGTCCTAACCAAAACCGAGCACGCCGAGAATTGCCTACAAGAGTACTGTATTTACGTATCCTTTAGGTAAGCTAAGTGAGGTTAATTGATTGATATTTTACTTAAAGTAATTAGGAACCAGACCAACATTGTCTATTTCATTAAGAGATGAACCATCTTTCGCTGTTATGGGGGATGTCAGTCAAGGATCCTGAAGGAATTTGTTGTGATTTAGAATTGAAAGAGTGTTATTTATATTATTCATTGATTGTGTTCTGTATATTGTTTATTTGATTCAATACTTTTTCGAGCAATCTGGTCAAAATGTTCGTGTTCTGTATAAACAAGCCGTTTTACTGTAGGAATAGTTTTAGAGCGGTAAGAATATGTGTTAGAAATGTAGTTGGCACAGCATTTTTTATTAGCTTAGGCATTTTTCTTGATACACTTTTGACTCCCCGTTGAATGTAGTAATTCTCTCTATTCTTATGATACACGATTCCTCAAAATATTTTATGCACAAACGAGATTTTTTTAAATCTTGCATAATATGTTGGAATATTTCTTCGCCAGACCTTATGACTGTTTTCATTTTTTCGCAGTGAAACTATTGAAGTTCTTCATCTGTATAATTTTATCCGTCGCCCTCGGTAGCGTAGTCGGTGTAGCGCTGGCCTTCTGTGCTCGAGGTTGCGGGTTCGATCCCGGCTCAGGTCGATGACATTTAAGTGTGTTTAAATGCGACAGGCTCATGTCAGTAGATTTACTGGCATGTAAAAGAACTGCTGCGGGACAAAATTCCGGCACACCGGCGACACTGATATAACCTCTGCAGTCGCGAGCGTCGTTAAATAAACCATAATTTATTTTTAATTTTTTTTTTTTAATTTTATCCAATCTAAACACACTACAATGTTAAGGCATTTCCTAATTTTGTACCTCTAAAAGAAAAATATTAATACAGTAATTACATTTCCTTTCTGTATCCACCATGTTGATGACAAAATAGCTTATGAATTCGTAGATATTAATCACTTCACTAAACACTTAAAAAAACCACGTAGTTTCACGCACATAATGCAACAGTAGAACTTCTGCATATATGAAAACTAAGGGAGAAAATAATGCATCACTGTTGTGCAAACCCTTACGAAATTTTCGGCAAAAAAAGAAGTTAATCCATACTTGACAACAATAATGTAATTATCAAGATGAAAACTGAAAGTTATAGCATAAGGTGACATCGTTCTTGCAGCTCTGAGAGGATCAATATTTCTAGTCCGAAACCACCTCTACGGTCAATAGTGATCTTCAAATAATTAATTAGTACCTAATTATTTATTCAGTCATTTCCTGTCATTGTTGTATATGTATATTATTTATACTCTTACTTTCAACTGCCTATTGTACAATATGCTCTGTCTTTGTGGCAGCCTGTTAGTACAGGGAGCTGGGAACTGTTATCGTTTAGATAAATGAATATATATTTTAATTCAAGATCTATTGTTATAACATGTTTATGTGGTGAATAAATATTATAGTCATAGGGTTTACATATTTTGTTGAGATTTTGACAGTATGTTACATTCCTGATACTTAAAGTTATCAACTTATTTCCTATTAATTACAACTATTCACTTGTTCGTTTATTTCACCATAATTATAGGCCTAGCTCCGACTATTACAATATTGGTTCTGTGATGAATTTTCCCCTGGAATACCATTGATTTTTGTTTTTGTTGTGGATATTTTGAAATTTTATTAAAAGTTTTATTTATTTTTTAAGTTTATTTGTTGTAAAAATGTCATGATTAGTATTAATTCTCATGCTTGTTCAGGATTTTATGTCTATAACAATTTATTCACAATTTTAGCTCGTGTAAAAATCAAATGTGGAAAGTCAGAAACGTATTGGAATAAGTTGACGGTTTGCTTCATGTTCAAAATAAGGGCAAGTTCTTTAAACATGCGTTCATTTCAATGTATTGCTTCCTCCTTAATTGACTCTGAGAGAGGCCTATATCAACAAAATTCTTCCAACAGTTTAGAAGAAATTGCTCTGCAGACAATCGGACAATAGTTTAATAGGGTATATAGGTACACCTCCGGAAGTCGAAAAGAAAAATATTTTCTTTTTTCTATTTGTTGAATTGACTTTTGTCATTAGTATGGTAAAAAAATACATCTTTAATACTTTTCGAGTTACATCCTAAAACATAAGACTTTGTCAATTAACTGGGCCACTTAAAAATAGACAATACAGTACTTCTCACCTTTGGTAAGTTTGTCGCTCATTTGTCGTAAATTAAATTTTACAAATACGTTTTCCTCATAACTTTTACATTTTATGAGATAAATTTACGAAATATTGCATGCAAGTGTATTTCATACTGGAGAACAAGCTTTGCCTTTAGCACTGTTTTAAAGTTATTTTCTTCATAAATAATTCTTTATGTGAAAAAGTTAACTTTACCATAAAGGTATCCCCGTATCATGCCATGAAGGCACTTGGGGGCATGATTCATAAAGAAATACAAAAATTACCTTATACAGTATATCTAATAATGACAGGACCTTGTAACACACTCATTGTGGATGAAATATGGGAGAAAGCACATAAAAATATTTAAAATTATAAAAGATATTAGACATGTCTAATATAAAATGTAAATGCTCTTAGGAATAAAAGTCTTTTTCGATTCTAAAAAAATGCTTATGAATTATACCCAAATCCGGCACGATATTATTTCTGAATTGAATTTTACTACGAATTTATAACGAAAGGTATACATATTCCCTAGAAGCAGTTGAAATCTACCGTTAACCTGTGAGAAATTAATGAACACTACGTACGTACTACTACTACTACTACTACTACTACTACTACTACTACTACTACTACTACTACTACTACTACTACCACTACTACTACTACTACTATTACTACTACTATTACTACTACTACTACCACTACTACTACTACTACTACTATTACTACTACTATTACTACTACTACTACTACTACTATTACTACTACTACTATTACTACTACTATTACTACTACTACTACTACTACTACCACTACTACTACTACTACTATTACTACTACTATTACTACTACTACTACTACTACTACTACCACTACTACTACTACTACTACTATTACTACTACTATTACTACTACTACTACTACTACTACCACTACTACTACTACTACTACTACTATTACTACTACTACTACTACTACTACCACTACTACTACTACTACTACTACTATTACTACTACTACTACTACTACCACTACTACTACTACTATTACTACTACTATTACTACTACTACTACTACCACTACTACTACTACTACTACTACTACTATTACTACTACTATTACTACTACTACTATTACTACTACTATTACTACTACTACTACTACTACTACTATTACTACTACTATTACTACTACTACTACTACTACTACTACTACTACTACTACGTATTATACTTCAGAGGTAAACACATGCGTTGGGATCGACAACATTCTATGACCCCTGTCAGCATGCGGTTGTAGGCTACACGATGGGTCGCTCAACACAACCTATTGGTGAACATACATAGTCTAGGGTTGCCAGATTTTGAGATGGGAAATAAGAAACATTTTTCATCCACATTCAATTTACTAGGAAAAACGTTGAGTGTAGGCCTATAAGAAGAGAATTCATTTATTCATAGTTTTCTGCCCAAATGCAGGTCTTTCGCTGTAAACCCAGCATTCTCCAATCTTCCCTATTTTCTGCCTTCCTCTTAGTCTCTGCATATGATCCATATATTTTAATGTAGTCTATCATCTAATATCTTCTTTTGCCTGAACTTTACTCCCTTTCACCATTTCTTCCAGTGCATCCTTCAGTAGACAGTTTCTTCTCAGTCAGTGACCCAACCATATTAATTAATACAATTAATCTTACATTATACACATATAGTGTAACTAGCCGTACCCGTGCGCTCCGCTGCACCTGTTAGAAATAAATGTAAAGTAATTACATATTTAAAATGGGACGTTTGATCCAGGGAACATTCGTGTTTGATAGAAGGATAAATCGTTTAATGTGTTACTTAATTTAAATTGTATTTAAATAATTAAAATGCGATCATTTTGGTCCAAAGAGCACTCGGAAGTTACTGTAATAACATTATAGCATTATGTCCATCTAGAGAAACAACACTTTCCAATGGTGAAATAATAATTAATTATACAAATCGGTTAATTAACTTCCGATATTACTTCATACAAACACAAACATTCTCTGTAGGCTATCTTTCATAGCTTTCGATTGTTGTTGTCCAAGGCCCCTTATAGACGTAGTCATTTGTTTTCATTTCATTACACCGCCATATATGGCATTGTATTTTAATTTTAAAACTCATTTATCTCATTAAATATCAGTCCTATCAAAATTTTGCGAGGAATAAATCTTATTGGAAATCATTTTTAAAGAAACATTTGTTATGTAACATATTTCACAAAAATCAATAATACGCGAGATATTTCGATTTATTTAATTCAGGCCCCCTTATAACCCCCCCCCTTTTAAATAACGTATTTTGAATGACATATAGCCTAAAATCTAAATTACAGCGAACTTAATTTATATTCCAATTTTCATATAAATCGGTTTAGCCATTATCACGTGGAAAGGTAACAAACATACAGACATACAAACAAAAATGTCAAAAAAGCGATTTTCGGTTTCAGGGTGGTTAATTATATATGTTAGGACCAATTATTTTTGGAAAATCGAAAATTACCAGAAAAATTTCGGTTACAGATTTATTATTAGTATAGATTATTTACTACGGCATATAATTATAATTATATTTTGAACTTATTCTTTCGTTGTATTTAACCTTTATTTTACAGTTGAATATGCCGTATTTAACTATAGGCATATAACCAAATCTTCTTGTAAAATTCACTACAGTTTTCATCATTGTTGAATAAAACTATGCAAAAAGTTCATATTTTATAACATTTGCAATTTTTATTCTTTTCATCCTCCCATTTTGTAGCCATTGCCGAAAATAATCGCCGTGAATGGGGAAAAGCGTAGGAAGAACTTTATTACAGATACAATACTTTCCGGTTTTTGTCCACCAGTTTAATCTATATCAGCGGTTCCCAAACTTTTTCAGCCACGGAGCCCTTTTTGAAGCAAAAGTTTCTCGTGGAGCCCAAGAAATTTTTAGTTTTTGGTTATATCTGTCTATGTTTTATGAAGCATATTACACACGATACGTATATGAAAGTATGAATAATAAAATATATTAATAATAATGTGAAAAAGTACTGGAGATAATGTTATTTAAATCTACAAAATGATATAACAACTATTTAAGATATTTAAAAAATGTTACAATGTTGCATGTACACTCGAAGTTAATGTGAAGAATGTGCGTGTTTCTTGCGGCAGAGTTTGTCACTGTCCGTTGTCACAGAAGTGAGTTTGAAGACGTGTGTCTAAATAAGCTCGATTTATTTTTGGAGCCGTGTATCTCGACAAGGCCGATTCAAAGAGATACGTAGTACCAAAAGGCAGTAAGATAAATTTAACTTCTAAACTTAATATCAAAAGATCCTCCCCTAACTGAGCCCAAAATTCCAGAAGTGGTTTGCTTTTAAATGATGCCTGACACCATGTTTATGAGGACCTCATATTCTGCCGCGGTGAGGGCTGCTGGTTTTGATTTTACTGGAAATGGATCTACAAACCAATCATATTTCTTTCGAATCGATTCCTGAGTGTCCCTTGGCAAGTATGAATTCATATTTTGAAGCAAATTATCAAGGTGTTATTTTATTATTGCTATGAATGAGTCATTCATTGTTGTGTTTTTTAATTCTAAGTTTGAAATAAATTCTCGACGCTTTCTATGTAGAACGCTATCTTTTTCTTCAGCGCGGCAATTTTGTCATTAGCATCGAATACAGTCGTCCGTTTACCTTGGATGTGTTGAATTAGTTAATTTAAAAAAAAAAATGTCTGCCAAGTAACATAATTTGCACAACCATTCCTGATCATTCAAATAATCTGGTAGCAAATTGTTTTGGTCATTCGAAAGTAAAGAAACTTCCATTCAAATTTCAAGTAAACGGGATAACGCTTTATCACGCCACAGCTATCACACTTCTATGTGTAATAAAAATAATTTGTGCTAGGCCTATACTTTCCATAACTTTGCACAGAATACTGAGTAGCCTACACTGCAAAGATCGTGCCTTAACAAAGTTGATAATTTTGACGACGTTGTGTAGACTTGCTTTAATAACGCTGGCATTTTTTTTCGTCGCGAGAGCATGTTGGGTAGTACACAATGACTACTTGTGCAGTTTTTTTTAAACTTTCTTGATCCCTGTAACAGCGCCAGAAACAGGACCTACCATGGCCTTTTCGCCATCTGTGCACACGTCAAGGTATCGAGTCTTTAATGAAATTTCAGCACCGCTTGTAGAGGATGGCAATGGCTTGCAGAACAAAATATCTTCATGAAAGGACATGATAATTCGTACCGCACAAACCTCATTAACACAGATAATCCGGCAACGTCCGTGGATTCGTCAAGTTGCAGCAAAAATTTCATTTGACTGATACGGAAAATTATGATATTTTTAACATCGTTTGATAGATTCTGTATTCGATTACGCACAGTATTATTTGATAAAGACACACTGGAGATCAAGTTTGTAGTTGTATCGTCCACCATGCACTTCATTACCGTCACTAATAGTGTTTCATAAGAGTTTCAGCAAGAGTGAGGTTTACCAGCAAGAGCCAGGTCATGACTAATCAAGTACGACGCTTCCAGTGCTTTCTCATTATTTGTCTTTTACATGAGATAAGAATATTGTCTGAACTGCATGGAGTTCGTCAGTTTTTCTTTTAAAGTGCCTAGTCTGTAGTTTCATTTGTGAAGTCAGGATGAGTTTCGAAATGCCGTCTCTAAGCTTGGCAAGGAACATAGAACTACTGGGCAGAACTTTGTTACATATCTCACACTGTGGACGTTCATCAGCTAACTCAGTGAATCTCATGTCCAAATATGAATAACAACATTTTATTTTTTTAATTCCTTTCAATAGGCCTACCTCTACACTATACATTGTAGACTCTGAAGCAGGATCATGTTCAACATAATCCGAACTCAATCTCAAGGAATTGGCATTATCTTCTTTTAAAGTAAGGTTACAGCTGTTATTATGCCCCTTTAAGGTATATGCACACCTTTACATACAAAAAATTTTGTTTTGCATAATTTTGCTCTGTAAAATTTTTATACAATTGAGAATGGTACCAGAAAGAGAATGAAGTGAACAGAGCCCTTGAAATTATGTCTAAATTGTTTATAAAAATTATTTTGTTTATAATTTTGACATACAACCTGAAACATGATAGCTCATGCAGTTTTTAAGATAGAGCCACAGTTTCTTCACTGTTTTATAGCTAAAACTATTCTTTAGTGCCTGATATAGAGCTATTATTTATTTTCATTTACACTAATTAAATATTACCATATATGTAACTTATACTAATATTTTATGTTGCATATCTCATGTAAAAAATCCATAGATAATTATTAACGACATTAACGTTATTTTACTCATTGTCAGGCACTAGGAGACATTTCAAGCTTCAAAATGACACCAATATCGTCTTGGTATCACCATATTTGACTGAGATATCATGTTTAAAAGAATTAAATATTCTCAAATTGCTATTTACAGGAAATGAACCACAAACTTTCAGAGCCTAGAAGACTGCATCATCATATGTCACCCCTTAAGCATCTTCAGGTCGGTCCTATTTCAGCTTCTTTCTGCCTCTCAAATACCCCCTCCCTGTTTCAACTTCAGGTGTTGAATGTTTTTTTTTGGCATTTTTGTCCTTCTTTTCCATTGATGCAACAAATCCTGCGATGGTGCTTGTCTCAGGGTTTATGCTCATCCTCCTCAGAATTTTAATTTCTCCTTTTGGACTGTTATTAAAATGATGTACAACATCACTGACACACAAATTTACAGCTTTATGAACAACAGTAAAAGATTATAAATTACTTCATTATGTAAAAACGTGTTTTCAATCTAATGATCATGCCTTGATATCTATGCATCTATTTTGGGACTAGAAAGAAGTTTATTTTACAAGCAATGTTGGACGATGGGATTGACTGCTACGAGGATCACTCCAAAAGTAATCCACATTATTTATTTAAAAATTACAGTTTTAGCCTACAGCTTTTCTATTTTCATAGAATGTAGATACATCCTTCAGGAACAATACGTAATTTTTCCACATAATCCCCGCATCTTTCAACTGCTTTACTCCACCTTGGAATGAGGGTCTGTATATCTGCACGATAAAAGTCTGAACCAACACGTCTGAGCTACTCTCTGGCGTCCCTCACGGGAACAACTTAAATTAAATTTGAATACAAGGGGGGAGGATGTATCTATGACCTCCATAAATTGCAAAGGTTTAGAATAAAAAATAAATTAAAAAAAATGCTGTGCATTACTTTTGGAGTGATCGTAGAAGTGACCGTAGCTGATGACGCAGAATTTTGGAAAATGGGACTTATCTGAAAAAACATAAGGCATAAATCGAAAATTCTTATATCAAATTAAAGGGAAGAAAATTCTCTATTAAAGTAGTTATATTTTCAAAATTCTAATTTTTCATCATTTTTTGCGTTTTGTGGATGTACATATACCTTAACTGAGCACTGGTTGATAGCTGATGATTCTCGGGTATTACGGAGTCCGTCTTAAGCCACAGTTCCATTTCAACGAAAGTTTAGCTAACACTTCTGCAAACAAATTAACATGCAGGTATGTGTATATGTTTTAGGCAACATAACAGTCAATAGAATGTAGATTCCACATAACACGATTAACAAACGCTGCCTGTTTGGTATATAAAACATAAAATAAATTTCGAGAATCATCGAGTACTTGGCAAGCAAGAAACATTGAGATAGTTCCAGTAACGAGTAGATCTATTATAGGTGCTTCCATCTAGCAAGAAAACTCAAAGTATTTTCTAAGAAAGTATTTTCGCTTGATGAAAGTAGTTTGCGTTTTTCTTGCTAGAGACTAGATGGAAGCAGCAATTTTTGTCATCTTCATAACTGCCGCGGACGGAGCCCCTGAGAATCACTCGCGGAGCCCTTGGGGCTCCGCGGAGCACACTTTGGGAACCGCTGATCTATATAATACACCAATTTTTCTGGTACTGTCATACACAGGCCTACTATTACGCGGCCACCAATCACACTGCAAGTGTGACGTAGGTACTGCGCGCGCGATTTGGAATTTGAAAACGGAACATTTGGCGTACGGTTCAAGACTCGCGCAATAAAACGAGGCAAAACCGTATCGTTCTGGGTAAAACCGTACATCTGGCAACCCCACTTGAATCACTGCGTGCCGGGTAGTCTGGATTCACTTTTATTATGTACTGCAGATGGCGGATATTGATTCTTATGCTGCAGTGACTATATGAAAGACATTGTGGCCATTGAACATATAGTTTCTGATTGGATAGAGCGGTCACGTGGTCCAATCAGCCTTTAAGGTTCTAAATAAATAGTTGGAGTCTGTGTTATTGGTCTTAAAGAAGATAAATTATTTTTGTTATTTATCTTAAAATTAATTTATTGTTTTTGTATATGTTGTCAACTATTCATAAATAAATGTATATACACAAAAATAATCAATTATTTCCATCACCCCAACAAAATGTAGGTCGATTAAACCAAATTAGATTCTTAATTAATCGACCTGAAAAAATCAAGGATTTTCTCCCATATTCAGCTCATTTTGTGGATAAATCTTCAAGGACTTCAAGGTAAGCAAATTTAATTCCTTTAACTTATGAGGATGTAAGCATTTTTGCCAAAATCCACGTAATATTTGTGCTATAGAACAAAAAGATGAAATTATCATAAAGTTGTTGATGTGATTTTATTATTTCCTTTAAAGAATTCAATATTTAAGCAGTCGTATAGATTAAAGTCAGAAATGATGTTAGGTGCCGTAACTCCATTACTTACAGCATTACCGTCTTTTCCAATCATATTTAACAAGTTATGAATCACAAGGTCTTGAAACAAATGTAGGTTAGGCCTAGTGTTCAGGACGTTATTTGAAGATGTATTAAGTACATATGAAAATATGTTTGTAAGTTTTAAAAGCATTGAAAACATAACATTACAATAAAATGATCTATTACTGTTGCAATACATATACATGTCATATATAAACAAATATTTAGGGTGACTTAGTCGGAATCGGGTCAATTTCAAGAATTTGTTTCCCACGGCAAGCATAAATGTTTTCTATCACGTGGTGCCGTCTATCGTCAATCAGTAGAAATTCTTGTATGTGTTTGGCGCCAAAGCTTGCGGTTAATGTTTGTGTTAAAGCTGTAAATAATCGAGGAAAGAAGACATGTAAAAGGTAAGATCTATTTGTAGTTTGTATTTTAAATTATCCTTTTTAATGTTTCCGTTATTGTACAATGAACGTAGTTCAGAATTTCCGTGACTTGTGCATAGAATCAAGTGCATTTCTTATAGCATAAGATATGGCATTCAGAATGGTGCACAGGTTACGTCAGTAGTACCAAACTATGGTTTCTAATGTCACTACATTTCGGGTGAATAGGGTCGTGCAGTGGAGTGAAATTAATATATATCGTTCATAGGTTTTTGTTATTATTGAATTTGACACTAATGTGAATTGTTGCTTAAAGACTAATCTAAACGTTGGTGTATTTTATTTTTAATAAATACAAAGTTGTTAAACGTCATCACGATTTTTATAAATTTTGACCCTATTCAGACTAAGTTACCCTATTTAAAATATTTTTCTTTAAAACACAGTAACCATAACATACTTTACTATCAAATAGAATTTTATCTTATGTTTGAATGTATTTTCTGTCTGTTATGGAGCTATTATATTCTATACTTGTTGCTTAAATACATATAATACAATTATTTCACATGTGACTTTTACTACAAACATGGTTTGGTGTGCAACCTACGGCTATACAGATCGACCCAAGAAGGAATTTTTAACGAAAAAATTCTCTAAGCATCCCAGAAGGAGGAAGGTCCGGAGAACTGAAATCAGACGTGAGGCATGGATTCCTACAGAGAGCTCTGTCCTTTGTGAGGTAGCTACATTCGCAAGAATCCATGAGGGTAAAACCCCGAGTAGATGCAGGATGTTGACATCACGTTTCACACAAGATTGGAAAATTTGTTTGTGCGAGATCGTGCGCATTTGCTTGGTTTCCGCACAAAACCAATCCGCGGAAAGTCTAAAATTCCACATTCAGTATTCCCAATCTAACACACATAACAATTTCCCTCTTCTTACCGCTTAAGTGACATATTGATTTTACTGCTTTAGGCTTTTAACATATTCTTTTTTTGGAAACTTACCACTGCAATTTCAGCTAAATTTCACTGTTAATCATTGTTTTTAAATATTAAAAAAAAATTAAGTAAACTCTACAACTCCACTAAAGTTACTGCATTCGTGATGCAAGTAACATTAAGGAAGCCGTGAAAAAATCAACAAGATTCCAGATGCCAATGTTATTACTGCAATATGTTATATAAATAATATTGTTAAAATATTAAAATGAAAAATAAATCATTACATAACCTTACCGTTTGTTTTAAGTTCGCATTTATAGACTGGGGGTAAAAAAGACAGACGTATATCACGGCCTGCTGGAATATAGTAAACACAGAAAACATTTTAAAGCAACAATGTTGAAGATAGATATTTTTGTTTTGCAAATTTGCCGTCATTGAACAGAAACCAAGATGGAGATTTCATTGCAACTAATTAGAAATTACTTTTTTTGAGGTATGTAATAAACGATCTTCGCACAAAATAATGTACGATACACGAGCGGTATGTTTTCTTTCAGTTCTCGGAAATTAAAAAAGCTCAACTACGTTTCGCTTTTTCAAACTTTTCCTCCAACATGAAAACTTCAACATACCGCTCTTGTAACGCATATTACTATTAGTGTGCCGGTAATGAGATCAAAACAAGTTACTCTCAATGCATCCCAGTTTAAGACTAATATGTGCGTCGCAGTTTCTTAATGATGTGTCAAAGGATAGTTATTATGAGGATGACAGAGAATTTTTAAGTGGCTTTCTAGATGTTTTACAGGAGAAAGGCAAGAAATGCTATATTTGATGAACAATGATCTCATTGACATACTGAAATAGACTACGAGCCTCCACGGTGAATTGAGTCTTATATAATAATTGTGGCTATATGTCTAGTATTAAGAAAACTGTAAAAACTTGTGAAGTGGTTTAGGCACTGGTAGTTTAAAAACATATTTTTGTCATTAGAATGTGCAGAATTTGCACTTAGGCCTTATTATTATTATTATTATTATTATTATTATTATTATTATTATTATTATTATTATTATTATTATTTTTACTGTTTGTAATAATTTAGTTTGTGAATTTTTCTGCAAATTAGGTATAATTTTAATAAACATTGGACTATTGTAAAAGATCTTAACATTGACTTGAAAGCATTTTTTCTAAGTAAACTGCAGAACGTTGACTCAGCTCATACATACTAGGTTCAAAAAGTTCCCGGAATTTGCTAGCATCATAGAAACAACGTACCTTAAACACTATTCTACAGCATTCCCTTCAAAATAGTTGCCTTCCGCAACAACACACTTTTGCCAACGCGTGTAGAGTTCCTGGAAGCAGGCCTGGAAGTCATTTTGTGAAACCCGTCTTAGTGCTCTCGTCGCGTTTGCGATAACCTCTTCAGCATTGAATCTCCGTCCTTTCAGATGACTTTTCAGACGGGGAAACAGAAAGTAATCAGGTGGTGAGAGATCAGGAGAGTATGGTGGGTGATCCAAAGCAGTTATGTTGTGCCTGGCAAGAAAATTCTTTACAATAATTGCGCGATGAGCAGGTGCATTGTCATGCATAAGGAACCAGTTGTTTTCTACCCACTTTTCTGGACGTTTCCTTCTCACTGCGTCCCAAAGGCGACGGAGGGTTTTTACGTACAATTCTTTCGTTACAGTACGACCTTCTGGAATGAACTCATGGTGCATGAGACCCTGAGAGTCGAAGAAAACTTCCAACATAACTTTGCTTTAAGTGTGCTTAAATGCGACAGGCTCATGTCAGTAGATTTACTGGCATGTAAAAGAACTCCTGCGGGACAAAATTCCGGCACATCCTGCGATGCTGATATAACCTCTGCAGTTGCGAGCGTCGTTAAATAAAACATAACATTTAAAATAACTTTGCCTTTGGAAGTGTCCCTAGGAAATTTTTGCTTCCGAGGAGATGTTTTCGATTTCCACTCAGATGACTGTCGTTTAGGGACTGGGTCGTACAAGTAGCACCAGTTTCATTTTGTTTAAGGAATCACCATCTTCATCAGCCATACTGATCATGTCCCCAGCAAAACACAGAACTTGATGTTTGTACTTTACTCTGTGGACATAATTACAAAATGCGACGAACAAACAAAACACTATGATAAACAATTGCCTACAACTCAAAACCAATAATTGCCATTATCAACAAACTTTAAGGAAATGACATCATGAATGTTACCAACAAAACAAATGTATAATATCCCTTGTTATATATTAATACGAAAAATGGTAGTAAAATTCCGGGAACTTTTTGAACCTAGTAGTATTTCTCCGTCATAATATAAGATAACAAATTGTCCTTTGTTTTTCATTTCCATACTTGAAACAGCTGATGAAAGGAAAATAATATGCTTAGACCTAAGCAGATAAGAAAGTAGTCAGTTGTTGCTATGCACAGCGATTGGAACATTGTTGTTTAATCTCTGCAAATGTATGAGTTTCTGGTTAGGTCTACATAGCCATTGTGCTGACTGATATTTATTAAATTGTGTACACCTCTGCTTCGGTATGTGGATGTGAAACCAGCAACTGGCTGGTCGGTTTGGGCTCTAAAAAGCTGCAGCAACACGCACTATTTTATATTATTATTAATTTATTATCATTATTGTTATTTTATTATTATTATTATTATTATTATTATTATTATTATTATTATTATTATTATTATTATTATTACTGTTTTATGATTTCAAAAAATTGTTCTGTATGTGTGGGATTTTTTACTGAATTATACGGTATTCTTGTTTAATCAATAATCACTATGTTACCTGGAAATATATGTTTTTATTGTACACCTTACGGGATATATTACCAATGCTATAAAATAATAAGAAATGGTCTGCCACACCAGTCAACCTATCCTAATTTGCAATTCGGACCTATATCAAGGTACAGGAAGCACTTAAGTCGGGTAGGTAGTATTATTATTTTTATACATATGCTTTAGATTTTAATAATTACGAACATTAAATCCAGACGTTTGAGATGGGCAGGGCATGTAGCACGTATGGGGGAATCCAGAAATGCATATAGACTCTTAATTGGAAGGCCGGAGGGAAAAAGACCTTTGGGAGGCCGAGGCGTAGATGGGAGGATAATATTAAAATGGATTTGAGGGACATTGTATATGATGCTAGAGACAGGATAGGAACCGATGGCGGTCTTATGTGAGGGCAGCAATGAACCTCCGAGTTCTCGAAAAGCCACAAGGAAGTATGTTATATGTTAATACTTGTGAATGCATTCATTCATTCATAGTGTTCTGCCCAAGGGCAGGTCTTTCACTGCAAACCCAGCATTCTCCAGTCTTTCCTATTTTCTGCCTTCCTCTTAGTCTCCTCATATGATCCATATATCTTAATGTCGTCTATCATCTGATATCTTCTTCTGCCCGAACTCTTCTTCCGTTCACTATTCCTTCCAGTGCATCCTTCAGTAAGCAGTTTCTTCTCAGCAGTGACCCAGCCAATTCCTTTTCCTCTTCCTGATCAGTTTCAGCATCATTCTTTCTTCACCCACTCTTTCCAGCACAGCTTCATTTCTTATTCTGTCTGTCCATTTCACACGCTCCATTCTTCTCCATATCCACATTTCAAATGCCTCTAGTATCTTCTCTTCACTTCGTCGTAATGTCCATGTTTCTGTCCCATACAATGCCACACTCCACACAAAGCACTTTACTAGTCTCTTCCTTAGTTCTTTCTCTAGAGGTCCTCAGAAGATGCTCCTTTTTCTATTAAAAGCTTCCTTTGCTATTGCTATCCTCCTTTTGACTTCCTAGCAGCAGCTCATGTTACTGCTTATAGTACACCCCAAGTATTTGAAGCTGCCCACTTGCTCTACTGCCTCATTTATAATTCAAAAGTTTACCTTCTTTACTTTTCTTCCTATGACCATAGTCTTCGTCTCTTTGGCATTTATCTCTATTCCATACTGCTCACTTTTCTACTTATTTCGTCCATCTGTTCAATATTCCTGGTCTGTCTGCTATTTCATTGAATATTAGCTTGTAATTTCGTGTTAGCTTTATAAGAACCTTCATTTTCTTTGGAAACCTAATTGTGGCGGTTGACGTGCTACACTACAATAGCTACACTACAATCTGCACTTTGCGAGTTGAACTCTGTATCACTTACCGTGCACCTTGAACTTCATGTATAAAGTAGCAAAGGCAAAATACCCCACATCTATGATCAATTACGAATACTGAAATAAAATATTCAAAGAAAATTGTAGTCCTAGATTTGGAAGACCATAGATCGACAGTTGCTGCTCCTGTAAGCAGATAAATTTGAAGAACCTGGTGCTGCCAAGAGGGCTGCTGTGGCAGAATTTTTTTTCCATAAACGACGAGCCAGAAAATTTTCTAATGTGTTGCAGAGAGGCGAGAAAAATCCCTAGAAAACAAGAAATGCCTTGGGTCTTGCACTAATTTCGAGGTTGTGGAGCAGAACTATCTTTTTGTATCTATAACTATCTATTTGTCTTAGATGTTTAGGTGGTTCCTTATCTTCCATTCCAAGTTCAGTTTGGAGTTTTTCTTTCTTCTGGTTCCTCAGGCCCACTATTTCTTCGTTCTTTTAAGTTAGAGAAAGGGGCAGGTATGTAATTGCATGAAATCTGACATTAACCAGCCATATCTGCTTCCAGTGAGTCTAATATGTAATTATTTTCAGTTCATTCTGTCCTAATTCCCGAAGTAAAAATTGAGATTCGACCTTTATAAATCAGACTTCAACTCTTCAGCGATCGCGCTGCACCTGAAGGAAGTCACACAAGGATTTTTCCGTCTTTGCAAGAGAGTCTGCACATCCATTTCTCTAACTTCTCATAACTTATTGCCGCTGTCACGACAATGTTTTCTACGTGGAAAATCACAAATTTTTCAGGAAATAACAACTTTCTAAAAATTCTTAAAAAATGTGACTTTGCACATATTGTCGTGGCAGAGATGATATGTCGGTACCCTTCCATTAATTATTGTTAATTTTATTTAGATGGATAACATATTTCCCTCTAGAAAAATGATGGTAGTTTATAACAATGGCATGAGTGTATTTAATTACACGTGTGTTTTTTCTGAACGTCCTTCATTTTTGTCTTATCAATTCCATGCCATAAACATTCCCGCAAAAAATATAAAAAGTGGTTTACCTCGGGGTACGCCAGGTATTCCTATCCACAGTTTTATCCACTTCCTCGAACTGCAGATAATATGCCTTATTTATTGTTCTGTTTAACAGTAATATCAACTTACGTAAAATTGGTAGTCAAGGTAGTGTGATAAATTGGAGCTGTGAACAAGACTCCTGTATTGTTCCGAGTTGCACGACACCGATAGAAGAATCGACCTCTATAGAATATTGATTAAAATGCTACAAATTGTACCCTAAATACACGTTTCAATTTAAGTACTAGCCGTACCCGTGCGCTCCGCTGCACCCGTTAGATTGATCACTACTAGGATCACGAGCCAACGTCCAGAGCTGTAACCACCGACCACTTTGTCTTCCTCAAGCATTTCTTTCAGTAGTAGACTAATTTTCTTTTCTTGCTCTTCCCAAAACATGATAAAAATTTGCAAACAGTGAACCACGGAGGAACCGGCCCAGGTCGATGACATTTAAGTGTGCTTAAATGTGACAGGCATTGAAAAGTCTCGCTTTCCATTCTGTAGAAATCCTGCAACTTCTCAGGATGTAATTGCAGCTGTTGGAAACTATAAATGATGCACTGTGAGTGTCATTATTGTTCGACCCACAGTCTCGTTCCTGTCCTCTTCTTCTACTAGCAATTATTAAAACATTATCTCCATCATCCTGGCGGCAACTGAGGTTATTCGCAAGGAGCGCCACGCGAAGTGAAAAATGCAAAGCTCTGAGCTGCACGACGAACGTGGCGCCTCTTTGGTGTGAAGACAAAACTCTCGAGCTACTCCAAGCTGCGCTAACCTGAGAACATCTCTCCAATTGGAGAGGTAAATATTTTTGAACGTAGTCCGCCGAGTTAGCTCTGTGGTAGCGTGCTTGTCTCCAGACTAACCCGGGTTCGATTCCCGGCGGGGTCAGAAATTTTCATGTAAAATTTCTATCTCGGGACTAGGAGAAATGGCGATGCACAACTTCTAATCACTACATTGTGCACCAATATGATTCGGTTAAATCCCAAATCTCTCCGCAGTGCATATGAAGAGATAGGATATGTCACTGTTGATAGTGATTCATCCGTCGGATGGGGACGTTAAGCCTGGTGGCCCCCTTGTTGCTATTCTACTGGAGTAGGCTACGTGCCGCCACTGGGTTTCCCCTTCTCCCTTCCTCATCATCATTCCTCACCCATTCCCTACACTACACTTACACGAACACTTACACATACACTCACCCTAATATACGACATAACACTCTACAGATAGACATCATGTACAGCGTGGCCCGACGAAGTGGTGTGCAACTAGAAAACGGGTCACAGTTCTGCCATCTATCCGCAATATGCGTAACCCGAATCACGTAAAAGGAAATGGGTAGGTACATACATACATACATACATACATACATACATACATACATACATACATACATACATACATACATACAATGAAAGAAGAGTACAACATTCATTCTCTATATTGCCTATAAAATAACTCTTAGAATAATATAAAGTAATTATATGAACATAGTTTAAAATAAACCAATGCCTGTAGTATTACTCCGCAGTAATGGAGCATGCAGGCTGTAAATAAAAAATAAATACATTCAAACATATATGCATATTTTTGGCTTTCAATGTAAATTAGAATTCGAGGATATTTAAACTTTTTTGAACTGATTTCTTACCGCTACGGAATGTTACTTCCAATTTTGTCTGTAAATACTTTAAATACATATTGTGAATTTTTAATTGAACGATATTTTATATGAAATGAATTTCAGCAGTGAAAGTAAAACTAGAATTTTAAATATTATGAATTTAATAACAGTGACAAAGGACAGATTCAGTAACATTATTGCTTTGCAATTATTGGTACAGCACAATGATATTTAGTCTACTGGATGTTTTGTTATAATTTTGAAATCTTGGAAGAAGTTACAACTTACATCTCACAGCTACTCTGAAACATACTGGAGTTGGGACTAGTCTTACACTGCAACTATGGCGAGCTGCCACTATGAGAGAGGTAAGTGACTCAAGATATTCCGTACGTACGTCGAAGGATGCTGTTAGTAAACCAGGTTAAGGGTAGGCCTGGTATAGAAATCGTTCTTGGAAAAGCGGGCAGCACAATCGAGAAGTAGCTTCTTGGATTACAAAGAAAAATACTGGCTTGGATGTAGGTGATGGAATAGCACGGTTCCTGAAAGGCAAACATAGCATCTCCAGCATGGAAAATCCAAATTTAGCTCGCTCACGTACTGTGACGTAGAGAGGAGTTTCCTCAACTTCTAAATACTTTTATGAATATCAGATGTATTAATTGCTGACACATACATTCACAAACATGTTCTTGTCAATTATATTGAGTGAGGTAGACCTATTTGATGTATTATAGACTATAATATATTATAAACACTGACAGTAACTATTTTGAATGTATTACAGAGGTTCATTTTTTACAAATTACTATAATATCGCCTGTATTATTTTTAATACTATTACTGAGAATGTAAAGTCAATTTGATTATGGCTTAAAATCGAGTTTTTTTCCTATTGAAATACCTAATAGAAGAATTTCAAATAATACAGGACTAATCCATTTGAAACAGTATCGGAGATATTCGAAGTATAAGTTCACCTGCGAGCGGTTACATCCATTTGCTACCAAACTTATTCTCACAACTGGAGCAATCAGCAGTTAAGAAATAAGTTATTCATGCTTACCACAAGGCAATTGAGATGAAATGCGATTAAGGTATGAAACTTAATTTTCGTGATACTGAGATCCTTCAATTGAACGAGTGGAGAATAACACTAAAAGGAAAATTTGGAGAACACTAGAAATAAATTCTTTTCCAAAATATGAAATGGCGAGAATTAGATCTCCGTTAAATGATAATTGTAATACTTAATAGTGTGACAGCGACGTGAGATTCGAACTCACGACCAGCGTCCCGCAAGAAAGCAGATCGCGCGGAGCACGGAGGGACGGCGCGCGGCGGAGAGTAGTGGGGAAAGGGGCCTACACGCGAGGGGAGGCTGCGCGCGCAGCTGCTACTTAACGCAGTGAATGGGGAACGGACCTTCCTGACTCTTCCAGAAGTGCGTCGAAGTGGAGATATCCAGATAATTCTCTACACACCTGTAGAAATTTCTCGCAACTATGATTTTGCTATAAAAGAAGAAACGCCAGCGAACTCGAGCAGTTTTCAGTTATTCAGTCAGTGAGTAAGCCAGAGCAAGCAAGCCAGTCTTGTGTACCGGAGTTCGACTCGAGTGTGCGTCCGCAACTGTATCAGCATCCGAAGGCCTGAGTTCGAGTGCAGTGGGCCGCAGTTGGAGGGACCTGAGTTCGAGTGCAGTGGACCGCAGTTGGAGGGACCTGAGTTCGAGTACAGTGGACTGTCTCTGAAGGTCTGTGGTTCGAGATACTGTGAACTCGAGTGACTGAGCTAGAAGAACTGTGAACTGAGAACTGATAGTTCTGATTTGTAAATAGTGCTTTGTAAATATTAGTTAAGATTAACAGTTCATTGTTGTTCGTACTAGTCCAAGTAAATTGTCATTGTCGTCGGTGGAGTGCTATAACGAATACTGTGTTGAGTGAAAATCCAATTGTTGACGAGAGCGTTTAAGGCGAATTGTAGAAAGGAATTATTGTTGGAAGAATAAAATTCCATTGTTGTGAGTGAAATAAATTTACAATAGTAAGAAAATACGAAACTAAATGTCTCACTAATTTTGATAAATAATGTTTGAAACCACAGAACCAAGTGTACACAAGACAGAGAACATACAAACTCAATTTAAAGATTGTGTAGGATCACACATGACGCCACTAAAGTGTTAAAATAATATTTAGTTAACATTTCATATCGATCTCCACGTTGCAATTGGGACATTTCTATTACTTTCACCATATGATTCCGACACTGCAATTTCTACCTTCATATACAATTTGATTTCGACGTCTACTTCGACTCTAGGATCTACACTTCAGATTCCACGATTTCCATGCCAAATTTCCAACTTTCGACTTGTCACAATACTCGAGACACGTTTAGGCTCCATTTCTAGCTCAAGTTATCTAAACACAGAATATCCTATGAACGAAACGAACACACGTGTTTCTTCCTCAAATCAACTCTACGATTTCGAAATCCGACTCTACGGTTTTGATCCCAAGGATAAGATTTTCGAAGCCGACTGTATGATTTCGACCTCCGACTGCAACTCTATGATTTGAAGTTTTCAACCTTCCACTACTCTCTACGTTTTCAAATATATGATTTCGATTCCAAGATTTCGGCTTCCGACTTTCACTCCACGATTTTGATTCCATGATTTGGACGTCCGACACCGACTATACGATTTCAACCTCCGACATCGACTCGAAGGTTTCAGTCTCTGCCTCTACGACTTTCTATCCAGGATTTCTACCTCCGGCTCCGACTTTGCATTTCGTCTCTCACAAGGGAAGGGTTTCGGTTCGAACAGGAATTTCGTATCCAAAATTTGTATGCAGGCCCATGTTTACATCTCTGTAAAGGCCCCAAAAGCATTCGTTTGTGTAATGTGTAATGTGTGGTTTGTCTGTTAGAGCACTGTACAAGTTGAGGGGTGGGGAGAGCACTGCACAAGTTAAGGGGATGGGACACCTTACCCGTAAGCCTAGCCTAGCCTAGAAGCTAGTGCGAGTGGTAAAATGTCTAAAGCCCATTTAAGAACATTTTTCTCCAACGTTCTGTCTGAAAATATTGCAGCTAATCAAAAGTATATACTGTTGTGTGAATCATTGAATGTGCACAAGGACGCAGCCTTAAAAAAGGAATCATTCCAAGGCTAGGATATGGAATGTATGATCATTCCACCTAAAAAAAACTAAATATATCCAGCCTCTGAATATATATTTCCTTAGACAATACAAAATATATGCTAGGAGACTAACAGATTGCATAAGGACTCTTGCTGAGAATCCAGAACTTAACTTGGGAAATCGAGTGTTTATAATGAAAATGCACTCTGTTATTCATAACCAGTTGTCTGCTCCAGTATACCGCCCTATGCTTCAGTATCCTGGCAGTCAGCTGGTTACGTGAATCCTGAACAAGTCTCGGACATCAAAAATGTAATTCAGGTGGCATTTGATTTTTCAGCACTGAAGTGTGGTTCAGAAGATTGTTCAGGTGTTGCTTCTGCGTGTTGTGCTTATTGCTCTGCTCCATGCTGTTTCATGGATTTTATAGAGAATCCTCATGTACATTTTTAAAGAAGTGTATTGACCAATACCAACCAAACGGAGAGTTACACAAATGAATGCTTTTATGGTCTTCATCACCATTGTGAGGTAAGCGTCTGTACAAATTTTTAACCAAAAATTCCTGTTCGAGCCGAAACCCTTCCCTTGTAAGAATTCTACCTTCAATTCTGATGCCAAGATTTTTTGGACCTTTAACGTCGACTCCACGTTTAGATTTCAAGACTTGTTCCTCTAACTTCGACACTTCGATTTCGAGTCCAAGACTTTGATTTCCGACTCCAACTCTATGATTTCGACTCCAAAGTTTCGACCTCCGATATTGACACTACGATTCTGACTTCCGACTACGTCTCTAAGTCTTCGACTCTACGATGTCGACCTCCGATTTCGACTCTAACATTTCTATTGCACTTTTTTTCGACCTCCAACTTTGACTCTACAATATCTTTAACAGAAAATTTCGATATTCTATACTGTAATGTATTATTTAGACCTTATACCCCACGACTCTGACTTAAGTCTTCTAATTCATCCATTCAACTTCCGAATTCAATCAGAATCTCTTATTTTATTTCACTATTTAACCTCTTACCTAACGACTTTAATCCCCAATTCACTGATTGAAATTCCGACTTCACAATTTTGTCATTCAATTCTGACTTTATTTTGACCTCTATACTACACGAATTTGACTGCCTCTATGATTTAGAATATCGACTTTGTCTACAAAATGCCAACTGTACGACCACAACTACAGTTTATATCCAACTGGACAGCTCTGTAAGATAAGATTAGAATCCAATGCTACAAATTTCACGCCACGTCATTGCTACGTCTTAACAACAAGAACTCAACCCTGAGTAACTTTTTCTTACATTAAGATTTAACGCAATTCACTGATAGTGGCCGTTATAAGAGCTCAGGCTGGACTATTTGTCCTCGTTACTTCGAATGCAGATACCATTACGCTTCGCCATTCGTTTTCGTCTGCCAGAGGTACGTGTACTGTTGTCTACTAGATACGGGGAGTGACTTTACGTGACCTTTGTGTTACCGGATCTATGGAAGTCTTCGACTCTCTGTATGACTTAGAGTAATAATTCACAGTAAGAATGCTAATAGACACGTTATTTACTTGTGCTTGAACTAAGGATTTAGTCTGTTTTCTTAGCTGAATGTTGCATGGATTTCACTAATTATTCGAGAAACATGCCAGTTAAATGAAATGATTTTGAAACACATTTGAAAAGTATTTATTTTTTCTTATCACACTCGCTATCCTTTTCGAAATAACATTTCAAGTAAACATGAAAGCGATTGTTCACTGTACAATATTATTGCATTCTATTTAAAAAAAAAATATTATAAACTTCAATTTTATATAGAACAATATTTCATTTCGTATATTATATTGCATAGATCCTACATCAGCAATGTAGCATTTAGATGAGGAACAAGTAAAAAGTTTACAGTGAAACTTCCCAATAGCGGACACCGTCGGGGAAAAATTAAATGTCCGTTATTGAGAAGTGTCCGCTATTTAGAAAATCGTTAGTATGTATATAGTACATTAAAACTTCTCATACATATTCAACACTATATTTTACAGTACAGTACAGTAGACAGTGAGATTGTTTACAGTATTCATCTAGAGAGAAATCGTAGCAGTGAATGTTTTGTAAACGAAATAAACATCAGTCACTGTACCACTTCACTTTACACAAAGAAATCTAGAATTGCATTCTCAGTGTATGATTTTAAAATAACATCCTTGTTTTTCAAAATTTCACTAACCTGAGTTTTTCCCACGTTAAACTTTGTGGCCAGCTGACGGACATTTAATTTCTCCTTCTCACTATGATTTACAATATTCACTTTCTGTTTTAGTGACAAACGTTTACGTTTTTGTGACATTTTTAATGTGACTGTACTTCCGAACACTCAAACTAAGAAAGTACGGACTGCTCACGTACAGTATCACAACTAACAACTGTGCTGCTTACCTTCAATAAAGTACAAGAACGTTCAAATGCACGATAATGATTGTTGCAAAGAATTCCGTTAGAATTCCGTTTAATTTACAACCATCTTTTTCTTTTTCTTTCTTTCACGCTGTCCGTTATTTGGAAGTTGTAATTGTTGTTGGGAGATACATTTCAGTGTCCGCGTCCGTTATTGAGAATGTCCGCTATTTGGAAGAATTTTATCATATGTGCCAATGTTATTTTGCAGGGGAATTTTAAAATGTCCGCTATTGGGAGGAGTCCGCTATTGGGAAGTGTCCGTTAAGGGAAGTTTCACTGTACAACATGGTACAACAATGTACATTATACAAAGTGTATACAAATGATTCATCGGGTTTTGATATCGTATATCTTCAAATGTATAATGTCCATACATTTGTACTAATAGCCAATCGAAAGAGCACATTTTCAAGTTCTGCACATATCATTACAAATGTTCAATGTGCCCTCCTCGTGTTACCCAACACACATCCATGCGGTAGTCCAGTTCCACCCATACACGTTGGAGCATGCCATTGTCGATGTTCCTCAGCTCAGCAGTGATGCGATCCCGGAGTTCAGCCAATGTTGTCGGCATAGGTGGCATGTAAACATTCTCTTTCACGTAACCCCAAAGAAAAAAAATCACAAACTGTGAGGTCAGGAGACCGTGGGGGCCACCTGAGGAGTGCTAAATCATCCTGAGTACATCGCCCAATCCACCGGTTGCTGGGTCTCCTCTGTACTGTCTCCGGAACGCACGCTGCACAGTGATGATGGATTGAGTACTCTGATATTCCAAAACACAAATTGCTTTCAGTTGATCAGTCACCATTTTACCAACCGCCACTAGTGAGTCACTGAAGAGTCAGAATAAAATCTGAAATGAGAGATACCAAATTTAAGAGTATGCTCTTTCTATTGGCTATTAGTACAAATGGGTGGACATTATAAATTTTGAGCTATACGATGTCAAAACCTGATGAATAATTTGTATACACTCTGTATAAGAAGCAAATCATTGTAATTTACAAACAAAAAGTCTTAATCATGAGTTCAGTAGAATGTATGGTTATTCTGTCTGAAAATTTTCTCTTGATCTATCAAAGCTTAAAACAATTAAGTAATGCATTTTAGACCATCAAACATGAATAGGAAAGCTTTTCTGAACAGCTGATACTAACAAAAGGCAGATGGAGATCCAATTTGTATCTTGTATCAAAATTATGAATAGCCCTACTTAGATTTGCTTTTAACATAAAACAACGGAAGGGAAAGAATTTACTCACAAGGTCAGATTTCTGAATTTTGGAATAGTAATATGCGTTACAAGAGCGGTATGTTGACGTTTTCATGTTCGAGGAAAAGATTGAAAAAGCGAAACGTAGTTGAGCTTTTTTAATTTCCGAGAACATGAAAACAAACATACCGCTCGTGTATCGTACATTATTTTGTGCGAAGATCGTTTATTACATACCTGAAAGACGAATTTCTAATTAGTTGCAATGAAATCTCCATGTTGGTTTCTGTTTAATGACGGCAACTTCGGAAAACCAAAATATCTTTCTTCAACATTGTTGCTATAAAATGTTTTCTGTGTTTACTATACTCCAGCAGGCCGTGATATACGTCTGTCTTTTTTTTTCCTAGTCTATAAATGCGAACTTAAAACAAACGGTAAGGTTATATAATGATTTATTTTTCATTTTAATATTTTAACAATATTATTTATATAACATATTGCAGTAATAACATCGGCATCTGGGATCTTGTTGATTTTTTCACGGCTTCCTTAATGTTACTTGTATCAGGAATGCAATAAGTTTCGTGGAGTAGTAGACTTTACTTAATTTTTGCAAATATTTAAAAACAATAATTAACATTGCAATTTAGGTGAAATATGTTAAAAGCCTAAAGCAGTAAAATGAATGTCGCGCTTAAGCGGTAAGAAGAGGGAAATTGTTATGTGTGTTACGTTGGGAATACTGAATGTGGTATTTCACACTTACCGCGTATTGGTTCTGTGCGGAAAACAAGCAAATACGCACGATCTCGCACAAAATAATTTTACATGATGACCTGTTGCTACTCACAATGATTTGTTATGTAAATGTATGTTCTGCACTCCATGTCCGATATTCAAAGAACAGTACATGTCAGAGAACTACAATGACCTGCTAATCCGTCCACTGACAATGATTTCGAATTTGACGTTTGGTAATGGTAATAGAGAAACTACTCGTACATTCTTCTCCCAGTGACATACTATCTATATTAGATTTCTCGAAACCAACTTCCTGGAGATATTCCACAATACTAAATATCGCCCTTGTAAAGTACAGCCTTCTTTACTGTAGGGCCTACATCTTAATGTCAGTTTGAGGTATGATGGCGCTGTTGTTGCTGCTTTCTTTGCTGTTTTATAAAAGTGCCAGGTCGGACATTGTCTGCGACGTAGGGAAGCCGATCATCGATCATATTCCTAGTACATATGTAAGTATAGCAGCAGATATTGATCACATAGACGTGTATGCGAACGGACCCGATCTAAGTCGCAGTTATTAACTTTCACAGCTGCAGGGCACTTGGACTGTGGCATTCGTGAGGCCCAAGGGCATCAGCAAAGGTTTAGGGTGCTGGGCAGATGAATACACGTCCCGAGCCGACGGAGGTACCGACATTTTTACCAGCGTCACCTACCTCACGTGAGTGAAAAAATATATGGAGTCAAGCTATTTATGGAGTAAAAAAATAAGGTGCACATTTGATGCAACCTGGAATACATCGTGTTGTGTTCGAATCCCATGTAAAATATAACATTGGTTGGGAACTACTCTTAAGGCAGAATCCATTATCCATTGAATAGATTGACGAAAGCGATTATTTAGATTAGAAAGAAAATTGCTATTTTATTATGTAATGTAGTTATAAAAGACGAAACGAAAATCGATAAAGTATTACATACATATAGAAATATCTTTACGAGGGTCATGTAATAAATAACGCACAGGTTGGCATAACTGTGAAGTGGATAACGCAACAACAATGAAAATTATGTCAGTTGCAGTTGAAGCATTGAGGAAGAAGCACGTGTGTTCGTTTCGTCCGAAGCATACTCTGTGTTTAGGTAACGAGAGCTGGAAATGGAGCCTACACGTGTCTCGAGTACTGTGACGATTGAATACGAAAGATCGAATCTTTACGTGGCAAAACTCCCTCCTCCCCACAGAAATCCACACTTCCACAGTGATTTGAGTGGAGTTTGTGGTGAACTTACAGTGGACAATAATACAGTTTCTCGTTGGGCTACTCGTTTCTGTGATGGTCCTGTCTGAATGTTTGCAATGTCCAGGCGTTTCAGCTTCTGTTCAGCAGTCAAGCAAGGAGGGACCCATTGCATAGAAAATTTTCTCTTCTTCAAGTTCTTTGTCAAATACGAAACACTGAATCTAGTGAAATCTCCGTAGCTTCTGAAAGTTCCTGAAACATCGCTCGACGATCTTTTTGAAGACCATCCGCCACAAACGTCACATTTTGTTAATGTGTGGATGTTTTCGGCCCTCCTGATCATCATCGTCTAAGCTGACAAGAAAACTAGTAACCCAACGAGAAACTGCATTACGTCCACTGTAAGCTCAACACAAACTCCGATCCGCTGTGGATTTTTGTGAGGTTTTGCCACATAACGATTCTATCTTTGATCTTCAATTGTCACAATACTCGAGACACGTATACACTCCAGTTCTAGCTCAAGTTACCTAAACACAGAATATGCTATGGACAAAACGAACACACGTGCTTCCTCCTCAAATCTCTAACTGCAACTGACGTAATTTTCATTGGTGTTGCGTATCCACTTCACAGTACTACCAACCTGTGCATTATTTATGAAATGGCCCGTATATTGTATTTATATGAGTATAGCTGACGCCAGGGTTTTTGGCGCGTGTCCTTGAGTACAATGCACAGTGTGCGAGCGTCTATTGATGTGTAGCTGAAAATAGTACCACCTGCTATACACGTCACTTCAGCAATCTGCCAACCACAGGCGTCAGTCTTGCTGCCCAGACTGCGGCAAAACTAAGATACTCGCACTTAACTTTCCTGCGGTGTGTCCAGTCAGAGAGTTTCTGTTGCCACTGCAACTGAGAGGTACCCTCCTCCTAAATAACGTCGCATCAACAATCTACCATTCACAAGTGCCAGCTTTATCGCCTATAAATGCTACAAAAGTTAGATACTCGCACTTAAGTTTCCCATTACTTACTTCACATGCCAAAATCGGTGGCGCGCCCTATAGACTACATTCAGGTACGTATTACACATGGGTCACATGGGTCCGGGCACAGGGCTATGCATGTTATAAATTAAGTAAAATAAATAAATAAATAAATAAATAAATAAATAAATAAATAAATAAATAAATAAATAAATAAATAAAATGAATAGAGAAATTAAATAAATAAAATAGACAAATAAATAAATAAATAAATAAATAAATAAATAAATAAATAAATAAATAAATAAATAAAATAAACAAGTAAATTAAATAACAAATAAAGTAAAATAAATAAATACAAAAATAAATAAACAAATAAAATAAGTAAATTAAGTAAGTAAATTAAATGAAATAAATAGATACATTAAATTAAATAAATTCAATTAAATAATAAATTAAATAAATTAATTAAAGAAATAAATAAATCAAATGAATATATAAATAAAATAAAATAAATCATATTATATGAATTAAATACAATTAAATAAATTAATTAAATAATAAATAAATAAATAAAATAAATTAATTAAATAATAAATAAATAAATAAAATAAATTAATTAAATAAAAAATAAATAAACAAATAAACCAATTATTTAAATAAATAAATTAAACAGATTTTATAAATAAAAAAAATAAAAAATAAATAAAATAAAAAACAAATAAATAAAATAAATAATTAAATAAATAATTTAAATAAATAAATCAATAATATATTTAATTAAATAATTAAAATAAATAAATAAAATAAAATAAATTAAATTAAGTAAAATAAATAAATATATTACATTAATAAATTATATATATAAAAAAATAAATAAAATACATAAAATAAAAAATAAATAAATAAAATATACAAAATAAAAAATAAATAAATTAATTAAAAAATAGATTAAATAAATAAATAAAATGAAATAAATAAATAAAATAAATAAATAAATAAATAAATAATGAAATAAGATAAAAAGAATAAATAAATAAATTGTATTAAAAATAAAATAAAATACATAAATAAAATATATTAAATAGATAAATTAAATACAATACATAAAATAACTAAATAAATAAATAAATACATAAATGAATAAATAAATAAATAAATAAATAAATTAATTAAATAAATAACATAAATAAATTAAATAAATAGAAAAATAAATAAAATAAAATGAATAAAATAAAATAAATAAACCAATAAATAAAATAAAATAAATTAAATTAAGTAAATAAATAAATAAATAAATTAAATAAATTAAATTAAATGTAAAACATAAATAAACATAAATAAAAATAAATAAATAAATAAAATAAATGAAATAAATAAATCAATAAATAAATAAGTAAATAAATAAATAAATAAAATTAAATAGATAAATTGAATCAAATAAATGAAATAAATAAATCAATAAATAAATAAGTTATATAAATAAATCAATAAAATTAAATAAAAAATGGAATTAAATAAATAAAATGAAATAAATAAAATGAATAAATAAATTAAATAAATAAATAAATAAAATAAAATAATTATTTAAATAAATTAATTAAGTAAATAAAAAAATTAATAACGTATATAAATTAATAAATTAAAAAATAAATGAAATTGAATTAATTACATAAAATAAAATAAATGAAATAAATAGACTGAAGTAAATAAAATAAACAAATAAAATAAAATTAATAAAATAAATAAAATAGATATATAAATATAATTAAATAAATAAAAAAATAAAATCAAATAAATGAAGTAAATAAATAAATAGAAATAAATAAATGAGTAAGTAAATTAAATAAAATAAATAAATAAACAAATAAGTAAATAAATAAAATAAATAAATAAAATATATTAATTAAATGAATAAGATTAAAGAAATAAATTAGTTGAATAAATATATAAATAAATAAAATAAATTAATTAAGTAAATAGATAAATAAATAACATAAATAAATTAAATAAATTTTATAAATAAACAATAAATTAAATTAAATTAATAAAATAAAATAAATGAAATAAATAAAATATAAAAAATGAATTAAATAAATAAATAGAATAAATAAATAAATAAATAAATAAATAAATAAATAAATGAAGCAAATAAATAAATAAATTAAATAAAATGAATAAAATGGAATAAGTAAAATAAATTCATAATTAAATAAATGAAATAAAAAAAATAAGCAAATTAAATAAATAAATGAATATAATAAAATGAATAAAATAAATAAACAAATTAAATAAATTAATGAAGTAATTAAAAAAATTATTAACATAAAAAATAAATTTAAAAAAATGTATGAAATAAAATTAATTATATAAAATAAAATAAAATAAATAAATAAAATAAATAAATACTTAAAATAAAATAAAAAATATATAAAATAAAATAAATTAAAATAAATGAAGTCAATAAATAAATAAAATAAAATAAATAAATAAATCAATAAATTAAATTAAATTTGAAAAATAAATAAATAAATGAATAAAATAAATAAATAAATAAATAAATAAATAAATAAATAAATAAATAAATAAGTAAAAGGAATAAATAAATGAATAAATAAACAAATAAAGAAGTAAATAAAATAAATAAATAAATAAAATAAATAAATAAATTTAATTACATAAAATATATGAATAAAATAAAGTTAATAAAATAAATAAAGATCCTAAAATAAAATAAATAAATAAGTGAATAAATGAAATAAATAAATAGATAAATAAAAAAAAAATAAATAAATAAATAAATAAATAAATAAATATATAAATAAATAAACAAGTAAATAAATAAATTAATAAATAAAATAGAGAAATTAAATAAAAATTAAGACAATAAATAAATAAATAATTAATAAAATAACTAAATTAAATTAATAAAATAAATAAAAAAAATAAAATAAAATAAATGAAGTAAATAAATAAATAAAAATAAATAAGGAAATAATTAAATAAATTAAGTAAATTAAGTAAATAAATAAGTAAATAAATAAATAAATGAATTAAACTACATAAAATAAATCAATAAAATAAAGTTAATAAAATGAATAAAGACTTTAAAAATAAAATAAAAAATAAGTGAATAAATGAAATAAATAAATAAATAGATAAAAAAATAAATGAAATAAACAAATAAATTTAATACATAAATAAATCAATCAATAAATAATTAAAATAAAAGAAAATAAATAAATAAATAAAATAAATAAATTAAATTAAAAAATAAGATAATAAATAAATAAAATAATTAATGAAATAAATAAATAAAATAAAATAAAATTAAATAAAGGAAACAAAAAATAAATGAAGTAAATAAATAAATAAAAATAAATAAGTAAATAAATAAGAAAGTAAATAAAATAAATAAAATTAAATGAAATTATAAATAAAAATAAATAAATAAATAAATCAATAAATGAATTAAATAAACAAATAAAATAAATAAATAATTAAGATTAATAAATATTTAGATAATTTAAAGAAATAAATAAATTGAATTAAATAAATTAAATACCATAAAAAAAATAAATAAATAAAATATATTATGTATATAAATTAAATAAATAAAATTAAGTAAAGCAAAAAAATAAAAAAAAAATAAATAATAAACAAATATAATAAATTTATTAACTAACAGATAAATAAATAAAGTAAATAAATTAAATAAATAAATAAATATATTAAATTAAATTAATTAAATTAAATTAAATTAATACATAAATAAAATAAATTAATAAACATAAAAATTAAATAAATAAATGAAGTAAATTAATAAATAAATTAAAGTTAATAAAAATGAGATAAGTAAAATAAATAAATAATTAAATAAATGAATAAGATAAAATAAAATAAATAAATATATGAAAAAATAAATGAAAAAAAAAATAAATACATATTTAATAAATAAATAAATTAATAAAATGAATAGAGAAATTAAACGAATAAAGTAAACAAATAAATAAATAATTAAATAAATAAATATAAATATACAAGTAAATTAAATAAAAAATAAAGTAAAATAAATAAATACAATAGTAAATAAACAAATAAATTAAGTAAATGAAGTAAATAAATTAAATGAAATAAATAGATACATTAAATTAAATAAATTCAATAAATTAATAAATTAAATAAATAAATTAAAGAAATAAATAAATCAAATGAATATATAAATAAAATAAAATAAATTAAA